>NC_054396.1:4376902-4686358 GCF_017976425.1 Toxotes jaculatrix | reverse complement strand
TCCAGAGAAAGCGCAGCACCATCAGATAACAAAGGTGCTGGAGCATGCACGGTTATACACAGGTGAGGTGTGTGTGTATCTCAGGTGTAGTGTAGCATGAAGAGAGGAGAGCAGCACCGTAGATGACCCAGATAAGAGGATTATTAGTTTATAAAACATCTCACCTACACAGCTGGGCTGGGATCACGAAGAGCCCTCTGCAGCCTGCAGTCAGCAGCACTGGGGGTACTGTGATAGATCGTCACCCTGCAGATCATCTGCTCCTGTGAAACAGTTATTTACAGCAGATTCCTCATATGTCCTCTTGTTAAACATGTAGAATCTCTGTTGTCAGTAGCAGCTATGTTTGTCACATAATTCTCATTGATATTATTAACAGCTGTGTTCATGGCAGACAATTCAAGTCAAGGAAAATAGAACCTGTTGCACATTCAAGTACCTTTGCTTAGAAAACGGTTAAGTGGTCCAGTTATCAGGTGGTTACAAGTTACAAAGGACAAATGAAAGTGATGTTTTAACATAATAGTTTTATATTCTTGATGGGAGTAAGACTGCTGAAGTTAGCTGGCTGTTTTTAATGGACAGATTTGGGAGTGGTATCCATTTTCTCACCAAAGACGTGTATAAATATGACATGATTTTCCTCCAACTCTTGTCATCCAGAATAATTTCACATTTACAACTTTGCTGGGTCACACATATCTTGTCAGCTATTTACAGTATTTCTGACACTTTCTGGCACCCATAGTTTGAAAGTTTGAAATATTATTGTCACGGTGTCATGGAACAGAGTCATTTCACCTAAATATAACTAATAAGTATAACTGTAAATATAACTGGCCAGAACTGAAAACCGACACCACTGGCACAGAAGAACTGCTTACATTTCTTTGTGTCCATACACATAACAGGTATAATCATTATAATGTGCCACCCATTAATATATGACCAAGTTACACTGTAGAACTGTTTCTTTACTATATCCAGTTTCAGGGCAATTTAATGGCTAATAACACCACATCACCATTCATTAGGAGTCATGCTTCTGTCACAGTAGTCCAATATTCACTCCTCTCTTTTTTTGCTCTTTTTTGGTCTCTTCCAAATTCTCAGCCAATTCTCTACCCATATCTGACTCTTCAGCTGCTAAATGCTCCACAGTGTTCATTAGCTAGTCACTAACTTTGTCTGTCTGCTTTGTAGTGCTGGACAAGAAGTGTACAGCAGGTGACACTGATGACAGGAATGAGACTGAACCACCACAGTCAAGTTGTCAGCTGTGTAACCAAAACAATGAACTAAAAGACCCTTGAAAGTTTAAAAGGGTTGAGAAGAACTGCAGAGTCGGGTCATAATTCTCTGTGGATTTATCACTATGTCAGAGTCATTGGCTCCATTGTTACTATAAAGCCATGGAGCTGTTGAGAACTTTAATATAAGACATTGAGTAGAGCAGCTTTAAAGCCACTACGTGTTGAATGTCTGTCTTTGGTGTTCTCCAGTGGTAGGATCAGAAAAGACTCTGTGACAGCCAGCCATACACACTGGTACCCTAAAGTATGTGTTGTATTTGTATGTTTGTGTGTGTTTATCTTTGTACTGAGATGTGTTTACAGTGGATAATTACCACTACATGGATTTTGACACAAATTAAGTTATGTTTCGTGCAGAGTTGTACGTGCATTTAGTAAATGTAAGGCTTTAGTGTGTGTGTGTGTGTGCCATTTTGTGTGTAAGTGCGGTTCTAGTTGTCTGGGGTTATTTATGCTTACTGTGGCTTCTCTTGTCATCACTGAAGGCAGCAGAGACCCAGGATGAATAACACATCATGGAGTCTAACTGGGAACACTCGTGCAGACAAGAGGAAACCAGTTCCAAGGAGGTTTTGCCGATCTCACGACACCACAGTCGTTTTAAAACGTTCCCATGAATGTCGTTATGCTAATGACCTTCCAAAGGACTTCCTGGTCTCAGTCCAATCAAACATCTCCATCCATGGTGGCAGCACGTCCTGATGCAGAGAGAAAGAATCATACGGATAGAGACAGACAAATGGGATGCGATGACAAGCTTAATGAGCTCCGAATGTCACACACATGCACCAAGACTGAAAAACATATACATACATCATCATCACTACATTTTTCCGAGGAACATTCAGACCTATGTGTGTGTGTGTGTGGCACTTAAGAGGGTGTATACTTTTTTAAAACATGTACACACACACACACACACACACAAACACTTCTTTCAGGTAAAAACATGTTTAAAACTCTTAATCTCACTTCTGTAAACCCCCATAGCACAGTAGTTTGTTTTTGTCTAACTTGACATCTCTTTTGCAACATCTGGCTCAGTTGCTTCACAGTCAAACTGAAACCAGCGTTTGGTTTCCCTGCTGGGTCAAATTCACCACGCTTTGGGACTGCGACACGCAAACAGTGTCTTTCATGATACTGTCCAACATCCATCCTTTGATCACTTCTTTCTGTCTTTTATTTCATCTTTCAATTTCTATCCTTCCTTTTTCCCATCTGTTTCTCAGTGCTTGGAAAACATACTGACACAGTGATATGGTTTCTCTTGCACTCCTGTTGTCATATGTATTCCACAAACACAAGTAAGTTGTAAGAAGAGTGTCTGTCCCTAAAAAACAACCCTATAGGTCTCCTGTGCAAGCAACTTATTAAGAACCAATTTTTTTCAGTGACCTTGTGGTTGTAATTATTAGGGGGGCAAAGGAGGAAGTCAGGTGACGTGTAAAGGGCTAAAACATCTGTATTAGGACAAGTTTGGGATGGATGGGTCAACAAAGCACAGGACTTTGAAACCAAGAAAGTCATCATTGTTTCGTCTGACCATGACTGTTCCACAACCGTGTTTATTATCGTAACCATGACAACAAAGGTCCTCTAACCTTAATGAAATACTAATTTTAAGCCAAACCATGGAGTTCTTTGTACCGAAATCTAACCAAACGAGGACCATTCCATAAGCTTTACCATGTGTTTATATTGTAGCCATGGCAATGAAGGTCTGGTATGTCTGCTGCCATAGGGGCGCTATTTCATGAGACCCTCACAGGGGTTGCCCTTGAAGGTAGGGACAAACAACCCATATGGTTGTTCTGTTTGGAGAATTGTTGGTTGTGAGTATTACCCTCGGAAAAGTGACTTGTTATTTCTACTAAAATTACTAACTTGCTTCTTACTATGTAAGTTGAATAATGATGTTCCAGTCACTCTGGGACTGACTACATCTGAGGTATCATCTACTCTTTCTGAGTCACCTTATCCTAAATATCTGTGCCTGAATAACCTCTGCTCAGTGCAATGAGTTTGAAACCTCAGACTGGGAAATATGTGACACTACTAAAAGTAAGTAGAGTAGTAAACATGATGATAAGTTTCTAAGACAGGATGAAGTGGGGCTTGAAACACTCAGCAAAGGTTGTTGTGGCTCTGTTGTGTAGTGTTTCTTGCCCCTAAAATATTTCTTCTTTAAAGCTGCATTAATTGATTGAAATGTTAGCAAACAAATTATTTACATACCCAGCAGACACAGTCGAACATTAGTGTTTAGTGGGAGTTGTGTTTTCTAAACACCTGCTGCTATTCCTGCTCCTTTTATTCTTGTTTAGGTCCCAAATCCTGAGAAAAATTTCCAATGTTTACAGCTTGATGTTTAGCCAGTCTTTAATTTTGTGTGCCGTTTGGTGCTGGCAGGTAGCACACGATGGATTTATCAGAGCTTCTTTTTGGAAATGAGCTTGATGAAAGTTTGATGTGATCGGTGAGACTAAACAGTGAGTCGAGCTGACAGGATCTGCAGAGTCAGGAGGGATTCTGTATGGGTTTGGTGATACAAGCCATAACTTTCACATTACACACTGAATCGTTTCTAACATAAAATAACTATTTCACCTTTAAAATTTTTACTGAACTCTGAAAAAGTTTCTGCATTTCTTTTGAAAAGTAAAGCTTTTATAATTCTCTGTGATAATTAAGTACCTTTTCATCACCTCTGTCTTATTTTTCATGTGTTGTAGTGATTTGCTTAGTCTGAACTATGAACAAATAACAGTCTTCACTGAAGGAATGAGACACACAACCTGTCCACAGGCCTTGAACTCAAAATGAAGCCATGAAGTCGCAGCAGCGCAGACACTCAGGACAGCTGAAACACATAAGAGGTGTTTTGGAGGGAAAATTTGATGTTCGCATGTTGATTATTCATCACAGAGCAGCTTCTATTTGCTTTTTTAAAACCAGAATAGCTGAACATTCCTGCATAATCCATCACGGGACATGAGTGCTTTCAGCTCCCAAACATCTTTATTAGCATACGACCTAATCTCCTGAACTCTCCTCCCCCTCGTCTCCTCACTCCTGTTCTTCAGCCTGGAATTCCTTATCTCCTTTACACAATGCTAATAAAACTTACTCTGAGTGTGTGTGTGTGTGGAGTAATAGGAATGGTGTGTGTGGCGTAGTGCCCGTTGCCTCTTTAGGGCAGGATATTAGAGAGGTCTGGAACACCTCAAAATGTATTAACACAGCAGGACACATGGAGGCAGCAGCGGTGATGGTGTTTGTTTGAATAGTGACTGAGAGGCTGATAGAGAGCAGTGTGCACAGGTTTACTTTATATTTGGAAGGTTTCTTTAAATAGACTGTTTCTCCAACCCTTTTCTTTGTTATTCACTCCATTTTCTTCATCCTGTTCTCTTCATTTTCATCGTTTTTGCTCCTCTCTCACCTATTTTCTCTGTCTATTCTTGAGTAGGAGCCATTTGTCTCCTCTCCTCCCCTAATTTTCATATTCTCTCCTTTCATCCCATCTTCTTTCTTCTTCTCTTGTGTTGTTTCCTCTCCTCTTCTATCCCATGTTTTCTTTGTTCTCTTTTCCTCTTTTCTCATTCTGTCCTTTCCTCTTCTATCCTTTCACCTTCTCTTCTACATTTTCCTCATTTCTCCTCAAATCCTGTTTTCTTTCCTTTCTACTCCTCTTGTTCTGCTCTTTTATCCTCTCTCCTTTCTTCTTATCTTTTTTCTGTCCTTCACTCTCCGCTTGTCCTCTCCTGCCCTTTTCGCCTTTGTTTGCATCCTTCTCATCTTCCCTTTCCCCTCTTTTCCACTGTTCTCATTTCCTTCCCTATCTTGTCTCCTTTCCTCTATCCTCCACTCTTCTCATCTTGTCCTTTCTTCTTCTCTACTTTCATACACTCTATTTCCCTGCTGTCTCCTCTCCTCCTCTTTCCCCTCTTTCTCCTTTTACCTCCTCTTGTTCTGTTTTTCCTCTTTATTATCACTCCTCTTCTTTGGTACTGTCTTATATTTCCTCCCTTCTTTCCTTCCCTTTTGTCTTCTCTCCCATCATCTTCTCTAGTCCTCTCCTCTTGTCCTGTCTTGTCCTCCCCTCTTTTCTTTTCTTCTCTCCTCTTCTTTCCTCTCCTCTCATCCCTGTCTCTGTCCCCCCCTCTTGTCCACTCACTTCCTCTCCTCTGGAATGCCATGTTGTTTTGTTTCGACCTGTTCATCGTTGTGATGGATGGAAACACATTCCCCGGTTGTCAGCCAAGTCTCTCAGTCTCACCTCTTCTCCCGTCTCTTTATCACAGCCAGTCATCTTCAACAAGGCCCCTCTCAGGCAGCCAAGACTTACCTCTTCCCTGACAGTCCATTTAAAATACTAAGAGATATTTCAACAGCACTGGGATTTATATTGTTTTGCTGACATACATGATGAGGCTGATTTTGGGCTTTTAGTAAAAATCTGGCCATGTCAGGTCCTCAGTATCATGTAGTTCATATAGGAGCATCTTTTTCTGCATATCTTCAAACTCTTTAAGCTGAATTAACTGTGACGCAGCACCTGAATCCGATCAGATTATCATCATCAGTTTCCTATCATGAATACAGAAGAAAAAGACACAGTTATTTAATGGCAAAAATTAAACGAGAGAACATCAGAATATGAGAACATCAGTAGCAGTGCATCAGTGAATCAAAACTATCAGTGTGACTCTTAAAAAAAAAAAACAGCAGTGGAATTCTATGAAGGAATAAAGAGACTAATGCGTGTGACACTAGATAAAAACAGGCCAGCAGGGTTATGTAACAGGTGACATTTTGCCCGTTTTGTCTCTTTGTTTTCAGTTTTTTTTTCTGGAATTATGTCTTGTTTGAAACCACGTTTAGACTTTTTTGAATACTCAGTGAGTTTTTATCCTGTAAACCTTCCTTAAAGGAATGAGTCGCTCATGTACAATGCAAAGGATAATGTATCTTAAATCCTGCATATCTTAAAAATCCTGCATGTTTGCCTTTTGGCCCATATATCACTTGTACGTTTGGCATGTATGCATCATTTAAAGCTCTTGCCAGTGCTGTATGTAATGTTGTAACCATCCTCTGCAGCCAAACTTACTTCAGCTGTCCTCTGATATATTCTGATGATTATGGATGGCAACAGAAACACAGGGGGAGTTTGGCTGTGAGCTGTTTTCTTTTCTCCGGCTCTGTTGGGCATCACTACAGCCCAGTCACCCATCAGAGTTAAGAAGAGAGCCTTTTGGACAGCCAAAATGTATTCCAAGTATATAGAAGACATGATGAAGTACTGGTAGATTTATGTTGAGCAGTGGAACCATCCCACTCAGAGGCGAGGCGCCTACAAAATGGCCTAAATAATAGCTTTGTTGTGAGAATAAAAAATGTTAAAATGTTAAAAAAAAAAAAAAAAAAGGGAATCACATTAATCTGTCTGTATGACAACCCCAGATATGTAAGTTATATCACCCCTCCCATTATGGGAGCAAGACACATCTCTGCTAGTTTTCCTTAAAGGTAAGGTTTCATGCATATGAAAGGAAGTTACTGGTGCAGTCTCATGGACAGTCTGTAAAAGCTCTGCTCCAAAGAATGTGAATGTTATTAAACTGTAATACCACTGTATTAGTACTGTAAGTATAATTTTCATAGAATATTAATAGTATGAAAAAAGCTGCAAACTTAGTAAAACAAATAATCTTTGATAAAAATGTATGATACCTAAATAAACATTAATGTGGCATCTCACTTTTATTCTCTCACCAGTCCTGGTGACTGTGATCACTACTTGTAAAAGATTAGTTTGTGTGTGTGTGTGTGTGTGTGTGTGTTTGCATGGAAACAAATAAAGGCTGGGTGGAAAAAAAGACCCCCTCCAAAAATACTCATCTATGCCTGTGATCACCTCAGAGAGATATGCAAAGCCACACACATTCTGACACACACACACACTGGTTGGAAACACTTTGTCCTCTAACGGGAATCATAGCTTTGGATGCTTTCATGATTAAGGCCAGACCAGGAGGAGTGAAAGAAAGCTATTTGTCTACAGTTTTTATGCAGTTTGCGTTAAGGAACCAGGAAACTCATTTATGCTACATACATTGCAAATGTTTGTTTTAGTCATGTGTGAAACATTCTTGCTGTGGATCTGCTTACAGTACATGCAGACAGAGTGTTTTCATGGTAATGTGGTACTGTGCATGTTTTGTGTGTGAATACATGTGCATATTACTATGTGTCCAGAGAATGTGTGTGTGACAGCACAGAGGCCATTTGTGTTTAATTTACGTTGGGAGGGAAGGCGACCCAGACTGAGAGGCCTGTCATCACTGGGGGAGGACTGCTCCACTCTGCTCAGCACCCTCATCTCCATAATGGCTTCCAGTTGCTCGTAAAAACACTGAACCATGGGAAACCAGGAGAGGCCAGCGGCCATCAGAACCTCTTCAGATGGCCCAACTGACCGGCTGGCTATATGTAGCTGCTAGAAAAAAAAAGGTTCATGCTACAGTGATATTATATCATGAAAGTAGGGCATTTAAATAGAAGGATGCAATGGTAATTTCTTCATCTCAATGTATTGAAACAAAAGCTAACAACAGTGGTGGGTATACCACAACAAAAAATGTCAATGTCTCAATAACTTGTCATTTGTCCTTGAGCATCAATTACAGCTTGACAACAACATCTCAGGCTGTTCACAAGTCAACTTATTATCTGCTGAGGCATAGCATCCCACTCTCTTTAAGGGGCTGCCCTCAGGTCATTGAGGTTCTAGGATGCAGGGTTACGACCCTCTACACGACGACTCAGGTGATTCCATAGGTTTTCTATGGGATTCAGGTCTGGAGAAAGTGCAGGCCACTCCATTTGAGGTACCAGAACCTCCAGCATCTGTTCCCTGGTGATGTGACCTCGAGGAGGAGGAGAAGTTAGTGCCATTGAACTATGAGCATACAAGCAGTCCGCTAGTAAAACTCTCTAGTTACTTTATATCCCTCTTCAGTGGATTAAGTTACCTGTTTGTCTTAATGACATAATCAAACAACCATGTAAAGATTTTTGTAGTAACATCTTTCACTCCACCTACCCACACACAAGCAATGACGCCGGTGATCAGATGAGAACGTCAGTTAACGTCAGAGAACATCATCTTGGTGTTGCACAATATGTTTTCAGCATGAAAGCACAGTTATTTGTTGGCAATTATTTCACAACTTTTCTTACATACTCATCTGAAAAATTGAATGACACCTGTCAGTCAATTTTTATGGCATTAGCTGAAGAAGATAATGGTAAGGAGAAAGAAAGGCATTAATATGTAACCTAATATTACTTCAGCTGAATTATTACGATAAAGAAAACATTTCATACAAAGACTTTTCTACTGAAGTTAAGCCTGTTTAATTCGTCCACATGTTCAAATAGCTTTACAAGAGAAGTTAGTCTATGAACTCCATATGTATATACAGTACACAGTATACAGCATGTCCATATACATTCCACTGGGAACTTAAGTCCTGATCCATGTCAACAAATTTGTGTTTTATTGGGTGGAGAAACAGCAGTAAGGGCCTGTGGCTCTGCGGGCACCATTCATGCCAGCATAAACACCTCTGACGTGAACAAGCAGTTGCAATTTAGTGGGGGTGAATGCGCGTTTCTGTGTGTGCATGATTACATGTGTACGTGCATGGATTTGTGTGTCTTTAACTGCGTGTTTGTGTTTGATTGTGTAATCACAGGAGTAATCAGCATCAGACTTGAAACAAGATAAGGTATTTCTCTCTACGGATGCAACAAGATTATATTTACTGATAATCTGCTACTCAAAACCAAGTTACGAACTGTTCAAGAAACAAAAACATTTTTTTTTAAATACAAAAACTGTGATAATGATAACTAGCACATCCATAATGTTGAAGTACAAGAAGCAAGGAATGTGATAGATTACAAATCCATCACACTACATAATGATCAAGTTGTTGGTGTCAAAAACAACAACAAAGAATGACTTGTTGCTCTTAATGATCAGCATGTTAGCCATGGTAATATTTACAATGCTGGGGATATTTGTCCAGTAACATACTTCCTACAGAGCCTCTAATAGCCCATCCTCTCTCTGTGTACACTAAGCAGTAAGCAATCTGGGTAGGGGCAAATAGTGGTGACCAAATAGTGTCTGTAATTAAAAGAATTAAAACAATAATTAAGTATTTAGGTTCCGCATTTAACATTAAAATTTTGCTTAATCCATCTATATGCTATGTTATTAAAAGACTGTTGTATATCCAATATGAATTCATACAATGAAGTAAAAGACATATTAGTAAATCTGTGTAGTGTGCTTGCAGAAGGCATACCTGCAAACTTTGAGCACCCGTCTTTTATATTGTATTTTCTCTTACAACAATTAAGTTTGTTAAAAAAGTGAATCTTTAAACTGTTTTTTATTTATCACTACGCAGTAAGACCCAGGTACATGGGCTGCTTGTTAACACCATTTTTGCCAGATTTAAGTTTTGTGTCTTGGCTCTGCACACTGTAAGTGCCCAATATTTACAAAAATACTTAAAGTATAAATTAGTAGTCCTGACTTCTAAGATAGTTTTGTTTTCTTCCACTGAACCTTTATTTAAGTACCAGTAGGAACCAGTTGGTATTTTATAGTTACCTGAGTCATATGACTAAATTACACTGTAAATTGCAGGCTGCATTAAGAGGTGTTACACAAAATGCAGCTCACTTTTAGCAGCGTTGGCAGTGACACATAAGATTTCCATGCAAACTTACACAGAGAAGGGTGTTATGGGTAGTAGTAGTAGTGATGGAATGATGCAAAGCCCTTGGATCTCAATCAGTCGTCGTGTGGACCTGCACAGCAAAAAGAAAAAGCTAATGGTTTGATCCGGCTCCTGTCAGCAGGCGGGTTCTAAACAAAACTGTACAAGCTGTACATTCAAGTATGAAAGAAAAAGCCAACACCTCCAAACGATGCATCACACACATTTGGAGTCCGCAGAGGCATGTTCAGCCTTCAGTCTATCAAAGCTTATTTTTTAGCCTCTACTTTTGGCACAGTCTTTTGCAGTATTGAAAAAAAACAAAAAAACGTGGGAAACGTCATTTTTACCCTGACAAGCCAATCAGACCCAGTCCACACATTAAAGCCAGTGATACCAACAATGTATATCCAAGACACATTTTTATCTTATGTCTGTCCAACTATTTTATTTTTACATCAAGGCATCTGGGTCACAATGACCTGTAACATCAACCGTGTATACAAATCATTATAAACACATTTTATACCTGAGGTCATGACCTTAGGTATGAAATAAACGAGGAGAAGTCCAAGGATTTCAAGAAGAGCAACCATTGTTTCAGACAACTCTAAAGCAGAGATGGGTCACACTGACCCACTACATAATGGAAGTGTTAACTCATGTTGGTCTGGCTTTGAGTTTCAGGCCTGAATGTATTTCCCTGGGATACTGTCACATTCCTCTGGCCCACAGACTCTGTGGTCAGCCACACATACAGTTTTATTGTGGAAGAATAAGTTACAATGTAAGAATGCCAATGAAGTGATTGATATCGTCTATGCTTAGAAGTGTGGTGTGTGTCCTTGTGTGTGCGTGAAGTGCCTTGTTCTCTGCTGTGCTTTGGGAAAGGACACATGTTTGATAGATTACTTGATTTGGACCACAGACGTTTGCGTGTGGCAGACACAGATCAGAACTCTGTCAAATAACATCACCAGTACCTTCGCCAACAGCACATTTATGTGTGTGTGTGTGTGTGTGTGTGTATGTGTGGGTGGATGGGTGGAACAGGACAAAGAGGGTTGATGCGTGACAGAATGATAGTGTGATTTAGCGACAGAGTTATGAGGAATTTGTAATCATGTGGCTTTTGTGTGTGTGTGTGTGTGTGTGTGTGTGTGTGTGTGTGTGTGTGTGTGTGAACATTCTTCAGGAATCTCATCATTGACACCAAAAGGACAGAGCTTCACTGTATCAAAACACCGTGTCTGTGCTGCATTCAGGTTATCTAATTGGCTCCAGACGGAACAATGAACGCTGATGCTGAAAATAGATCTGAGGGCTTCCACTGACCCAACACACACACAGATGCATGCAATCACATATGCAAAATCACATGGATAATCACATGAGCACTTGTGAATACAAATGTAAACACACATGTGAACCCATCAGCACATGTACATACACACTGTATATGAACATCATATACAACTCACACATTACTATCATAACAGTCCAGAGGAAGTTATAGATCATAATGAAATCAAGTACAGGTGATATAAATCATCCAGTCTATTATTGGGCCTCCCATACAATGGGACTGTAAGGTAGTTACCAAGCCAGGGAAGAGGAAGAAAAATATTTCTTCTATATTTTTTCAATATATATTTTTTCAAAATAATACAAGCACTTCTTCTACTAATAATAGCAACAGCACATTTTAAAACAACGTGCTTTAAAAAGGAAAAACAAAATTAAAACAAATTTGAGAAAAACAGTTCTGTTTTACACTTGTTTGCTGCTTCACATCAGAGGGAAACATCGGAGCCAGCTGAGAGCGTGCACAAGGGAGATTTCTTCTGGACAAAGATTCATATGACGTTCTGCTGGGTCCCTGCAAATATGAAATAAGAATGGGATACAAAAATGTATTCATACAGCTCTTTTAGACTCAAATTTTATTGGAATGAATAAATAACAAGGAATCATTTCAGGGTGTTTCTGACCCTTAGAAAAATGTCCTTTTCTAATGATTGTGTATGGCAAACAAAGTTTTTGGTCTGTTCTTTATCATGTGGTGTTGTGGCTAAGAGTGGCCACTAGGCTGATACACAGACGACATGTATAAACTTTGGCAAGGGCTTTCAAGGAACACAAGCCATAAAACTTAGGAACTTCTGACCCATGATACTGTTTTGGTTCTTACCCACCATCCTTGGGATGGGATAGAAGGCAAATACTAATACTTGGGACAACCGGAATTGATGAGTATGCAACACGTCCCAATAAAGCAGACAATGTCCAACAGACTTCTTGTTAGTAGTGACAAGAGGCGCTGGCACAGCAGAGGTGCAGTTTTTCAAAGGGAATAAATCAGGCAGAATTACTGGTAGATGTCAGGGTCATCATTCATGTCCAATCAAATCAGCTCCTCTCATTTCTTTCAAAAGCAGTGACCTCACAGCCACAGTGCAATGACAAGAGAGGAGCGCTATGTAGACCACCAACAGACCTACAGTTTAATCTTTTGCATTTCATTCAGCCCTCTGTGGGCCTGAAGCACTGCTTCTGCTCGGGGCAGCTTGCCACAGTTATGAGGCCCAGTGGACGTCTGACAGTAGATAATCAACACTTAACACACATACACATGCACAGCCGGAGGTTACAGTCTCTTGATGGGAGAGTGAAATGGCTCCAGCTTCCAAATGACTTGTTGCCATGGCAACCCCAGTCTCCTCCCTCAAGTGGACAGCATTGGGCAACTCCTAATGAGCTTCCAAAGCCAGAGACACTATATCACACACACACACACACACACACACACACACACACACACACACACACACACACACACACACACACACAGCAGTCTGTAGAGCCAGAGAGTGAATGGGATTTATTGTTATTGTGATAACCTGGGATTCCAGCAGTGGTTGAATGTGGCTGAAATAAGGCTGTTTTAATAAGGCCTGATTTAAAGGGGGACTCCTGGAGGAGTTACACACATGCACACACACTTAATCTTTGGAACGGTTGTCTCTCCTTCTCCATCTCTCTCGCTCTCTCCCTCACTTTCAATAAGTTTCACCTTGTCAGACCCTGGGTGTGTGTACACAGGGAAGAGCACAGTATTTATTCACAGGTATTTATGAGGATAATTTAAAATCATCTGTCTCGAGTTGCATGCAAACCACACCGTTTCTGCTAAGTTATGAATGTGTGTGAGCGTGTGAGTGACTGTGTGTAACTTAACTGTTACACATCCCGGGGGGATCAGGTTTCTGTATGTCTAAACTAAGCAGGCCGCCATGACAAACATTAGGCTATTGAATTATGACTTGCCTGTAATACTACCAGATACAAATTTTGAGTTTTATATCAAAAATCTAAAAGTAGTACTCTTAGTGGCAGTCGCAGCAGGAGTGTAACTAGGAATTATGGGCCCTGTGCAGTAGGCGACTCTGGGCTCAAATTGAGCACATCTCATTCAAATATTTGCTTTCCAACTAAATCACATTTCTACATATAAATGAAAAAGGCCTTGATTACAAATGGTGTAACTGGTGAACCATATATATATATATTTATTTATTTATATGTATATATATCTATATTTATTTATTTATTTATACACTGTTGCCCATAAAGTTGGAATAATTTTGTTTTCAGACACATTTCTCTTTTTATTCCTATTTATACACATCAGTAATCACATTGAAAGAGACTGATCAATAAAGTTTTGAGAAGATATACACTTTATCTATCAAGAATAAATCACAGTCACACTCATTTCGTGAGAACAGGTAAAATATATTTTATTCCAACTTTATGGGCAACAGTGTAAATGTGTGTGTGTGTGTGGACTGTTGACATTACGTCTATAGATGGCAATGTCAGCGGCCACTCTGTCACTCTTCGTCTACCACTGTAGTGATCTGGTATAATCAGTGATGTTCCCCAGATAATTAAGCCTAATGACACTGGAGACTCCCTGACTTTTCATCTTGTGCCACCATGAGGCCTGTGTCTTACTGTGATATGTCTGAACAAATTTGGGATCTCTTAATGATCCCTTGCCATGGATACTTTGTTATGGAGTGGGCAGGGGGGGTCACAAGAATCACTGGAAAGCATAATTTTGGGACCATGAATTTCAAAACCGAATGTCATTGCGATCTGCTCAGATATCATGCCGCAAATCTTCTGACCGCAAATCTTGTCTCTCAAGAGTAGTTCTGACAGAGACACAGCATTTACACAGAATATAGCCAACTGGGAGTATGCAGTTTATCCTGGCAACAGCACTGCTCTGCAGAGGATGAAGATGTGCTGACTGCTGTGACATATGGGTTGAGATTTAGTGATCACCTCACAGTCTGGTTAAACAGAATGATTTACAGAAGTCAGACTTTGATCTACATAGAGTTGACCAGGAACGGCGAATAAGAATCATACAGCAACACTTTCTGAGTGAGTCCCCATTTTGTCTTTTTGCACATTTTCCTGAGCTGTTAAATTGTTCACATCATCCTTGCATTTCTACTTGCATGGGAAAAGAATTTCTTTGCCAAGAGCAAGCTAATCCACAAAGATACCAAACATGGGCCAGATGTTAAAGGGAGGTGAATACTTTTTATACGCACATTCAGATGACAAAAAATTCTTGATTTTGCTCTCGTTCTCCCATTTTTAATTGTCCTTGGGGTCGAGGCAGTCCATCTCTCTTCTCCAACTCCTCCCTTGCCTCCCATGAAATGATTTAGAAGCAGCATGATAGGATCATGATCATAGTGTCTTACAGACATGTTAATGTGATAACCTGACATATTACAGCCTAGCATATCACACTGACCTCATCCGAAGTAATAAAGGAGTCATCGTTATCATCTCTGTTTGCTGCAGATATACACAGTGTGTGGTTTGCAAGCTCATTGACCTTCTTCACCCCTGTAAAAGTTATTAAAGTCTGTGTGAGTCAGACAGTATGTCATGAACTTGTGTGATTGGAGTGATCCAAAACTGTACCTGGCAGAGACACTGAGAATAAAATGTAAGTAGTGAGGTGGAGGGGGAGGGGTGGATGGGGGCAGCAGATAGAGAGCATGTCCTGGAACATATAAAGTAAATAATGTCTTAATGATCGGCCTGCAGTTTATTACCATCTTAAACCATGTTTACTGCCGCCCGGTTAGCTCATTTGGTAGGGCACAAGACTCAGGGTCTCTCAGGGTCGTGAGTTTGAGCCCCACTCCGGGCGGCACCGCCTCCCATGGGCCAAACACCCGTAGGAGGTGCCATAGGACTTCAGTGCATTGTGGACTGGGCCTGGATCCAGATTAGTGGTAGATGATGACATGACCATGGTTATGCAGCTGAATAGACTGGGCCTGGTAATGAAAGCTACCAGTGATTTCAATCAAAGTGTCAGTGTTCACATATTATTTCAAAAATCATAACAAATCAAATCATGGCAAATAACAAACAGAAACAATTAAATAGTCCTTTTCACACATAATAACCGAAAAAAAAAAGAAAATCAAGCATGACATTCAACCACTAAAACTATTTTTTCTGCTCAGCAATGCAAGTAAATCACTATAATCTGACAACTTAATCAAGAAATAATAATGTGCTTTATTATTTTTTCAGTTTTTTGTAAAACAGTAAATCTGAAAATTCATGGATAAAAATATTATATTTTAGCATTAAATATCATTTTGGATAAAGAGCTTCTACACACTGGTGTATTAACCATTGCAGACACATAAAAAATGATTTTGGTAATTACCAATGCTGTTAACTTAGGGCAGCTGTGGCATAAACCTTACACTGGGTGTAGGTCTAATAAATTTAAGCACTATACATATAACATTGATGTCAGCAACATATCTTTTTATTAGTTTTGCAGCTGGCATTTCCTCTGTTAGTGGACTTGTGTTGTCATGAAGCTGTAGTAGCTCTGAGTAACTGAAGGCACATCCACCTGACAGAGGGTGCAGTTCTATATTTTCTGTATTCATTTCATGCATATACATCTCCTGCGTTGTCTTCACTTTGATTTACCTGTTACCACTCTGGGCCAATCAGCTGGTCAGGCCATTGGAAATACTGGCTTCTCCATTGGAAGAGGTTGAGAAGATGAGACATCTGAAAGAGCTCAGAGTGTTATAGCTGTGAAGAAGTTTGAAGGGCAGATTTACTACTTAAAGTCTACCTTGGATTACACTACAGTGTACCTTGTGTGTGTATCATATAGATAAAATTCAATAAAATATGAATAAATTACTTTGGGTCTCTAATTACATCACATTCAGTTATATCATGAACATACTTCTCACAGTTCATCACAGACTGACCAGAGACTGGAAGTGACACAGAGCATCAGCTAACAATCAGGAGAGAGCACAAAAACAGTTAGTACCAACCTCATAGTACAAACTGAGAATGGTAACCTTGGAAACAGCAAAATATCCCATATCATAAGAACCTAAAGTTAAAACAATAATTTGCTATGGTTTCTTCTGTTAAACATACACATAATTCAGATGCCAATAAAGATTTGAAATTCATAAAATCACACACTTGGTAAAAATACAGCTTTAAGACAGAGTCAGCAACAGTCTAAATAAACAATAACTACTTACAACAGCACCATGTTATATTAGTATCACATTTAATGTCATATGAATCACCTCAGTTTGACCTTATTCAGTTTATATTGGAGAAGTTCTGGCTAATTGAATCCTGTTAATGACACCAAATTACTGCCAAAATGTGAGCATTAAATAAAAGACAATACAAAAAATTAAACGCTATAAGATACAAGCACGTGTTCTGACAGTTTCTTCAGGGTTTGGATTCAGGTGTTCAAATTCAAGTATGTCACTAGCACGTAGCTCAGTAGGCGCAAATTAATCATTATTGTTCAACCTGGTAAACTTGATACATCTCACTGCGTTCCTCATCACCACTAGATGGAAAATTAAGTAAACATGCCCAAACTGGGTGCATCTTTACAGTCAGAGCTATCTGAGTCATCTCTCTGCCAAATTTCCTTCCCTTACTCTGTCCACAACGCAATTAAAAAAAAAAAAAAAAAAAGTAAGAAGCCACCTACACTTAAACCTGACCCAAACAACCCCACGTTGCTTGATACTGCAGTGAATCTTGTCCGCGATTGACCGTACATAACGCTTTACAGGGGTGGGAAAGATTCCCCTGTCGGGAGGCCTCCCTATGTGCCGACACCAAAAAAACATAAGATTTGCAAAACTTTTCCTCACCACACCTACTTCAACCAAGAAAGGTCCTACTCCTGTCTCCCCTTGGAACGAAACCTGGCAGAGCAAGACGAGCCAGTGTTTGACCTCAAAGTCCAAATCATCCTCCCTATACAATAAAGTACTATCAAAATTTGGGTGGTGATGATGGACAGCAATGCAACTATGCTCAGGACACAGGCTGACCTGCCTGTGTATCTCCACCATTTAATGATGGAAAACTTAGCAACTTACTGACCTAACAATGATTTTACTCAATATCAAAAAATGTGATCTCAGATACCAATACAGATTTTAAATGCATTGATAAAACATCATCCATGGGCTGAATGACTGCTTGAGAAAGCAGTCAGCTGTGCTTCGTTTGCACTTTCCTGAGACTGTCTCCTCTTGAGGCATCAGAAGTGAAGAGCTGGTAAAACTTCAGTTCCAACAACAGAGTTAATAAATGGTCACAGTCTGTGCTTAATCAGCACTTGAGCTTTACTACGCAGAAAATCAGTCCATCCACCTCCTAGATGCAGCAGACTCACTTCCTGGTCATGTCCTGTAGTTTGAAGAGCAGCTTGCAGACTTGTGTGATGTGGGCTGCAACAGTCCTTCAGAGGTCAGGTCCGGAGATCTAGGCGATGTCCAGAGCTTGGTGGTTCAGGTCAGGCCACAACATTCCCCTTCCAGCCTTCCTCAAGGTTGGACATATGAGTCAAACTGAGAAACAAACAAAAAAACAAAAAACAAAACGCTCTTTCACTTCCCCTGACTCTGGTGTCTGCTGCTTTCACAGACTGTGGTGGAACAGTCCAGTGCATCCATCCCTGCAGGGTGGAAAGTCTGCTGGGAGTCTGTGAACTCATCTATCCATCAGTCCATTAACTCAAAACTTGCAAACCCTTCCACAGAGGCTCAGCAGTAATGTCCAATGTCCTGACATACATGGAGACAGTCTCAGAAGACGCTATCATCTCCTACTGCACGTTACACCTTTTGCAGACTAATCAGGTTGACAGCTCCATGTCTTGGGCTCACAGACAGAAAAGTCTAAATGTAAAATAAGGAGTTAAAGGGAAAAAAAAGACGAAACAAATGATCAAAGACTACAGAGTACAAGGTTTTCTTCATCCAAGTGACAAAGTAAAAAAAAAAAATTCAACATTAAAAAATTTAAAAAAAAGGATAAATATGAAAACAAAAGAATAAAAATAAACATACACATACACATAAATATGTAAAGTCAAACTAAAATAAATAACATGACAAGTGTATAAAAAGGTGCTAAAGGACAGAAAACTGACAATAAGTGTGTGTCCAAACTTCAACATGTCTTCCTCACTCTGTTCCTTCAACATGTCTTCCTCACTCTGTTCCTTCAAGCACTGGAGCGAGGCCTTAACTGTGTCTTCCCCTCTAATATCTTTGAAATGGTTTTTAAAACATAGTGAAATGTTTCTCTACCATCTGTAAACATCTTTTCATGTTTGCCTTCTGAAATGGCTGTCACTCTGTTCACATTTGTTTATAAAGATTAGCAGTTCTACTTCAAGACAAAGCCTGTTATCCTTTAGAGTTAGACTCTCTTCAATTCAGCCCATGACAATGTCTCATTTCAAGTATGTCAATAGCATGTAGCTTAATAGGAGTAACATAATCATTATTGTTCAAGCTGGTAAACTTGACACATCTATTAGGTTTTCACAGCGGTCACTGCATTCATCATCACCATGAGATGGAAAATGAAGCAAATATACCCAAACTGGGTGCATCTTTACAGTTGTCTGAGCTATCTGAGTCGTCTCTCTGCCACGCTTCCTTCACTTACCCTGTCCACTACGCAATAAAAAAATATGTACGAACCCACCTACACTTAAACCTGACCCAAATAAGCCCACGTCGCTTGATACTGCAGTGAATCTTGTCCACGATTTACTGTACGTAGCGCTTTACAGGGGCGGGAAAGATTCCCCTGCCGGGAGGCCTCCCTATGTGCCGACGCCAAAAAAATGTAAGAATCGCAAAACTTTTCCTCACCACACCTACTTCAACCCAGAAAGGTCCTACTCCTGTCTCCCCTTGGAACGAAACTTGGCAGAGCGAGACAAGCCAGTGTTTGACCTCAAAGTCCAACTCACCCTGCCTGTACAATAAATCTATCAAAATTTGGCTGGTGATGATGAACAGCAGTGCAACTATGCTCAGGACACAGGCTGAATACTATTAAACAACAACTCTTATTTTGGAGGATCCCCAATCAATCTACATCAGACCTGCTCCTGTTCCTCCATCAATTACTGATCAATGATTTTACTCAATATCAAAAAAATGTGATCACAAATGTATCTCAGCTGCCAATACAGATTTTAAATGCATCGATAAAACATCATCTGTGGGCTGAATAACTGTTTGAGAAAGCCAACACCAGAAACACATTTACAACCAATTCATCAGATCAGAACAGCAATGTTCTATCAATAATTCCATTTAAACCAGTCATCAGTCTCCTTGCTCACAGTCTACCTTTTTAACTCAACAATAATTGCTTCTATAAACTGCAGACCTATGACATACATATGTAAATATAAATATGAAGACATGTTTATTTTTTTCTCATATTGGGGTATATGTATATTCTAAGGGGTGGGTATTGTAGTTCTTTTTTTCTATTTGTTATTTATAATTTAAATTTATCTAAAAAATGTTTATATCTTTCTTCTGCCAACTCTTCTGCATACTACGTTGCATTTTCTTAATTTTCTATTGGGAGTTTGATTATAACTAAAGAATTTCCCTCCAGAGAGTAATAAAGTTTCTCTGATTCTGACACACATACAAAGAAGATTGTTTGTTTCTGAATCTAACAAAAAAAAAAAAAAAAAAAAAAACACAAACAAAACAAAACAAACCACAGCTGGAAAATTCATTCATAACACGTGATCTATGAGTTTCAGGCATCACAAGTGAAGAGCTGGTAAAACTTCAGTTCCAACAACAGAGTTAATAATTGGTCACAGTCTGTTTAACCAGCACTTGAGCTTCACTACGGAAAAAATCAGCCCATCCACCTCCTAGATGCAGCAGGCTCACTTCCTGGTAGTGTACTGTACTTTGAAGAGCAGCGTGCAGACTTGTGTGATGTGGGCTGCAACAGTCCTTCAGAGGTGAGGTCCAGAGATCTAGGCGGTGTCCAGGGCTCGGTGGATCAGGTCAGGCCACAATATTCCCCTTCCAGCCTTCCTCAAGGTTGGACATACGACTAAAACAAAGAGGGAGAAAAAAAATCATTAGCCATCAGTAAAAAGCAAACAAACTAAAGCAAATCTTCAACATGACCTCAGATCTTACCTTCGGTTGCCGCTCTTTCACTTCCCCTGACTCTGGTGTCTGCTGCTTTCACAGACTGTGGTGGAACAGTCCAGTGCATCCATCCCTGCAGGATGGAAAGTCTGCTGGGAGTCTGTGAACTCATCTATCCATCAGTCCATTAACTCAAAACTTCATCACACTCCAGTTCTGTATTGCCTGTGGAAGTCCTCTTCAGCATGTTCTGCCATGGACTTGTGATCTTTGCAAACCCTTCCACAGAGGCTCAGCAGTAATGTCCAATGTCCTGACATACATGGAGACAGTCTGAGAAGACGCTATCATCTCCTACTGCACTTTATACCTTTTGCAGACTAATCAGGTTGACAGCTCCATGTCTTGGGCTCACAGAAAGAAAAGTCCAAATGTAAAATAAGGAGTTAAAGGGGAAAAAAAAGACGAAACAAATGATCAAAGACTACAGAGTACAAGGTTTTCTTCATCCAAGTGACAAAGTAGAAAAAAAAAATAACAATAACAAAAAAATGTAAGAAAAAGGATAAATATGAAAACAAAAAACAAAAAATAAACACACATAAATATGTAAAGTCAAACTAAAATAAATAACATGACAAGTGTATGAAAAAGGTGCTAAAAGACAGAAAACTGACAACAAGGGACCAATGTGAGCAACAGACAATATAAAAATAAATAGCATGGATAAAGAGAGTAACACCATCACTGGAAGTTCAGCCACAGAATAAAGCCTCAGCTCACTCATAATCAAACTACAGCAGCTACAGAATCATTTAAGCAGAATTTATGGTGTGTCCAAACTTCAACATGTCTTCCTCACTCTGTTCCTTCGAGCACTGGAGCGAGGCCTTAACTGTGTCTTCCCCTCTAGTATCTTTGACATGGTTTTTAAAACATAGTGAAAGGTTTCTCTACCATCTGTAAACATCTTTTCAGGTTTGCCTTCTGAAATGGCTGTCACTCTGTTCACATTTGTTTATAAAGATTAGCAGTTCTACTTCAAGACAAAGCCTGTTATCCTGAAGACTTTCTCTTCAATTCAGCCCATGACAATGTCTCATTTCAAGTATGTCAATAGCACGTAGCTTAATAGGAGCAACTTAATCATTATTGTTCAAGCTGGTAAACTTGACACATCTATTAGGTTTTCACAGTGGTCACTGCATTCATCATCACCATGAGATGGAAAATGAAGCAAATATACCCAAACTGGGTGCATCTTTACAGTTGTCTGAATTATCTGAGTCGTCTCTCTGCCACGCTTCCTTCCCTTACCCTGTCCACCACGTAATAAAAAAATATGTACGAACCCACCTACACTTAAACCTCACCCAAATAACCCCACGTCGCTTGATACTGCAGTGAATCTTGTCCACGATTTACTGTACGTAGCGCTTTACAGGGGTGGGAAAGATTCCCCTGCCGGGAGGCCTCCCTATGTGCCGACGCCAAAAAATTGTAAGAATCGCAAAACTTTTCCTCACCACACCTACTTCAACTCAGAAAGGTCCTACTCCTGTCTCCCCTTGGAACGAAACTTGGCAGAGTGAGACGAGCCAGTGTTTGACCTCAAAGTCCAACTCACCCTGCCTGTACAATAAAGCTCCTATGAAAATTTGGCTGGTGATGATGAACAGCAGTGCAACTATGCTCAGGACACAGGCTGAATACTATTAAAAAACAACTTTTATTTTGGAGGATCCCCAATCAATCTACATCAGACCTGCTCCTGTACCTCCACCAATTACTGATCAATGATTTTACTCAATATCAAAAAAATGTGATCACAAATGTATCTCAGCTGCCAATACAGATTTTAAATGCATTGATAAAACATCATCTGTGGGCTGAATAACTGTTTGAGAAAGCCAACACCAGAAACACATTTACAACCAATTCATCAGATCAGAACAGCAATGTTCTATCAATAATTCCATTTAAACCAGTCATCAGTCTCCTTGCTCACAGTCTACCTTTTTAACTCAACAATAATTGCTTCTATAAACTGCAGACCTATGACATACATATGTAAATATAAATATGAAGACATGTTTATTTTTTTCTCATATTGGGGTATATGTATATTCTAAGGGGTGGGTATTGTAGTTCTTTTTTATTCTATTTGTTATTTATAATTTAAATTTATCTAAAAAAAAATGTTTATATCTTACTTCTGTCAACTCTTCTGCATACTATGTTGCATTTTCTTCATTTTCTTCATTTTCTATTGGGAGTTTGATTATAACTAAAGAATTTCCCTCCAGAGAGTAATAAAGTTTCTCTGATTCTGACACACATACAAAAAAGATTGTTTGTTTCTGAATCTAACAAAAAAAAAACAACAAAAAAAAAACAACAAAAAAAAACAACAAAAAAAGCCAACAAAAAAAAACAACAACACCACAGCTGGAAAATTCATTCATAACACGTGATCTATGAGCTTCAGGCATCACGAGTGAAGAGCTGGTAAAACTTCAGTTCCAACAACAGAGTTAATAAATGGTCACAGTCTGCTTAACCAGCACTTGAGCTTCACTACGGAAAAAATCAGCCCATCCACCTCCTAGATGCAGCAGACTCACTTCCTGGTCGTGTCCTGTAGTTTGAAGAGCAGCGTGCAGACTTGTGTGATGTGGGCTGCAACAGTCCTTCAAGAGTGAGGTCCAGAGATCTAGGCGGTGTCCAGGGCTCGGTGGATCAGGTCAGGCCACAATATTTCTCTTCCAGCCTTCCTCAAGGTTGGACATATGACTAAAACAAAGAGGGAGAAAAAAAATCATTAGCCATCAGTAAAAAGCAAACAAACTAAAGCAAACCTTCAACATGACCTCAGATCTTACCTTTGGTTGCCGCTCTTTCACTTCCCCTGACTCTGGTGTCTGCTGCTTTCACAGACTGTGGTGGAACAGTCCAGTGCATCCATCCCTGCAGGATGGAAAGTCTGCTGGGAGTCTGTGAACTCATCTATCCATCAGTCCATTAACTCAAAACTTCATCACATTCCAGTTCTGTATTGCCTGTGGAAGTCCTCTTCAGCATGTTCTGCCATGGACTTGTGATCTTTGCAAACCCTTCCACAGAGGCTCAGCAGTAATGTCCAATGTCCTGACATACATGGAGACAGTCTGAGAAGACGCTATCATCTCCTACTGCACTTTATACCTTTTGCAGACTAATCAGGTTGACAGCTCCATGTCTTGGGCTCACAGACAGAAAAGTCCAAATGTAAAATAAGGAGTTAAAGGGAAAAAAAAAGACGAAACAAGTGATCAAAGACTACAGAGTACAAGGTTTTCTTCATCCAAGTGACAAAGTTAAAAAAAAAATAACAATAACAAAAAAATGTAAGAAAAAGGATAAATATGAAAACAAAAGAAAAATAAACATACACATACACATAAATATGTAAAGTCAAACTAAAATAAATAACATGACAAGTGTATGAAAAAGGTGCTAAAAGACAGAAAACTGACAACAAGGGACCAATGTGAGCAACAGACAATATAAAAATAAATAGCATGGATAAAGAGAACAACGCCATCACTGGAAGTTCAGCCACAGATTAAGGCCTCAGCTCACTCATAATCAAACTACAGCAGCTACAGAATCATTTAAGCAAAATTTATGGTGTGTCCAAACTTCAACATGTCTTCCTCACTCTGTTCCTTCGAGCACTGGAGCGAGGCCTTAACTGAGTCTTCCCCTCTAGTATCTTTGACATGGTTTTTAAAACATAGTGAAAGGTTTCTCTACCATCTGTAAACATCTTTTCAGGTTTGCCTTCTGAAATGGCTGTCACTCTGTTCACATTTGTTTATAAAGATTAGCAGTTCTACTTCAAGACAAAGCTTGTTATCCTGAAGACTTTCTCTTCAATTCAGCCCATGACAATGTCTCATTTCAAGTATGTCAATAGCACGTAGCTTAATAGGAGCAACTTAATCATTATTGTTCAAGCTGGTAAACTTGACACATCTATTAGGTTTTCACAGTGGTCACTGCATTCATCATCACCATGAGATGGAAAATGAAGCAAATATACCCAAACTGGGTGCATCTTTACAGTTGTCTGAATTATCTGAGTCATCTCTCTGCCACGCTTCCTTCCCTTACCCTGTCCACCACGCAATAAAAAAATATGTACGAACCCACCTACACTTAAACCTGACCCAAATAACCCCACGTCGCTTGATACTGCAGTGAATCTTGTCCACGATTTACTGTACGTAGCGCTTTACAGGGGTGGGAAAGATTCCCCTGCCGGGAGGCCTCCCTATGTGCCGACGCCAAAAAATTGTAAGAATCGCAAAACTTTTCCTCACCACACCTACTTCAACTCAGAAAGGTCCTACTCCTGTCTCCCCTTGGAACGAAACTTGGCAGAGTGAGACGAGCCAGTGTTTGACCTCAAAGTCCAACTCACCCTGCCTGTACAATAAAGCTCCTATGAAAATTTGGCTGGTGATGATGAACAGCAGTGCAACTATGCTCAGGACACAGGCTGAATACTATTAAAAAACAACTTTTATTTTGGAGGATCCCCAATCAATCTACATCAGACCTGCTCCTGTACCTCCACCAATTACTGATCAATGATTTTACTCAATATCAAAAAAATGTGATCACAAATGTATCTCAACTGTCAATACAGATTTCAAATGCATTGATAAAACATCATCTGTGGGCTGAATAACTGTTTGAGAAAGCCAACATCAGAAACACATTTACAACCAATTCATCAGATCAGAACAGCAATGTTCTATCAATAATTCCATATAAACCAGCCATCAGTCTCCTTGCTCACACTCTACCTTTTTAACTCAACAGTAATCACTTCTATAAACTGCACACCTATGATGTACATATGTAAATATAAATATGAAGATGTGTATTTTTTTTCCCTCATTTTGGGCAACTTTTCTGCATAGTATGTTGCATTTTCTTCATTTTCTATTGGGAGTTTAATAAAGAATTTCCCTACAGGGATTAATAAAAGTTTCTCCGATTCTGATGCATACTAAGAAGACTGTTTGTTTCTGAATCTAACAAAAAAACCCCCACAAACACAGCTGGTAAATTCATTCATAAAACGTGATCTATGAGCTTCAGGCATCACAAGTGAAAAGCTGGTAAAACTGCAGTTCCAACAACAGGGTTAATAAATGGTCACAGTCTGTGCTTAATCAGCACTTGAGCTTCAATACGCAGAAAATCAGTCCATCCACCTCCTAGATGCAGCAGACTCACTTCCTGGTCGTGTCCTGTAGTTTGAAGAGCAGCTTGCAGACTTGTGGGATGTGGGCCTGCAACAGTCCTTCAGAGGTGAGGTCCAGAGATCTAGGCGGTGTCCAGGGCTCGGTGGATCAGGTCAGGCCACAACATTCCCCTTCCAGCCTTCCTCAAGGTTGGACATATGACTCAAACTGAGAAAAAAAACAAAAAAACAAAAAAAACAATCATTAGCAATAAGTAAAAAGCAAACAGACTAAACCAAACCTTCAACGTGACCTCAGATCTTACCTTTGGTTGCCGCTCTCTCATTTCCTCTGACTCTGGTGTCTGCTGCTTTCACAGACTGTTGTGGAACAGTCCAGTGCATCCATCCCTGCAGGGTGGAAAGTCTGCTGGGAGTCTGTGAACTCATCTATCCATCAGTCCATTAACTCAAAACTTCATCACATTCCAGCTCTGTGTTGCCTGTGGAACTCCTGCTCAGCATGTTCTGCCATGGGCTTGTGATCTTTGCAAACCCTTCCACAGAGACTCAGCAGTAATTAGTAAGTCCGATGTCCTGACATACATGGAGACAGTCTAAGAAGACGCAATTTTCTCCTACTACACTTTACACCTTTTGCAGACTAATATCAACAGGTTGACAGCTCCATGTGATGGGCTCAGAGACAGAAAAGTCCAAATGTAAAGCCAAATAAATAAATAAATAAATAAATAAGAAGGATTGTGAATATGAAAACAGAAGAATTAAAAAAAACATACACAAAAACATGTAAAGTCAAACTAAAATAAATAACATAAGTATATGGAAAAAGTGCTAAAGGACAGAAAACTGACAACGAGGGAGCAATGTGTACAACAGACAATGTAAAAGTAAACATCATGGGTAAAGAGAGTAACACCATCACTGGACGTTCAACCAATGAATAAGGCCTCAGTTCACTCATAATCGATCTACAGCAGCTGAAGAATCATTTAAGTAGAATTTATGGTGTGTCCAAACTTCAACATGTCTTCCTAACTCTGTTCAAACACTACAGAGTAAAAGGTTTTCTTCATCCAAGTGACAAAGTTAAATAAATTCACAATAAAAAAAAATTAAGAAGGATGGTAAACATGAAAATAAAAGAATTAAAAAACATACACATAATTATGTGAAGTCAAACAAATAAATAACATGACAAGTATTTGAAAAAAGTTCTAAACAAGGCTTTAACTGTGTCTTCCCCTCTAGTGTCTCTGACATGGTTTTCAAAACATAGTGAAACGTTTCTCTATCATCTGTAAACATCTTTTCAGGTTTGCCTTCTGGAATGGCTGTCACTCTGTTCACATTTGTTTAGAAAGATTAGCAGTTCTACTTCAAGACAAAGCCTGTTATCCTTAAGACTCTCTTCAATTCAGCCCATGACAATGTCTCATTTCAAGTATGTCACTGGCACGTAGCTCAGTAGGAACAACATCATTATTGTTCAACCTGGTAAATTTGACACATCTATTAGGTTTTCACAGTGGTCACTGCGTTCATCATCACCTCTAGATGGAAAATGAAGCAAATATACCCAAACTGGGTGCATCTTTACAGTTGTCTGAGCTATCTGAGTCGTCTCTCTGCCAGGCTTCCTTCCCTTACCCTGTCCACCACGCAATAAAAAAATATGTACGAACCCACCTACACTTAAACCTGACCTAAATAACCCCACGTCGCTTAATACTGCAGTGAATCTTGTCCGCAATGGACTGTACATATCGCTTTACAGGGGTGGGAAAAATTCCCCTGTCGGGAGGCCTCCCTATGTGCCGACGCCAAATAACGTAACAATCTCAAAACTTTTTCTCACCGCACCTACTTCAACCCAGAAAGGTCCTACTCCTGTCTCCCCTTGGAACGAAACTTGGCAGAGCGAGACGAGCCAGTGATTGACCTCAAAGTCAAACTCACCCTGCCTGTACAATAAAGCTTCTATCAAAATTTGACTGGTGATGATGGACAGCAGTGCAACTATGCTCAGGACTCAGGCTGAATACTATTAAAAAACAACTCTTACTTTGGAGGATCCTCAATTAACCTACATTAGAGCTGCCCGTGTACCTCCACCATTTATTGATGGAAAACTTAGCAACTTACTGACCTAACAATGATTTTACTCAATACCAAAAAAAGTGTGATCAAAAATGTGTCTCAGATGCCAATACAGATTTTACATGCATTGATAAAACATCATTCATGGGCTGAATAACTGCTTGAGAAAGCCAACATTGGAAAAATAATTAAAAGCAATTCATCAGATCAGAACAGCAATGTTCTATCAATAATTCCATATAAACCAGTCATCAGTCTCCTTGCTCACATTCTACCTTTTTACCTCAACAGTAATCACTTCAATAAACTGCAGACCTATGATGTATATATGTAAATATAAACATGAAGAGGTGTGAATTTTTTTCTGATATTGGGATATATGAATATTTTAAGGGGTGGTACTGTAGGTTTTGTTTTTTTAATTCTTAATTTAAATTTATCTAAAAAACATTTTTATCTCACTTCTGTCAACTCTTCTGTCTCTCTAAATCTGACACATAAAAAGAAGATTGTTTCTGAATCTAACAAAAAACAAAAACACAGCTGGAAATTTCATTCAAAACACATGATCTATGAGCTGAAAAACCACTTGAGAAAGCCAACATTACAGATCCAGCTGTGTTTCGTTTGCACTTTCCTGAGACCGTCTCCTCTTGAGGCATCACAAGTGAAAAGCTGGTAAAACTTCAGTTCCAAACAGAGTTTCTAAATGGTCACAGTCTGTGCTTAATCAGCACTTGAGCTTCACTATGCAGAACATCAGTCCATCCACCTCCTAGATGCAGTAGACTCACTTCCTGCTTGTGTCCTGTAGTTTGAAGAGCAGCTTGCAGACTTGTGTGATGTGGGCTTCAACAGTCCTTCAGAGGTGAGGTCCGGAGATCTAGGTGATGTCCAGGGCTTGGTGGATCACGTCAGGCCACAACGTTCCCCTTCCAGCCTTCCTCAAGGTTGGACATATGACTCAGACTGAGAAAAAACAAAAGAATCATTAGTAGTAAGTAAAAAGAAAACAGACTAAAGAAAACCTTCAACGTGACCTCAGATCTTACCTTTGGTTGCGGCTCTCTCACTTCCTGACTGGTGTCTGCTGCTTTCACAGACTGTTGTGGAACAGTCCAGTGCAACTCCTCCTCAGCATGTTCTGCCGTGGTCTTGTGATCTTCGCAAACCCTTCCACAATGGCTCAGCAGTAATTAGCAAGTCCAATGTCCTGACGTACATGGAGGCAGTCTGAGAGGATGCTATTGTCTCCTACTGCACTTTACACCTTTTGCAGACTAATATCAACAGGTTGACAGCTCCATGTGTTGGGCTCAGAGACAGAAAAGTCCAAATGTAAAGAAAGAAATTAAAAAAAACAAAAAAAACCAAAAAAAAAACAGGTCCGGACATCTAGGCGGTGTCCAGGTCTTGGTGGATCAGGTCAGGCCACAACATTCCCCTTCCAGCCTTCCTTAAGGTTGGACATATGACTCAAACTGAGAAAAAAAACAAAACAATCATTAGCAGTAAGTAAAAAGCAAACAGACTAAACCAAACCTTCAACATGACCTCAGATCTTACCTTTGGTTGCCGCTTTCTCACTTCCCCTGACTCTGGTGTCTGCTGCTTTCACAGACTGTTATGGAAGAGTCCAGTGCATCCATCCCTGCAGGGTGGAAAGTCTGCTGGGAGTCTGTGAACTCATCTATCCATCAGTCCATTAACTCAAAACTTCATCACATTCCAGTTCTGTATTGCCTGTGGAACTGCTCCTCAGCATGTTCTCCCGTGGGCTTGTGATCTTTGCAAACCCTTCCACAGAGGCTCAGCAGTAATTAGCAAGTCCAATGTCCTGACATACATGGAGACAGTCTTAGAAGACGCTATTGTTTCCTACTACACTTTACACCTTTTGCAGACTAATATCAACAGGTTGACAGCTCCATGTCTTGGGCTCATAGACATAAAAGTCCAAATGTAAAGTGAGAAATTAAAAAAACAAAACAAAAACAATAAAACTCCACAAATGATCAAACACTAGAGAGCACAAGGTTTTCTTCATCCAAGTGACAAAGTTAAATAAATTCACAATAACAAAAAAATTAAAAAAAAAAAGGATAAATATGAAAACAAAAGAATACACATAAATAAGTTAAACTAAAATAAATAGCATGACAAGTGTATGAAAAAGGTGCTAAAGAAGAGCGAACTGACAACGAGGAAGCAATGTGTGCAACAATGTAAAAGTAAATATCATGGATTAAGAGAGTAACACCATCAGTGGAAGTTCAGCCACAGATTAAAGCCTCAGTTCACTCATAATCAAACAACAGCAGCTACAGAATCATTTAAGCAGAATTTATGGTGTGTCCAAACTTCAACATGTCTTCCTCCCTCTGTTCCTTCAAGCACTGGAACGAGGCCTTAACTGTGTATTCCCCTCTAGTGTCTTTGACATGATTTTTAAAACGTAGTGAAAGGTTTCTCTACCATTTGTAAACATCTTTTCAGGTTTGCCTTCTGAAATGGCTGTCAATCTGTTCACATTTGTTTATAAAGATTAGCAGTTCTACTTCAAGACAAAGCCTGTTATCCTTAAAATCTTCTCTTCAGTTCATTTAAACAAGTCAAAATACAGGGAAGTCATTATCAAAGTCTTTGTCCTTATAATCAGTGATGATTATCTTAGAGAAGTTATGACCAGGGATTCAGCAGATTAAAAGAATTTACAGGGAAGCACATGTGGAGAAATTACAAAAAAAATATATAAATATAAATAAATATAAATATAAACATAAAAATAAAAAAATAAAAAAATAAAAAGAAATATATATATATATTTTTCTGTTTAAACTACATAATGCCTTAGCCCCTTACCCTAACCTAACTTTAACTATCCAAATTGAAAGGACAGTCTGACTTTTCAAAATGCCTGATTATTATTATTTTTTTTTTTTTAAGGCTGTGTATGTGTGTACCGCACCCCACCCCCACCTCATATTAAATACATTTTACAGCTGCCCATGTTATTTGTCCTTCTACAGTTGTGACTATGGTCACAAGTTTACATTAATTTGCCTTATTTGAAGTATTTTGTTATGTGATATAACTGCTGATATATATCACTGTATATTCTGCCAATCATCTGTCTGGCTTTGGAAATTTGGTGTTTAGGTTTATCTGATCTGAAAAAGGCCAAAATCAACCATATTAGACAGAGAGAGACAGGCCCTAAACAGCCCCAATGCTGGGCCCCCAGATCAACCCCTAGCAGGCTGATTAGAGGGAGAGAGAGAGAGATGTGTGAGTGTGAGTCTATGTGTATGTGTGTGTGTGAGAGAGAGACAGAGTGAGACAGAAAGACAGAGACTGGCACAGCAGCCGAGACAAGGTAAAGTGATGGCACGGTGGCCAAGCAAACATCAGATACCATGTACCTCTTGAAGACTGGACAGGCATGATGGACGGATGGACAGCAGCCAGGTTGGAAGGATGGACAGGAACAAATTCTGTAGGAGGAAAAGTTATGGCGCGGCGGCCAGACATCCCAGCATCAAAGAAGTGAAAGTCGTATACCTCATATAGCCTCTTGATCCAGCGTGGTCAAAATCGACGCTACAAACAAACAAGCAAACAAATGCCCGCCCGACCAACAGACACACAGAGAGATGACCCATGGCAGCCATATTGAATGGACAGGAACAAATTCTGTAGGAGGAAAAGTTATGGAACAGCGGCCAGACATCCCTGCATCAAAGAAATTAGCCACACACCTCGTATAGCCTCTTGATCGAACATGGTCAGAATCGATGCTAGAACACTGAGAGGGGGGGGGGTTAAAGGGGATAGACCAGGGGTCGGCAACCCTCGACTCAAAATTATTTATCAAAAAAGTAATTTAAATGTATTTTTATTTTAGTTCATTCATTTTTAATGTAATTCGAAATTTGATGATTATGGTGATCTTGTAATATTAAAACATTTTTAATTTTTTTGTCGCTCAAAATATGCGTCACAACCGCTGATGTGTGACACCTGGCAGCAGCATTTTCAGGTTGAGAGCTGACTGCACGCTCCAGTACACGCGATAAAGTGATGAGGGAGCACAGAAGCACACGGCATTTTTGGTTCGCTGCAGGTGGATAATTTAACTCAAATAGACATTGAGTATTTTATTTGATAGTTAGCATCAACCAAGCATCTTTTGTTCGGAGATCAAAATGTTTTTGTTACATAGAGAAATAAAATTTCGTGATCTCTGTAGGAGTTCATTGATTTCATCAATGCAACACACTATAGTTTTTTATACATAGCATACGGTTAAAAAAAACTCTATATGCAGTGTTATCCCCATTTTAGATGTCAAAAGGGTTTTGTGGCTCTGGGTGTTTTCTCTTCCAAATGGCTCTTTGAGTATTTAAGGTTGCCGACCCCTGGGACAGGCAGACGGGCTAACGGTCGGGCGGACAGTAATAATTATGGCACGGTGGCCGTGTGTGAGACAGAAAGAAAAAGAGGGTGAGACAGATTGGCATAGTCGCCGTGTTTGTGTGTGTGTGTGTCTATGCGCGTCTGTGTATGCGAGAGATGGGGTGTGTTTGGTCGGCACAGTGGCCGACCAAACACACCCCAGCAGCAGAATAAAAACTTCACTTACAATTAGTTGATTTCTTCTCATGCTGATCTGTTTGTGGACCTGAAAGAAGAAGAAGAAGAACCAGCTCAGTCTGAGTCTGCAGGTCAGAGTTCACCTGTGAAGACTGGCTGTTGGACTGATCCTGTCCAACACTCACACTCTGTGGACATCAGTTCACTGAATATAAATCATACACACACACACTGATCAGGGAATAATCATTTCCTATCATAGTTATTGATCATATTGGCAACTGTGATGTTTGAGTGAGGATGACTGTGGTGCTGCTGAAAGATGAAGATCTTCAGACTGACTGCAGGTGGTTTAGAGATCGGCAGCTTCATTGAGCAGCACTTCACAATCTTTAAATACTGTTTATTGATTAAATTCTGCTCAACGTGTAAAACGGAAACTCAACACTGATCAAACTGTGTTTTACCGTCAGCTCTGGATTCTAATATAATCTAGTAAAGTTTTATGTGGGTAAAAACTGTGTCTCTGTCCAACTCTGAGGACTTACAGGCCTGTCTCCACATACCCCTGATAACATGAGCATGTGGGAGGTGAACTGAGGGATTACTAACGTGAACTGAGGAGGCCGCTGAGGCCTAATTATCTCTGTGCGACTGCGCTGTCCCGCGTGTCATATTCAGCCTTTATCTTTACCACATGAACCACATCACGGTCCAGAATTTAAATATGTCAAAGCACCAAGACTTAAGAAATATTTACTACAGAACCAGGTGAGCTCCACCTTAAACCATAACCCCAGGTGGCACCAGCGCAACATGGCACCGTAAACTGTGACTGTTTTCGGAACCATGTAGTTGGCGCGCTCGTTGGGGCTCGTCTGAAATCGTGGATTGAAATGTTGTGTGTACTCACTTTGCGTAGAAAATCCAGAAAGCCGTTTCCAAGCCGTCTGTCCAAGGTGAGCGGTGCGATGGAGACACGCGCACTGAGGCTGTGTGCGCGAGTGTGTGCGCGGGCGTGAGCACAAACTGGCGTCTGTGGCTCACGCGGTGTAAAGGCCTCTGTTGCAGCATCTGAAATAGAGAGATTCACAGGCTGATCCACCTGGTCTGATACACCTGGTCTGTTTCCCTCAGTGTGCTCACACTGTCTCCATACTCACTCAGAAACTTGGTGGAAGTCTCGGCACGTTCCGCGCACACGCGCTCTCCTCTCCTCCAAACCGGCGCGGTAATGGCTGACTCGGTGGGTTGCGTGGTGGTCGCAGTGGTACCGTGGTTTAGCTGAACTACGAGCTGAAACCAGCTCCAACACACGGCTCAGCGTCCGGTTTTATCAGGTTACACTTTCACTCAAAGTCCCGGGTCTTCACCTGATGAACAACAGTAGTTCACAGATTTGAATAAACTCACAAACAGCGTCTCCGTGTCCACCTGTTTCTAGCGTCCTCCCGGCCTGTACCTGCCCTTTTTATGTCCCACCCCTCTAACAACCAGGTGGGTCGTCATCTCTGATTGGCTAATGATTGGCCAGTGATAATTGAGCCAGACCATAATATCACAGGCCATGTATTACGAAACAAAACATAGAAACTAATAGAAGTGTGCCATACTGCAAAATTTGGTATGATCCCATACCAAGTAAATACAGGGCCAGTACTGCTGATACCACTATCAATACTTTTATACTCAGAAAAGCAGCTTATCTATTTTTGTGTAGGGCGGAGCAATGGGTCATAATGACGTGAATGCAATGTGCAAATATGAATGAAAATTGAAAATTTGAATTTTCATGATCACTGAATGATTTTGGGATTTTTCAATTTTCAGTTGATCATGATTATGATCATAATAAAACACAGGACAAAGATTTTAGGCAAAAAAAAAAAATACTTCATGACAGCTTTTTGCCTCTGTGCTCTGTTTCCTATCATAACTATAATCTGCTGAGCACACATTATCCACTAACTGTTCACTAACTGTAATCTAAATACTGACTGTCTAACATTGTCCATTGCCAACCCTGTTTGTATTATGCTGCATGTCCTTCTCCTCCTCTCCTCCATTCCTAGCTGTCCTATCTTCCTCCTTTTCCTACTTTCACCCAGCCCGGCCATCGGCAGGAGGGTCCCCCATATGAGCCAGGTTCTGCTCAAGGTTTCTTCCTGTTAAAAGGGAGTTTTTCCTTGCCACTGTCGTCTTAAGTGCTTGCTCTGGGGTCAGGCTCTGGGTCTCTGTAAAGCGCTTTGAGACAATTTTGATTCTGGAAGGCGCTATATAAATAAAATTGAATTGAATTGAAAGTCAAAATTTAAATTTTACTTTTTCAGTCAAGATTTTTGTTCAGTTTTTAACAGAAGAGGGCAAATAAAAGTGCAAATAATTAAACAAAAGCAAAAACTACTAATGGCTGTCATGCACGACCTTTGGCTAAGGTCCCCTTTTGGTTCCTGTCTCCATGTTTAGAGCCAAAGATTTATAGGTTTTTGTTCAGAGACAATAACATGTTTACATTTTTCCCTGTTATTGTACTTGCTGCAATTGCTGACCACTAAATCTGCTACTGTTACTATTTTTATCTATTTTATATTTGACTTTTACTGCAGTTAGTATGACTGCTGTTATCACCGCTAATCACAGTAATAATTTATCTGATCCTATGAATGGATCTAATGTGCCTGCACCATGTCAGGACACTGGAATCCTCACAGGACTTTGTTTTCTCTCGTGTTCTTGTATGCTGATGTTTTGCCTTTGGGAAATTTTCAGAGCACCTCACAGCCGCTCCGACGGGCTCATTATCGGCCAATTCGGGCATGTCAAACTACTGCTATTTATTCAAAAACCAAACATGATATTGCCAAACAAATTTCACCATCAACGCCACGAGACCTTAAGGAACACAGTGATGTAACTCACATTAACACAAATGACCAACTACTAACTTCTGATTCAGGACATTATTTTTCACAAGCACCTTTCACATTTGTTTGAGTCTCTGAAACCAAAAATATCTCTTTTGCATAAACCTAATCTTTAATCACAGAAAGTCTCACTGCATTTTTTCAATTTGGCTTCTCAGTCTGGTTCAATAACAAACCAGCTCTCTCTCTCTCTTTTTCTGTGCCGATATGTTGAGAGCCCTGATGGATGGGTGGTATGTATGAATGACTGTCTCTATTTATTGAAGGTGGAGGACACAGACGCTGTGTTGTTGGGACAGGACTCAGACCATGACCCTGTGACCCTGCATCACACACACACACAATTTTAGATTATTCCATAATGAGTGTGTCCCGGTCACAGCAACCTCTTTCACCTGATTACTCACACACTGATGTAGACACAACACGTGCTGATCAGTCATCATGTCTCTGCTCCCTGAAATGAGACAGAATGACTTTGATAAGTAAACTGTAATGACTGCAGCCTGCAGTGGACTAGTGTTTGGCCCAGTGCTCAGAATGAACCCATTTCTCATTATAGCGCCAAGCACCATATATTTATGGGCTCTTTTTGTTTTTGTTTTATTGTTTTTTTTGGCTTAGAACAAAATGGTCGGTTTTGAGACACTGCTGGAGACAAGTGCGAGGCATGTAGATGCCATGTTTGGGGTCACCATCAGTCACCATCACAGTCCCTCTGGTGCTGTTATTAAGATTTGATTATAGAGAGGATATATCTGAGTTCTGGGAACCATATCAGTTTAATACTGAACTGAACCTCTTCAAAAATGAAAAAGCCTCTTGGTTCTGAGGTGAAACATCCTCAAAATCTACAACGAAGTCTGATTCAACTCTTCTGGGATAACCATGAACTGAATGATGAATCTTCACAGACATGTAACAACCATAGATTTCTACATTTATGAAAAGAAACAAAAATAGTCAAATTCTGTCTAAACACAAGCAACCACACAAGAACTCAATCAAATAAAACGTCCTCTGAAATTGGGAAACGTATTATTTGAATCAGAAAAACTGCATCAGAGATAAAGAAATGGTAATTATACAATCAATCGGTACTAAAAAAAAAAGCTTAAGTACCCAGCAAGTTCCACTAATCAAACATCATCAGCTCAAAGGCTCCAGAAGATGCAAGCAGGTGGACCATGAGTGGAGATCATTTTGTAAACTGTTGCTCCTGAAGTTATAAATGAACTATGATGAACTGTGATGAACTGCTTGACTGAAATATCTCAACAACCACAAGATGAATTGTCATGAAATTTGGTACAGACATTCATGTTCTCCTCAGAATGAGTCATAATAAGTTTGGCGATCCCATAAACATTTTTATCATCAGGTCATTGTTGCCCAGTTCTTTGGTCTATGACCAAATACCTGTAGAACTGATGACAGTGGCTCAAACTTTGAAACTTGGAATCTTAAATCCTAAATTTTATCCAGACTTCTGACTAATCCAGCAGCTGAGTACACTTATGATCTTCTTCCTACAATTGAAATAAAACATTTCTCAGAAAGTTTGTTCCAACAAGTTCCAGAAGTTCCCAAAAATGTGTCGCACTTTTAGTCTCACCTCCAGTTGCTTCACAAGTCCATTAGTCTGTTTAGAGCATGCAGTGTGTCGACTAATTCCCTTGGTTATGAGTCACAGTATAAGACAGCTACAGTAAGAAGACTTATCAGTCATAATGCAGTAGTGGCTGAAGAGTTTTAACATTCCTGAAGCACTGTCACAAACACTTATAAAAGTTATTGCAGAACATTTGGCAGTCAAGAAGTTGGCAGCAGTGACACAAACAAGAAGTTGGCTCCATCACCGCAAAGCTTTCAATCATGATCAACATTGCTCACTGGCTAGACAAGACCTCATTGTACCTGCTTGCAATGTACTCAGCTTGATGTACTTCCCTAAAATTGTAGAGCTACTTTAATAACTACTTCACCTATTACTCCTTTGCTGCAGAGATTTGTCAGAAATGCTTGTAATATTATTTTACTGTTACTAATTCTGTCATTACATTAAAAATGAGTACTGATCAGTTTACAGGGTAAGAAAACAAAATGTGTTGATACTCTTGATGGTGTAAAATCATGAACATAAAGTAAATCTTTCCACACAGCAAAGGTCAGTATTCATTTTATTTCTCATCTCAGCCCTGTCTCCCATATAGGCCAACTTTAGGTGATTTACCACAATTAAATTCTGCTGTTTCATGTTCTCATGAATTTTTTCTCAAGCTCCATTATCTCCTGCTCACTGCCACAAATCACTAATGCTGGTGAAAAACGTGTCAGCGCTTTTGTGCACTCTGCGATAAAACTAATTGTCAGCAGTCCAAGACAATTAAAATCAAAATTGTCAGTTATATAAACAATTACACAACCTGGTCTGCTTAGAAAAAGCAAATGTGGGGTTGGGAGTAGGGCACATTTTTTCCTCTAGGCAGTATTCTAAAAAATCGTCACATGTAATGGTTATTCTGTCTGATATTTAGAGTTTGAGGCACAGAGAAAGACACAACATGTAAGACAGGTCATGAGCTGTCTGAGGAGAGCGAGACAGGGTGCAGGTCACTCTATAAACCCTCCTTTATAAGGAAGCCGGGCACAACCTTGCTCCCCCAGGACCTCCTCATGAATGAACCACTCAGCTTTTCCCTCAGTCTGGTTTTGTGTGTGTGGACGTGTGTTTTGGGTAAAATTACACAAGTTTCAGTTCCTAGATGTAGTTGGTACAGTAGGATTTGCTTTTTTTATTGTGAATACTTTGACATCCTTGATATAACGTGTCAGACATCGACACCTTATCATAATGGTTTTGCCATTTCTTTGCTTGTAGTGTTTATCTCGTCAACACACACATACACACACACAAACACTCGCCCCACTGCCAAACAAACAACCTTGGTCAGCCGTGGTATGCTGAGGTATTTACGCTAAACGGTGGGAATGAGATTCCATTGCACCGCCTCATGTTCAGCAACACATTCCACTGAGACCCTCAGACTGAGTCCCTTCAGCTCTGTGTTGGTCAAATTTATCTTTTTCCCTTGTATGAACTGCTTGTAGGAGGTAGAAATTTAAAGACAAGGCAATTTTTTATTTCTATAGTACATTTGAATTTAAAGGAACAGAACACAGTTGCAGTCTGGTGCCGGGATGTTGGAGCGTTTTCTTACCTCTGTATAAACAGGGTCCAGACCTCTAAATATATTGAGTATTTCAAGTATCATTATGCTCCCAAAGTATTAAACTGCAGGCTACATAAAGCTGACAACTAATGAAATCAAGAAAAGTTTGCACTTAACTTACTCTGGTTTTTGAGTTGATGCTAAGTTTGAATTTTCACAGAAAATAAATGAAGCTCTCACACCTCATATATCTGTTGTATCGTGACAGCAGCAGAAAAAAAAAAAATAGTATTTAAATCCAAATGCAAAACAGTCATTAACACTAACAGTAAATGTTGTGTAACTTAAGTCCACAAGGTAGAAATCAGAAATAATGTCCACAGACTGACTGACAGACCAACAAGCACTGAATCTACTGAGTGAACACAGTGAACCCCAGAGGCTCCCAAGCATAGTCTTTCTTCTTTGGAAGATAAATGAACAGTTCTGATGTTTTTATCAGACTTTGCATTGGATCAGTTGGATCGGGTTATTTGGTTCCTCTGGTCACATAAATATGTTGGTTAACTGATTAACAGCATGTTTTAGAAGGAGATGGAAAAGGAAGTGATTGGATCTGGAGATATCATCATCAACAAGGAGCCGCGGGCGGTCGGTGTGGCCGCAGACAGCAATGTTTCACGTTTCGAAAGGCATGCGCTGAGTCCATTTCCGTAATTATGTAATTGCGGAGGGTTGGATGCTCACATGCAGAGCCCACCAAGAGAAGCATTCCACCGGGAGACATGAAGACGTAAAGGAATAGACTCTGCAAGGCCAGAAAGACATCAAAGCATTTACTCATTGTGTGTCCAATTCTCAAGCCCAACAGGATGAGGACCCACAAGAATGTGTGAAGCCTTTGCTGGTTCCAGAGTGTAGCACACTCCGTTGGCCAGTGATCAGGAAGAAGAAGCTGGTGCAACAGTCAGGTGAGTCTTGGATCTCAGAACTTGTGTTGATCAAAGGTGCTCAACTTCACAACAAGGAGGTGTCCTGTGGCCTGTTGCTTATAGTCCAGACCATATAACTGCAATATTGTCTGTTTGATTCCTGGCTGGGGGCCTTTTGTTGCATGTCATATCCCTCTGTTTCTGCCCTTGTTTCCTTACTCACTAGACTGTAAACTGTCAATAAAGGCAAAATGCCAAAACAAATCTGTAAAAAAAAAATACTAGTACTAGACGAGCCAAGACAAACTGAGTGAGACATGGAGATAAAAGTTTAAAAAGTAGCCAGGGCTCAGAATCTCACAGTTCTGGCTTGTGTGTGTTTGAGAAACAGATTAATACAATACAATTTTTTATTTTATTTTATTTTTTTAAACAAATTCATTGCAACTGATGGTTTTCATCTAGATTGGAAACCAGAGTGTAAAAAAGACATTGATTAAACTACTGTAACAAAGGGGAATATTTTCTCATAGAGTAGAGCCTCCATTTTCACCTTGTGGAAGATGAGCGAGAACCAGAGTAGCAGACACTCCTCAGAGCTCCGGGATGACGTCAGGTCGTTTGTCTCAGTGAGTCAGGAAATAAGAAAGCCAGGTTCAGGATGCACGCACACACACAAACACACACAGAGCCAACAGCAATCCTGAAATGAGATAAATAAATCACCCCTTACTGTCACTTCGTACTAGCAAGGGACCTTCCATTCATTATGAGTTAGGGACAGGAAGTGCTGTGAGCAGCCAACATAATACAATACCGCCATAATGTAATAAAGGCTAACACAATAAAACAAAGTGTGAATATAAATGCAGCAGGTGGCTGTCTGGGATCTTAACAATAAATACTGATCTTCAGTTTTATTCTCTTAAAGCAGAAGTAAAAGTTCTCTGAATGATGGGGTTAGATTTAATGTGTTGCTAACTTTTTACAGTGGACTAATCAATAGTCTGTATTCATTTTGATGCGTGATCTGAATAACAATGAATGAGCAATAATTTAACTTAAGGTGGGGCCAGACCAGAATTATTCAGGTGAAATACACATACACACTGTAGCAAAAAGTCTGGTCTGGTCGAGAAAAAAAATTAGCAGGTTACACGTATAAATTACTGAAGCAAAACTGACGGGCAACCAAAGTCCTTGTCCCACCTGCTACATTTCCACACAGCCCACAAGTGCAACACGTTGACACAAAACGCTCAACACTTTATTGTACAGCAACTGAAACTAAATCAATCTTCCAAATCAGAGTTGGCGGGGCTCCATCAAAAATGTTTTTGCCATTTCTGTGGTGACCAAATGCAACACTATGAATACCTTTGAGGAGAGACTCCCCAAAAGTGGGCACTGTTCTTCCTATTTGTACGATTCATCTTGTCTATGATGAAAGGCTTTTTGTCCAGCCTTTGAATGTGGCCATGCATAACAAATGGACCCACTGTTACCTACACATGGTTGTATGACACTTTGTATGACCTAATTTGTTTTACGCACAATACGACCTTTAGAAGAAGGAATGCTTCTTCATTTATTCATGAAAAACACTATTGTTTATCCAATGTTGCCTTCATCAATATCCTACCACAGACAAATGCTTTAGCTTTTTTTTTTTTTTTGATAATCATAATAATGCCAGTCTGTTGTGGAATTAGGTATTACATTACAAGCTAATGGGCCGTTGTCTGAGAGATTTACTATGATTAAGAATTATGTTGTTTTAATAGGGCAGGTTTTACTGCACATGATGGACAGCAAGGTTGGTGGTCAAAGAGAAATCAATTTCAGACACAAAGTCACTGAAATGTTTTACTGCTTTGAGGAATGGTGCTGTTTACAGCCTCAAACACACAAACACACAAACATACTCACACACACACACACACACACACACACACACACACACACACACACACACACACACACACACACACAGAAGGTTTTACTGACAGAGCTATGTGCTGACTTTCTGTGTTTCCAGTCAGAATTATCCAGGAATGAAGATTGACACACCGGGATTAAAACCGACATGAAATTACAGTTTAACCAGCAGTGGAACACAGATGGTTACACACACACACACACTCTGCAAATTAACAGCATTCTGAGTAAAACCAAAGCTGTGTGTGTGTGTGTACGTGACCATGTCTGTTGTTTTAGCATCATTCACAAACCAAAATGATGATTTAAGTGCATGTAAGTAGATTTCCAATGAGAGTTGCTTTTTGGATTTGGGACAAAGGATATCCACACACACACATAGACACAGACACAGACACAGACACAGACACAGACACACACACACACACACACACACACACACACACACACATACTGACCACAAGTACCACATTGTCAGAGCAGCATCAGTCAAATTAACGCTGAGCTACTGAAAACCAATCCATGTTTTCACACTGCCTTCACAAAGACACACACACACGCTGCATGGTAAACTGATGTATGATTCACACATCTTTGGTCTGAGCCTGGGAAAAACGTACAATTAGCATCTTTTTCCATTATTTCTCGTGTTTTCCAGTACAGATTCCTGATTGTCTTCCTGGTTGTTTTCGGTCATTATATACGTCAGCAGGGGCCTGTCTCAGCTCATAGTAGGAGATCTGGTATAGATCCTCTTAGAGTTGCCCATATGCCTGTTACATTACAAAGTTATCAATTCTCTACATTTTACTGTCTGTTGACAGCAGAGACAGCCAAATAGGTTAGTGTTGGCTTGACTGACACTGCACGAGGCCAACAAAAACACTAAAAAGAATTATATGATTTGTTTCACAGATGATCCACAAATATGTGGTTTGAATGGGACTCTGAATAGAAAATTGCTGTATACTCTGCTGACACAGGTTTCTCACTTAACTCCACCACACTCTGTGTACGGAGTAAGAAAAATTTTGTTTGATTGATTTATTGATTAATAAAACTGTCACAAGTCACTCTCAGGGTTGACATCGCCTCAGAGAAGCGAGGCACCAGATGAACACACTTGTTTCATCGTGTTGTATCATTAATTTGACATACTGGCTGTCATCTTAGTTTACTACTAAGTTGAAACTTTTCTTTCTACTCCAATTATTATTTGGCCATAGCGGTCAGTGTGTACATGTGTTTGTGTATACATAAACACATAAAACCCTTGACTAAATGAAAAATAAACATTTTTTATAACCGTTATGACGGTTGGACAGATTCAAGGCTCTGGTCGGGCTGCTCTTTGTCTGTCCAATCTGTCCAATTCAGTTCTGCAAAAACATCAATTTTGAACAAATTCAAACACGTGCATAATATGCTCAAATTAATTTTAACCTGCACAGTTTATCATAAAAAACTGTAGAATTAATGTGTTTCTTACATTTGCATTTGCATTGACAAGCTAACGTTATATTTTGTTGTTTACAAACAACTTAATTTCATCTGTGAGTTTTCCATCTGTTGTGCTGAATCTAAAATACCTCCTCACTTTACCTTACTTGTCAGATGGGTTGTTGTCATTATTATCTGTTCAGCATGGCTTACTAGTTTTCTCCATTTTGTGTTTTTATCCATTCACTTGTATGCAGTGTTGAATGTAAGTCCAGTAGTCTGTTTTAACTTGCAGTGTACTGTAATAGGCAGTGACTTTTAGAGCTTTGTCACTGAAAGCAGCAGACTGTAAACCACACTGAAGAGAGGTGAATCTGAACTACAGCAGTAAAGTTGTAATCTGGAAAACCAAAACAATGAGCTGAAAGATGCTGTTGTGTGGTACCGCTGAGTAAGGTGACATCCCGACACTACCATGGCAATGTCGGGATGTCACATCCAGCTGCACCACCAAGCAACAAAGTGGACTCAGGAACACAGGACATATATATTTCTTTTACAATGTTAAATTGTTTTAGTTCTTTCCTTTAACTAGAAGCTAAATCATCCTGAGCTAACCAGCGGTCCTCAATGAGCCGTGCACAGGTCATTAGTTTAGTCACTCATCACAGGTTTTACTGCTGACATGAACTTCACTTTACAGTACTGTCTCACAGCTACGCCATGTTCCCCATTACTGAACTGTTGATCGACCTGAACGATACAGCTGTGTGTGTATGTTTATGCGTGTGTGTCCAGAGGTTAACAGCCTGTGGTCTCACTTTCACACAGGGCCAAATCCTTTGGGTTTGGCTCTAATATTGTTAAACAGGGGATATGCAGCAGAGTTGAGGGGTAATATGTGTGAGTGTGTGAATGTGGTTAGCTCCATAGCAGTACAGAGTAAACAGCAGCTATGCTAATATCATCCATACGAGCATCCCACCGAGCTACATATGAGCAGTGTTTTCTCAGCTGCTGTGGGCTGTCGCGGTTCTGAATGCTACCCACAATGCCACCACTGAAAATGGGCCTGTTGCTGCATAACAAAGGGCGGTCTGAATGCAGACCCACTGGTCTGTAGTTGGTCTAGTTTCTGAACAAGTCTTAATTTAAAATGTTCACTATACAAGTCAAGGTTTGATAATTTCATGTGGTGATCTGCAAATATTTATTTAAAATATATTTTGTCTCCATCTTTGTTGTTAAATACTCACTTTGTAATAACTGCACAACGCAGAGATCATGTATCATTCAATGTTTCCCTTAATCTCATGTCATACTGGACCCTCACCACAGATATAGGAATCTTTGTTGGTCAAATAACAAATCTTATTGGCATCCATTTTGGTTGACCTGAGCTACATGCAAGTAAGGTTTGACTTCCCATCAGAAGGAAGTGGCGATGCACCTGAAACTGATTGGTAACTGCCAAAATCAACAACAGAAGAATAACTTTACACTTTAACAGTCGAGTCACAATAACACTTTAGCGAGGCAGGTAGAAATCACTGCAATTGTTTTTCCTTGTTGCATTGGTGAAAAAAAGAGAACAGAGGCTAAATTCAATGTAATTTCAGTGTAATTTTAGCTGCCATCATTACAAGGACAGAGGAAGCAGACCATGGATGTTCTAAGAAGATCAGATAATGAGTGTTTTTTCCACAGACTTCTTGCTGACATAGATCCACTGTTGGAGAAGACTATCCAAGCATCTGGGAGAGACAGATTGCTCAAACCATCTCTTTGGATTTCAGTCCATCTTGAGTGTTTCTTGGATGCATTTACACTTGAATTTTTGAGATTAGATAATCATCTGCCCAGGACGCATGGAGAGAAGTGTAAACGGTGTCAAACATGTAAGGTTATATCAGCCAAAGTCCATCATTGTAGATAATTAAACCCAGATTCAAATCAAATAGAGTTAAATTGTCAATAAACAGTAACAGTCACCGGACCAACTGTGCAGACAGTGTCTTGAGTTATCCAAATGTTATTAAGTCACAGGAATCTTTCATCCATCCCATGATGTGAACGTCATATCAGCCCCGTTTATAATTACACAAACATGTAACCGTGCGTCAGTTGTCTGTGTCTGTTTTGGGCCATTATGGCCATTTACAGTGACGTCTTTCCTGTGGATTTTGTGTTTCCAGCTTCTTCAGTAGGTGGCGTCTTTCTCCTATCTGTTCAGTTATGGTGGCTGTCATGAAGTGTCCAGTTTCTTCCCTGTCTTTCCAATGTAAACAAGAAATGTAGAACAAATCACTTCCTATGTACCAGATGATTATTCCTTGGAAGGGCCGACCAGACACCAGGTGCTTGGAGGAGCAAACGCACAACCCTTCATGGATCAGATAAGGATTTCATCACTGTTATTCTAGTTACTCGCTAAATTTATGGACTTAAAACATCTAAAATTGAGTTCTCAAACACACCTAGGTCAAATTTTCCCATCACAGACTTTCATGACTGACACAAAACAACCAACGACCCTGTAACGTGAGTCAGTAGGACGGAGGGAAATTCCACATCAGAGTGTTTCTTGAAGATTCAGCCTTGTCTTCAGCTTGCCTCTGTAATTGAATTAGGAAGTGGTGGGAATCTAAAGAGCTGCAGAGAGGTTTGTAAGTAAACATACATGGCCTTTTAATCCCTGCCTCTGTTTGAAGTACATAACCCCGCCATGCCTTTTATGAGGTGTAGTTCTCTCGGTGTTGTGCTGTCAAGTATTGAGTTTCACAAGGGGGGTTAGTTAGTTTATTTTAGAACGAGGCAACGAAGGTGGAGGCTGATGAGAAGAGAAGAAAAATAGTTAAGAGAGAAGGACGCATGAGGAAAATACAGAGAAGAACAGTGTTACAGAGAGAAAAGAGAGATAGGAAGAAGTCAGACAGGGTTTAAGTCTAAGTGGGTAGTAACAGTTTGTTTAGGTGGTCAAAGGCTCCCCTGGGTCAGGGTCAGATCTGATGCTGGGAATCGGGGATGCAGTGCTAGGAAAACACTCAGCACAGCCACTATTTGATACCAACAGACTGTTTTAATCACAGAAAAAGACAACATCATCTATTTAGACATCCAGCGCTGTTATTCATTTAAAGTGATAGTTTGACATTTTGGGAAACATGCTTCTTTGCTTTCTCACCAAGAGTTAGATTTCACTCTCATGGCTTTTCGGTAAATAACAAGCTACAGTGAGGAGCCAGTTAGCTTAGTGCACAGACTGGAAATGGCCTGGCTCACTCTAAAGGTAACAGAGTCCTACAACAATATTTCCAATTGTCCACCATAAAATCAAGGGCAAGATAAATGCCGCAACAAGCTTTTCATTTAGATTTTATAAGCTGTATCCATTTTTATTTTGTAAGCCAAACTAACAAATTTTGCTGTTGTTGTCATGATGTCGTGTGTGTCCGTAAGCTCGACCAAAGATTTTGAGAATTTGTTAGAGAGAAATGCCACTCTCACACTCTCGGCCCTTAAAACAATCAGCTGTTAACAGACTGTGCACATCATTTTCCAGCTAAGAGCAGCACAATAAGAAATAAGAGTACCTAGAAACGAACCCTGTGGAACACCAGTGACATCTGCAGCTGCTAAGCTTCAGTTTTATAATAATGAGCATAAGCAGATTTGAGGAAAATGGGCAGATAATGTGAGAGCTGCTGTGTCTGCTGCAGATGAGGCAGACTTCAGGCAATAACTTAGAACTAAACTTTACTTTAACTTATACCTCACTGATTGTTCTTTGTCAAATTTTCACCTTTGTGTTAAAAATAAAATAATTATTAAAACAAATATAGAGCCCTCAACATGCAGGATGTGGAGATTCTCAATGAGTTTCTCATGTCTGTTGGCACTAAAGGTAGAAGAAGAAGCAGCTCCAACACTCAGTACAACATGCTACTGGAATATTATACGTGGCTGCATCACTGTAAGAAGAAGCAAAATTAAAACATTAATTTATTGCTACTTTGTTTTTTGGAACAAATGAAATAAATGGCTGATAAATGACTGGATTGCTTATTCTAAATCTTGGGTAAATATGTATATCTTGAGAACCGGTTTAGACTTATTTGGATTTGTGGGTGCCAATTCATTGGCATACAATGTGGAAAGCATGACTGTGCTAGCTTAATATCAACAATTACACAGCACCAATAGACATTTCTAACTCCCCAAAGCAACCAAAAGCTGTGTTTCCATTTTGTTCAAATAATTTATCTCTAGATTATGGCTTGGCAAAATACATGGCATCTATTTCAGGGATATCCAGGTCTCTCTTTCTCCCTACTTCTCACCCTCCTTAGTGTGAGGTCCTGAAGCTCACCAAGCCACATGGAGAATTTATGACAGAGGACTTGAGCTGCATACCTTAGATTTCTCTTCAAACAGATCCATCTCTACATGAGTACAGGCGCACTATAAATCAATCTGATGAGGGGATGAAATAATTTAAAAAACGGGGATAGAAATACTGTGCACAGGTTTTTGCAGTGCTGGTGTCTAACTGAGAAAACCTGAATCAAGACTTACACATGGACACACACATATTGTGTCCAGTAACCACACATGATGTACTGACCCCAGTTTGCAGCTCCAGCGCAAGAGGCTAGATGGCGTAGTGCATTCAAAAGCTAATCTGAACACAACAGGGCTTTGAGCCAGGCCACTGATAACAGCATTGAGGCTTCTCAGGTAGCAACACAAGCTGTTTTCATTCCCACTGCACAGAGGACAGCATCAGTCTGAGAAAAAGCCTATTACAGCATGCTTTTTTAATAAATCTGTACTTCCCAAACAACATTAGAAGAAAGACAGCGGCAACCCTACCACATGGAAACGGTTTCCATTTGTTACAGACCATCATCTAATTCCTTCATTGCCATGTAATTGTGGTGAAATGAAGAGATACAGCAGATTGACAAAGCCAGGTCCTCAAATATAAGGCTTTTTGACAAGAAGGAAAAGATTATGCAAGAGAAAGGGCAAAGACTACAAGGTAAGCCAGGTCGCTGTTTAGGCTCTGGAAGGTTTTAGGGCCACTCAGCAGCAGGGCATGAAGAGTGAGCCGCTGCACATTCAGCCCGTGTGGTTGCAAGGTCGGCCTTGCCGTCTTGCTTGGCTGCTGTGTGTACAGAGTGGCAGCAGCCAAGCCAAACAGCCCTATACTCTACCATCACACACACACTCTCTCTCTCTCTCTCTCTCTCTCTCTCTTTCTCACACACACACACACACACACACACTACTCTGAGTCTTAATTTAGACTTTATTTTGATTTCTCCCCAATCTGTGGGTGTTGGATTGTAGCTCTTTGACACAACCCAGCTCAGCTGTTCCCGTCACCTTGTTCTGTCTCATTACCCTGCTTGTCTGTCTGTCTGTCTTGTTCCCAAATTCTCCACCAGTCCAACACTGTTTTTCTGTTGATGCTGAAATACTGGAACTGCTTTGCGTCATTCACTTTCAGGCTGCTGCAACCGCAATTCTGATTTCTCAAAATGTGACACTTGCCCTATCAGAAATTCTTGTTGCCCTTTCTTTTGTGTGTTGTATCCATATTGTTTGCACTTTCACCCTTACTGGAATGCACCGTCACTCCAAGAAATATTTTTTTGTCTGCGTTTGTCTGAAAATTCCACCTACTGTAGTATTTAGGCATCGGGGAGCTCAGAGTGAATTGGTCCCTTAAGTATTACTGCAAGTGTCAGCCAGAGGAAAGAGGTGAAACTCAAGGAGGTACTTGAGCGAAATCACATATATGCTGGTGATAAGCTAAGACGCACACACAGAGGGGAGAGAGACTCATTAAGGAGGTCATAAATCATAGGGAGCAGTGCCAGAGAACGATCACTCTCCCACTGTTTAAACACTGCTCTCACTCAGCCTTATTAGCAGGAGTCCAGCTCTCACCCAGACTGGAGACATTAGCCTCCTCGCTAAAGATAATCACAAAAACTATGCTTTGCCAGAGGTACCCGGACCACTCCAGGAGATGCTGAGTTTATATTCATGTTCTGAATATTCCTTGGAAGTATAAAAACAGTAATTAACAATATATTACTATTATACTACTATTACTATTATACTTAATCCAACTGCCAGTCCTCACAGTAAATATATATGTGAATTGGTTTTAATTATTCATTTAGTTGAATTTTATGGGCATAACATAACTAACTTATTTTAAGTGTATTTTGCTTTTGTGAAAATTGAACATCTTCTAATTTTTTTAAACAAAATTTTGATTAATTGTCAGGTTAGATGTATCAGACACAGTCCATTGCCACTTTCATTTTTCAGTCTAAATGAGTCCTTCTACATTATCATACTAGCAGTAGCTTTGTCAGATGGTTCATGTGGTATATTAAATATTTTGTATCAGCTAATTCCTGTCTAAAAACTAGTTTTTGTGGTATAGACCGTAACTAATTTCCCTCTGGGATTAATAAAGTTATCTATCTATCTATCTATCTACCTGACTTCTGCAGGTTTTCTTTAAGCAAATGTTACTCTAACATGAGCAAATAATGTGTTTGTGGGGGACCATTTTCAGCTGTAGAATAATACACACTTGGTTCTCTATTGTGTATTTTCCACAGCAGGGCGGTGTATGTGGGATTGATTCAAAATAAACTACAGTGCTGATTATTATCGTTATAAAAGGAAAATGTCATCCACTGTTACAATGTGGCTTATTGATGTGTTTTTAATAGTTTCTGAACAACAGTGGAGCTCGGTGACACAGAGGAATAACATATGTCAGGCACTGGATACATACTACTAATACTTGTTTATTCATGGGAGCTGTTGGCCATAAGAAAAACATACAATGTCACCAAACCTGTCCAGGTCAAATACAGCTTAGTAAAACCATGGCCTTAAATACACATCTATACTGTAACTGCAGTGTCCCCATGCTTTCTGGTTCTGAACACTTTGCATTCAGAGTCACTCTTCTTACTTCCGCTCTGTGCTTCTAGTCACAGTCAACTGAAGGAAAAAAGATAGAACAACTCAAACAAGTATGGCTTTTAGATTTTATACCACTAAATTGCTGTAATATATCTGTAAGGGATTTGGTTAGGCACAAGATCAGTGCTACTAACTCTGTTTCCTTACCAGATGCTGAGATTTCTGGCTCACAGAATTCACTTTCCAGCCCATAATCTGTTGTGGAACAAAAACCTCATTGTTAGAATTTGTCTTAATCATGTCAGTGACCTTTATCTAAGTACGTGAGTCCTCTCCTTCTAAAAATCCTTTTCTCAAGAGAGTTTTAGGCAAGGCAGACACATTAAAACAAACATTAAGTTACACACAAACAACCCATTATAAAATATATACAAGTGTGATTATCTCACTTAATGGACACATGGATTTAAACCAGAGCCGCAGTTTTACACACTGAAATTCTCAAATATTAAAGCAAGAATGTAACATGTTGCCAGTGATGCCAGCACAATATCTGTACGTACGTTTGTGTGTAGTTTTGTTATTGTGTGCCATTAGTGTGAGATCACAACTACTGTACAAGCCAATTACACTGACAGTTATATTGACAGTTAGATCATCCGGTTTCCTTCCTTTATCACCCACTTTTGTTGCCGCTCTGTTGCCATGGAGACCCTGGCATCACTTTTGAATCCTGACATCACAAGGTCGTAGCTTGGGGGCGGGGTGGGTGGGGGGGGGGGGTGTCATGGCTTAAAGACTTTCCATTAACTGCCCCAGAGGCAGACAGGGCCTCATCTGAGAATTTTACTGTCTTCACTAATGATTAACAGTGATCATACATGTACATGCAATAAAAACTAATACTGAATAATCCTTTCTGTTAGAGTAAGAAAATGCAGATCACCCATCTTAGTAGAATCTGGAATGATCACGCCCAGGGTTTGTGACCATTTTTTACTATGATAAAATCAAAGTAATGCAAAATATGTCCACCAAAAGAAATAAGATAACTATAATAAAATGATGCTGATTGGCTTAACTCAACAGAACTGTGAGGTGCACATCCACAGAGGGGAGTGGCAGAATACTACATGTAGAGATGAAAGGGACAGGTGGATGCTGGAGTTGTAAAAACAACAGGAAGTTGGTAATTGTAGTTTGGCTGCTGATTTGACAGCAAGGTCAACAGGTGCAGCAGCAGCAGTGGCTGGGACACTGTGACACTGTGGAGGCAATCAATGTACTGATTTGCATCAAAATCACATTCAGTCATGACTCAGTCAAATCTGAACACACAGACATGATACACATAGTTTTTGATACAGTGAAACATACACTTTCATTATATCAGAACCTCCCCAGGGGGAAAAAAAATACCGTATATCCATTGACAAATCACGGAAACTGCAGTGTCCCCATGCTTTCTGGGGACTCTTAAAGTGAATGTAGATTACAAACAGGAACTGCTAATAGTTGATTTGGCGTGCTGTTAATGGTTTAAACCTACAAATAAATCTAAACTTTAAAAAATGGACTCAAGTTGCAGCCCGTAGTTAACTTACTGACTCCATGCAACTTTACAATTCCTGTTTATTTCAGCCAAAGCTCCCAGATTATTCCACAGTTTAGGGTGTGATTAACATTTTCATTATTTGCCCTCATTAAATAGACCAAGTGATAACTGATAAATTGGCAGGCTGATAACAGAAAAAAGTATTATTCAGCCACCCTATGGCATGTATTACTATAAAATAAACACATATAAAATTGGTAAAGCTACATGCATTAATGACACCACAGAAGCACACAGACACTCACACTCACAAAGCTGCTGGCCTCACTGACACACAAGTTCACAACAATTCAATAACCAGCCTGTGCTCAGAGCCTGGGAATGGGACTGACAGACTGCATAAATAGCCTCACAGTGGTTCAGAGGGAACACCCAGAGCCACCCAGCACAATGATAACACACACACAGGCTTCTATGGGAAACTATTACAGTTTAGTGCATACAGTAAAACAGTCAACACTATCAGGGTGGAAATCAGTCAGTCTGAATTTGTCGGGAGTTCAGAAAGTTTTTGGAAAGTGTGAGTATGTGATGTGTGTGTGAGAGTGTGTTTAAGCAATGAATTGCATGCATACAGTGTAAGACTGCAGTGCATGTCTATTACACACACACACACACACACACACACACACACACACACACACACACACACACACACACACACTGCTGTTATCTCTGCTGTGAGGGAGTACCTCCTCAAAGTTCTCCCTGGTCGTTTCCATGTGGCCGCCCAGGATATCAATCACTGCATCGAAAGTAGTGTGTGTGTGTTTGTGTTTCATGGTGGAGTACCTGCTGGGGTGTCTTCCCTGGAAGGAAGTGACGTGTTAGAGAGATGGAAAGTGTGTGACCTCTGAGGGATTTCCATCTGTGTGTGTGTGTGTGTGTGTGTGAGCAGCGTGCGTTAGTTACTAAGAACCATACCTCTGTTATCTGTAAATCAGTGTGAAAGTTTGCTTACAGAACCAACACAGAGCAGTACATAGTCACAACAAAGAAGAGATTTTCTACACACCGTTAGTCACAAAAGCTTCCAGCCTTTCTCCATTTAAATCAGGCTGTCTCCAGGCTCATCATAAAATAGGGGAAGGAGTGAAGGAGTTAAAGAAGGAATGGAAAAATGCAGGTAGAAGGAACTCAGTCCAAAATTCCTTAAATGCTGTCAATAGTTTGGAGCATGTAGAAACTAGAAGACTGAGGCAAGACTTCATTCCATCACAGATTATAATAGTTATAGAGAAATTCATGAAGAGACAAACAGGGATATACTTTAACAGTGTCAGGTGAACACAGGCGTAGGTGAAACAGTCAGGCAGGATCATACATTGACACTTTAGACCCTGAATGACTGCTTGTCCCCAGCCATGGGAAGGTAAACTATATTGTATTACACTCTCACACACACACACACCCACACACACACAATCAGAATTCCATCACCGTGGACAACCACATCGTCAGGTAAAGGCATTTTGTGGCATCCTGTCATTCATGATCTGTGACTTGTGACAAACTGCTAAGGCTTGACCTTTGTGACAAGAGGACAACAACCATAAGGAAAATATGGCATGCTGGGATTGTTCAGGGAAGGGTAGGGGTTAGCCACAGTGTCTGGTTAGGGTGAAGGGCGAGGGAATGCATTATGTCAACGAGTGTCCTCACAGAGAGAGTTTCAAACATTAATTGTATAATATACATTAACTATTTGGATACCTGTTAAACTGTTGGCAGCTGTTTGCTTTTGACCATCAAATGGCGATAACAGTAAATCACCACCATTCCTAACAAGTCCACCACATCACATTTTACAGGAGTGTGAGGCAGGTTATTTATCTAAAAACCCAGGGAAAGCACTGTAAATTTACACTGGAGTTATGTACTCCACATAAATTTATGCAAACACTGCATTTGTCATGTTTAAGAAATTAAATCTGACAGTTGTCCTGTGTCACTAAAAACATTCAGGCATGTGCACATTAAATGGGAGACCTAGATAGATTTTGAAACTGTAGCATTTGATTGGATCACTTGTATTTGCCTGTCTCATTGCTATGTTTCAGGCTATGCATAGGGCCAAGTAAAATTATGCTATGTAGCCTATGAAATTTGTTTTCATTCACAAAAATAACAAAAAAAAAAGAAAGAGAAGCCTGTGGAAGCTTGTAGCCTGTGGTCCTCAGATCATCAACAGTAGGCATGGTGGTGAATCGGGGAGAATCTCTAGGAACTGTAGGTAATTATGACGGGAAGGGGGAGGAGGGGCAAGGTTGAGGAGGGGCAAGGTTGAGGCAGATGGTTGGGTCGACAAAACCCAGCATTTTGATGCAAGAGACTGCTGTTCGTTTCCTGTGTGAACCCGATAGTCAGCGTTTCTTTTACCCATGACCGTTGCCACAAGCTTAACCGTGTGTTTATTGTCGTAACCATGACGACAAAGGTCCTCTAACCTTAAGGAAGTACTTATTTTAACCCAAACCACGATCTTTTCCTAAACCTGACCGAGTAGTTTTAGTGCCTAAATCTAACCAAACCGTGACCATTCCTCAACTTTAACTGCGTGTTTATTATTGTTACCATGACGATGAAGGTCTGGTAGGCCTGACAATGCCTAACAGTCCGCTGCCTAACTAGGCTTGCTAGGCCGTGGCCTTCTGTGTTCCTGCTTAGGTCTCTCACATGGAAGAATTCCAGATCAAGTCTGTTCTCGTGCAACATCTTTTCAGTCTGTGTGTAAGGGGCATGAATAATGACTCACATGGACACCTTGTGTGTTCTGTTACTGCGTAATTCACACTTGAACCATGGGGGTAAATGTTAAAAGGTTCTGTGAAGGTAAATTGCCAGATTAACTTTTCTGAAAAAAAAAAAGAAAGAAGAAGCTCCTTTTCACACATGACACCAAGATGTAAGGTGACCTCAGCCTTTTAGCTGAGCATCAGAGGGGTCACCATGAGAGCGCTGTCAGCAGTTTACATCATGTTGACATCATGTTGCAGGATTTCAGTGTATTGAGGTCTTAAAGTGTCTTACAGTTCTGGACTCACCAACATCCAAAGTTGCCATGTGCAGCTTGAAACAGGAAAATCAAACTGAGAACAAACAGATGGTTTTGCTAGATTCAAACAATAAAATATCTGTTGTTTATCACAGGTCAGCATATGTGTGAAATTCTGCACATAATTCAGAATCAGCACTGGATCAGCGTGAATTTCCAAAAGCAGACTGCAGCCTGGTATGTGTTGTCCTGGTGCGGGTTAAGGAGGTTACTGAGGAGCTTTAAGTGCTTTCACTCTTCCATTCTCTGCTCTCACCTCCTCTGTCTCTGTCCGACCGCCTTTCTTCTCCCCACTGACTTTCTGAGACAATAGGATTCAGCTGTGAGGTTGTAAAACCCTCTGGAACGTCACTAAAGAGGCAGCACAGCCTGCAAATGGCTTCAATTAGCCTGTCACATGCTAATAAAGATAGTTAAAAAAGGGACAGCTATCCAAGTCACACAAATGCACACACACACTTGCTCGTAAATGCTGGGAGAAAGCATTACGTCCTGATGTGCGCTCAAGTCAGAGGACACACAGTATGTGTGAGCCTTTGGGTGTGTGTTCATGACACAACTAATACACTGCGAACAATATATACACCTCAAAAAACACACTAACTCACACAAAACACACACCAAATTATTCCCACATATTACCATATAGAGACATATGCACAGATGCAGAATCACAGACACACACAGTCATTAAAAGACATAAAATCATGTACGCATGATCACACACACACACACACAAACACACAAACACACTATCCCGGGGAATTGCACATATACAAACTTCACATATAAACACAGAATAAAATCTTCCACTCATATGCACACCACATGTACATAAATATGTTAATACACCGACACTGAGCACACACACCCACTCATATATACATACACACATATGCGTGCAATCACTGTATAAAAACACAGTGACAGGGCCAAGTGCATCGTGTCAGTGGGACGTCCTGGTTCCTGTTTTCACTCTGTAACACTCAGTGTGACTGGGACACACTCAGCATCCACGTCTCTGCTGTCTGGTGACTGACAGACACCCACAGCCCAAATCCATCTTCATCATCCTCTCTCACACACACACGCACACACACACACACTTCCACATCTGTGTGTACTTGTGTATTCCTGAACATGTGAGGGAGAGGGTTCATTTAGTTTTTAGGTTCTTTGCTGTGAACAGTGCCAAGCTGCATGTGGCCATCAACAAGCATCATCAAATGGTTCTGTTTAAGTTGGAGTTAGCTAGTTGGTTAAAAAAAGATTCAGGGTCAAATGTGTGTGTGTGTGTGTAAGACAAATTCAAACAACTAATTCTATATACAGTGCATCATCAGACCATGTCAGGTTTTATGAACTTGAACAACAAAACAAAAAACAAACAAAAAAGAACAAAAGAATGCAAAAAATACTTCACCTTCATAGTTTTCTTCAAGGAAATTATAACTTGTGAGAAACTAGTGAAATTGAGAAATTATGAATGAATTAAAAGCTCAGTGAAGTCCTTTAAGGTGGGAACACTGTGGCTTTTTTCTACAGAGGTAAAGATAACTGGGGGTATTGATCTAATACATTTCAACAAAAAAGAAGAGTTCCAACTCCTGGATGTCGGCTGCTTGTAATCAGTTTTAACAAATATCCAATCAGTTTTATATCCTAACATAAAGAATAAAGAAAGTAGTATAATAGTCCAAATGGCGACTGGTCAGAATGTGTTGGTATTTGTATTTTACTATGTGTTAATAACAACATGATGTCACAACAGCCTCCTGTGGAGGGTGTGGTATTGTAAGGTCATATGACCTCCTCATAAACATGGAAATGTGTTTCCAGTTTTGAGAAATGTATAGCAGGCTGTGTGAACCAATCACCACCGTGATTTTTGACTTCTGTTTACTACAGCAAGCAACAGCAACGGGACATGAAATAACAAAACTAGAAATGGCACAAACTAAAAAAGGGCCGGACTGCATAAGGTCAAACAAATGATTCATGTGGTCAGAAAAGGTTCTTACAAGTAATATACATGCATAAATGTGTGTGTGGTGACTGATGGGGACATTGTCATCTGTCAAATCATGAATAGGGAAGATAAAAAAAAAAAAAAAGCTTTTATAAACACAGATAAACAACTGAAAGTAATACCACTGTGTACTGACTGCACACTGGTGTTTCTCGTGGTAATTTGTTTTGGAATAGTATGAACGTTCAGAAGAACACACTTTTCACAAGCCCCAACACATGTTTGTGGTTTTTGTCTCGTGCAGCGTGTCTCCATCTGATTCCTAAAATGTCAGAGATTCCACACATTGTTACAACAGAGATTATCACAGGAGCAGCTGAAGAGCAGCAGCAAGGACAAGAAAACATGTTACCCAAAGTGTCCTGTAATGAAGATGATACTGTGCATACATTCTCTTTGTTTTCAGCAAAATACATCAAAACATATCAGAACAGAACATAACATAGCTTATGTTTGTTACTAGCACAGTTAGCAATTTACTTTTGATGTACACAACTAAATTTGGTTTCACTGGCAGTGCACAACAGTATAAATAGCTGATTAGATAGATAGAGATACTTTATTAATCCCCGTGAGGAAATTATGCTAACAGTGACAAATGGAAGCAGTGTGGAGTGGAGTATGAGTGTGGAGAATGATGTTAATATGATACATTCTCCATACAAATATCCATACAAGGATCATGTTGGTTTGCCAGGAGTGTATGAATGTGTTTTGTTTTTTTGTTTTTTTGTTTTTTTTACTATGAAGCCAAATTGGCTACAGGTGCTAGGTACAAACCTTTCAGACCTTTTCGTACTCAGAAGTGTTCAGTGGAGTATCCATTTAACAACACATTTCAGATTTCTGTTTATTATCTTGAGGCATTTTTTTTTTTTTTTTTTTTTTTATAGCTGTGATGTTATTAATACTTAATAGGATACTACTGAATGTAAGTGTCCTCTGTCCAAAAAGTTGAAGCAGAGAGAGAATAATCTTGCTATTTTCTCTTTTTTTCTCTTTTACTCTTTTTGTTTTGCTCTGTCTTGCCCTACAGGAAACAGGAAGCAGGGAGTATCCTGGTGTCTTTCCACCAGTGATTGGTTCCCATTGTCATGACTGATGATATCACTAGGAGTTTCACCAAATGCAGTTGGCATAGCAGTCATGAAGGAGGCTTATTTTCTCCTCTGCTGTTTCTGCTTCAGTATTTGGTTGTGAAGGGTTCTGCGTTTGAACATTTACACAGTACATTATATTATACAGTCAAATAGAAGAAGCCTCTAAGTCATAACTTATTTCTATATAAGGACTAGGAAACCTCATGCCTCTATAACTTAACTAGGTCATTATTTCTTCATTCATGTTGGCTAAGCATACACATTTCAGTGAACAGGGCCCAAGACAGAACTCAGCACCCATGGTAAACAACAAGAATTTGGATTGGGTCACCAGAGATCTGAGTAGCATGTAGTGGTCTAATCCTTTACATATGACTCACAATAACAAATTTATATTATTAAAAATTATGCAAAGCACTTAATGATGTGCAAGTCAAGTTTTTAGGTAACAAAGATGTTGCTTATTGAACTTTCCATCTCATAAATTATAAAGTAGAAATCCAAGATTTTAGGTGGTTTGGTGCATGCACTCCTTGATAGGCAGAGGTGTCTGGTGCTAAATCTTTTTTTGGGAGTGGGGCAGTTTTAGGTGCGGTGGGGTGGGGTTAATATTGTTAACTCAGCCAACAATCATAAGCCATTTTAGTTGAAAATGGATTATGATTCAATTAAATTTTAAAATCGTAAACAAGTTTTTTAATAGATTAAATTTACATTAATGCTGCATTGGTCTTGGTGCATTGGTCGCTGGTTATTGTAGGGTGCTGGGGTGCTGCTCCTCTCTATTATCCAGAGAAGAAAGGCTTCTTCATTGTGGAAAATAATTATGATAAAACATTTTTTTGTTATGTCAGCATTAATAGAAAAAAATGCTTTCAAATTGTACTTGGTTGACTTCTGTGTGAATAACTGTATGCTTCTTGTGTGAGGGGCACAGTCCAAATGAGAGTGTACGGAAGTACTTCCACTTTCAGACCAGGCTGCTCTCTAACTGTTATCAAGGCTGTGTCTCTCTTCCACACCCACTATTAACCAAGTCTCCTGCTCAGCAGCTCGTCAGTTAACCGTAACTGCAGGAGATGACTCGTACTATTGGAACCAGTGAGTTTCAGGTTGGCGTAGCCACTGAAATGAAAGAAAATTAGGTTTTATCTTTACAAAGCTGATATTGTTGATAACAAACCCTTATGTTGTGACTCTACCAACTCCTCAGGGGAATATCTGGCTCATCAGCTGCTAAATGCTGCACTAGGGTCACCAGCTAGTCTCTGTGTCTATGTGGAGTATGTGGATATGCTATGATGACTATAATTGTGCCAATCACAGGAAGCAGTGAACAGGAGGATGCGTTAAAGGCAAGTGGAATGACTCTGTTAGCAAATAACTTATTTGTTGCCTGTCAGATGTAATGACATCCAGTTACTTCAAATTAGATTCACATAGTGTGTACACAGAGAGACACACACATCTACATCCTTCAGGTAGGACCTGTAGAGCTGCAGATGTGAGGAAGTAGGGAGGTTGTGCTCTTTGTCCGGATCAGGGAGGAAGACACAAATCCCATAGAAGCAATAAGATAATCAGGAGTAGACAACTATTTATACTTGTCACTGAGCTAGAGGTGTCATTTTACTTTAGCACCCCTTCTCTCTTTCTCACACTCACACTCTTCTCTGTCAAGCCTCAACTTGTCTGTAGATGTGTTGCTTGGCGAATGCCAGTGTGTAGAGAGACTGATAGCAGAATCCAGCTATGACAAATAACATTAATGAACTGAGAGGTTACAGAGTACATAACCTGAGGAAAGCTCAGGAGACAAGAAGACAGGAAAAACAAAGTCTCAGAGATGCTTAAACAGTCTAAACAGTGCAATGCTGATTGATATCAGCTAATTCGTGATTTTACCTTATATAAACTCTCAACTGACAATAATATTCAAAAACAAACTACACCGTGAACAGTTTAGTGCTGACTAAACGGGCACAGGCTGTTGTAACCCTCTGAGGAATAGGGAGGGATTCTGCATTTGGAAATTCACTCCATGGAAAAGCTGTTTTCAGCCAATCTGATGGGTGTTTAAATGCATAGAAATATGAATTTATCTAATTTCTTCTGTCAGCGCAATACTGCATTTACAGGTTTCCAACAATGGTACAGGCTGCTGTAATATATTTTCAACATCACATGTTGGATACGTTTGTATGAGTGGGTCCTGGATTCTACTGGTCTGTCTTGGAATGTTTAAGTCTCATGCGGTTGGATCATGTTCTCCCAGTTCACCATGAATGGGCTGATAGTGAATTCCTGAATGGAATTTTTGTGAATGAGCCTGGGTAGTCTTTTTTTTTTTTTTTTTGGCTGTGTGTGACCGCAGTGTCAATCCCATCTGTCCGTTTGTATTAGAGCTGTAAATTTTATGTGAATATAAAGGGCAACAGCTCTGAACTCCACACGAAAAGGTCATAAAAGTCTGGTGTGGGGTGGACACTAAAGACCATTGAGAAATGTCTTGTCCTCACTAAACCAACTGCTGCACTCACACTCACACTCACACACACACACACACACACACACAGAGTATACTGCTATTGTCCCGCAGGATTCCCGCTGCTGTAGCCAGGTAACCTGCTTTAGCAGCCATTAGGACAGATGTGTTTTATGAGATATGAGTGAAGCTTTCCTTAGGCTGGTCTCTGTATTCCCTCTCAAACAACAAACATATTGTTCTTTGGAGCAGAGGTAACCGATGGTGACAAGGCACACTGTAACCCTCAAAATTATATTACATGTGCACTGTGAGTTAATGTGTAAAGTCACTTGTTGTTAATAACTGGTAGGTACCTTCAGACTAGTGAAGAAATTTCTAAACTAGCAAAGACTTGTAATGTGCAAATTGTTTGCTAAGAAACATCTGTAACACCAGTGGTGTTCTACAAGAAAAATGCTTTTTGGCCCACAGAGGATTTTTTTTCATTGCGAGTGGCCACAAGGTTTGAAACCACTGAACTACACTGAGTTTGAACTTTACAGCTGCTACAAAGGGCACCTGGATGGCATTACTGAATCTAATAAAGAAAAAAAATCCTACTTATGTAAATGTGTGTGTACTTACAAAAAAAAGCGTGACCTGCAGTAGTTTTTCATGCTTTTAAGATGAGTGGTTTTAAAAGGATCCAGCTGCATCAGTTCAGTGGAATGATCGATTAGATTTTACCAAGTTGTATTGATTTATTCTGAGAGCAGTCAGTTTTATGAAAAGAGCATTAGATGTAAGCTGGACTGTTTCCCTGACTTGGTGGTATTTTGGGTTTCTGTTGGTTAAATGACTCAGTCTGTCTTGTGGTGTTTCTCCTCCCATGAACAAGTCTCCTCTCCTGGCAGTTCCTCTCCATTGATCTTCCCTCTCTGGCCTGCTTCATCCACCCTAAGCAGACATTTTCTGTCCAAACAGCCTGAGATCCCTGCTGGGTCTGGATCATCAGTACCTGTACAAGCCAATCATAATGTCTGTGTGTGTATGTCTGAAACCAGCCCAGGCCATCTGTGTGCCCACGCTGGGCAGTCAAACCCTGTGGCGCCTGGTCCTAATGGATTTGTTTTAAAGGACCTTGACAAACACAGGAGGATAAAGGCTGCTGCTGCCTTGTGAACACAACTCCGAATGGTTCCCAAATCTCCCTGGACTCCCAGGGCTAAGCATTTGTGTAAGAAATGTACATGTGCTCACGTTTGTGTGTGTGTTTCCCAAGCCATAGTTCTCTGTCATATGTCTTGTTACTGTGTTGGGTACACAGACTTCCTGTGGTGACCAGGTAAACACTGATACAAAAACACATGCCACCACACACTATTCACATGCTACTGTCAGCTGCTGCCACCCATAAATGATGAGGGTGTTCCAGAGTCACTGAATCAACCACAGAAAATTATATAGGCTGTTAATAGGCTAGTAATCAGTCATTTCCTCTTGTTGCCAATAATTAAAAAGGTCCTGAGATGACCACAGATGGGAAGAATACTGATACTGGAAAAAACAAAACAAAAAAAAAAAAAAAACTTACAAATGTGATGATTCTCAGGAAAGTTCTGTAGGTATAAGGGGCATCTGTAATTTGTAACTAGACTTATGGATGTTTACTTATTAGCCACATGCATGAGTTTTTTTCTGCAAAAGGTTAGATATATTAATAATGAGAGAAAGAATTGTGGGACTTTATACACGTATGATTTTATTAACTATGTGCAATTAATTCGATTTTCCACAGGTGGACTCCAATCAAGTTCTAGACACCTGACTAGGATAATTAAAGCAAAGGGGATGCACCAGACCACAGTATGGAGTGTGACAGTAAAGGGTCAGAATAATTTTGAGATATAATAATAAGAGATTTCAGTTTTTATTTTTCATTAAATAAATAAATAAATAAATACATACATAAAAATAAAAACAAGTTTTCATTTTCTCATTTTTGGTCGCTGAGTGTAGATTGATGAGCAAAAATTGTACTTTTGTCCATTTAAAATTAAATCTACAACACAAAATGTCTAAAAAGTGAAGGAGTCTGAACAGTTTCTGAAGCAACTGCGCAGCCTGAGAGTTACCATAAGACAGTGACACTGTCAGCCAGCTGCAGTATATGATACGGTAATGTCTGTGAAATGACTGAATGCCTGTGAATCTAGGAGCATTACAAGGTTGGTTCAAACACAGAAGCACATTATTTAGTTATTCATTTATTTTCTTTTAGCCTTTAGTGTGAAGAATTTATCATATATACATTTTGAATGTGCATTTGTCTTAGATTTATGTTATGCTATACTATTTGAGGGATGTTACATTCACAAATACAAATTGGATAAAAGTCAAGCTAAGTGCACACATACACAGCTGTGCATGTTAGTCTTTTGACAAGAAGTAGCCAATCTAACAAAGCCAAAACCAAAACTGTGCCCTTCATGTTACAGTATAATGAAAAGTAGATTTCAAACCACAGATTTGACTGGAAATCTGCTGTTTTTAGTCTCAGTGGATGAGGCTCTCTTTCTAGCAGCAGGTGCATCTCTGTGTTTCCTAATCTGGGAGAAACATTCACACACCCAGCACAGTAAAATCAATGATAAGATGCCTTGTTCTAATTTGCTGCACCAAACGCTGTAACTAACTAACTGTTGCAAAAAAATGTGCAACACACTCACTCACAGAGTATCCACTACATGAGCTCTGCATAAAACAGGTAGAGAACCCTCCATCTTAAAGGACACTATAGGACTGTGGTCAGTGAGTTTAATATGACTCCATGGATGTGCACGGAAGAGAAAAGGCTGTATTGTGCCCTCCTCCTGCACAGGCACACTTTTCCCACAGAGCTAAAACACACACAAATACACACACACACATGCGCAAAGACACACTCTTACTTAAGGTTTTCCCACAGTGCTCGGCACTCCCGTGGGAGTAAATTGCGGTAATCCAGAGCAGCGAATTCAGATGCAGCAATTACACCACAGTGAGCAGCTTGGGAACCTACACACACACACACACACACACACACACACACACACACACACACACACACACACACACACACACACACACACACACACACACACACACCTAAATTGACATATGCCTAAATTCAAACACTGACTTTCGCTCTCCTGTCTCTACCTTTTCTATCTCAAACTCATACATTAATGCACACACAAGCACACGACAATACATACATAAATGTGCGCGCACACGCACACACACACACACACTCACACTCACACACACACCTACCTACACACACACACACACACACACACGCTGTGCTGAGCAGCCATCCACCTGTCAACACTGCAGCAAATTAACTGACATCAAACACCGGTGAGCACAGGCTTAGACATGTAGGGGACACAGTCTCATTGGGAGAAAAAGAGGGAGGAGAGGAAGAGAAGGACATGGGGGTGGAAAATAGGTAGAGAAGGAGATGAGGAAAATTACACTGCAAAAATGCCCTGTCAAATTTAAGGCCAAACCTATATAGATATATTACAAGGATGCTTGCACATAAAACCAGCAAATTTGGCTGCAAGTGCATTAAATGATGTCAGGCTGTCCAGCTGTCATTATAGTGCACAAATAAAATCTTGCCATAAAATAATTTCAAGAAATCTAGTTAAGCCTAGTTGATGTAAAAGACAATTATTTCCTCTCAGATTTGTTTTTTTTTTTTTGCATTAATTACTTCAAATGACATTTATTAAAACAGCATGTTTTATTGATAAGGACCAAGGCAAAAGATACAGCAATTCAAGCGGTCATTTCTTGATAACTGGCTTTTAACATGCTCTACTCTAAAGTGTTCTGCTTCTGTGGCTAATAAACTCGTCAGCAGTCATAAGCCAACTGATTATTTGCTGTGAAAAGGAAATGTTTCCCCTGGGACTATTTTAAATAGTTTTTAATTTATCTTCACTACTTCAAGTTACCAACAGTTCTGACCCAAAAGGAAAAATATTGGGGGAAAAAAAAACAAAACAAAAACCCAACCAACCAAACAAGGAAAAGAAATACCACCAGGCTGTTCAAAATGTATAGATCCTCACAGAATTTGAAACAAATATTGGACACAGAAATCAAGTTCACACATATTAATTTTGTCCACAAACCAAAACAATGACAAACCTCTGCATTTCTGGCTCTACTCTACTTTTTAGAGAATTCTCTCCATTTGTCTATTGCTTTTTTGTAATTAACAGTAAGGTTACGCTCATGAATACTGTCCTTCAGTCCCTCAGTCTGGACAATGGATAACAAAGCAGCAACACATTTGGGGTATGTGAGGTAGAAGGTGCAATAACATCTGATCAGGATAAGAGGAGCCTTGTGGATCATTACCTTAGGTAAGGTCATCAGTGGCACTGTGCCAGCAACCAGGAGGTGGTTAGGTGATTGGACCAGAAGGACTGGACTGGTGTTTAGCCGTCTGGAGAAACGTTTGGGGGTCCACAGATGAATGAGAGCAACAAAATAGAAACAAAGAGTAAGACAAAATTAAACCTCAGGTATAACATGTTTAATTTCAGTTCAGCTGATACTGACTCACCTCAAAAGCATTGAACATTAAAACATTTTTCTCTTTTTGGGAAGGAAATGTTGAATGCCTTCAACAAAGCAATGAGGTGTAGGGTAATTGTGTTTAGGTGTAGGGTAATTGTCCCATTTTGCTTAAGATTTGGACTAGCAGGCAGAAACTAAAGCAAAGGACGTTAGAAAGCACTGGATAATCCACTTATAATATGATCAAGACCAGTTAGATTTTGCATCTAGTTGCCAGTGGGAAATGAATTTCACAAGCTGAATTTTAAGACATTATTTGTACAACAATGACACTTTACTAATGCAACTCACAAAGCTCGATCATCTATGCTGTAGTTTGATCTTGAGGGAGGCTAAATATTTAAGGTTTCAACAGCATTTTCAGGGGAAATATATTGATCTGTATTCGAGCTGGCTATTACAAATTTACAGGCAAGCACTGACTTTCAAATCTAGCTTGTTCTTCAGAAGTCAGTGGTATTATAGTAAGTAGTGGCTGTATTTCTATAGGTCTCCACAGCCTGTAGTTGGGAACTCCTGAACTGTAAAGAATAATTCCTTACTCTGTCTATCACATGACCTCTTTGCTATTCATGTTTACTGTACAATACATATGCATGCTGGAGTATGTTTCACAACTTCAGTCCTGTGGGTTAAAACCACCACAAAAGGTTCAGCCTCATTAACTATAATGACATCAGGTAAAGGACTGAGGTGCACTGGCTAACTCCTCAGCATGAGCTGAAGTGTGAAGCAGACAAAGAAAGGGGTGCAGGCTGTCAGTGGCCCCAGCTGCTTCTTATTCAACCACTGCTAACCGCTGCACACGTGCAGTCTCCACCCAGCACCTGCCTTCAAACAGCTGCCAAGGTTATTACTGCCATAAAATCTAAACTAAACCTATAGCAGAGTCAACAACATAGTATGAAAAAACAGTCCAGTAAACCAGAGTGAAAATTTAGCTTTTGGGACAAGCTGAAACAATAGTTGTAGTGGTCTTGGCAGCCGGCTTGTGGAGACTAAATGTTGACACAGTTATTAAATTCAAGTTTCAAATTTACTTCACTCACACAGCATTTTAAAATTCAATCTGGTTTACACCAGTGTGCCACACAAAGAGACATACTGTGCATGTGTACACATAAAACCATAAAAGGAAATGGAGTTTTACGGTTTTCACTACATGCATGTGCAGTTAAGCTGAGCAAGTTTCAGAATATTATATTTTCCTCCAAGATGAAGAAGGATCTTAGTGGTCGCCATTTTGTCACTGATGATGTCATTGCGGTACGTTGAAAAATGTTGGGTTTTCTAAAACTGATTCCTGCCATTAACTTAACAATCACCCCTCATATGCATAACAGATGTCGTGAAAATAAGATTGAAATTGAAACACGTTTAAATAAAACTGAATGAATCAGATAAAAATAAAAACATTAAAATCAGGTCTAAAGATGGCTCAGGATTGACTCATGTTTCTTTCATGGTCTTCTTTCAACAGCTTTCTCTGATTTTCTTTCTCTCTTATTCACTTGTGAGTATTTAATGAAATGCTGTAGTGCCTTTGAGACAAGCCACACACAAATGTGAAGAAGTTATCAGTTTAGCAAAAAGTTTTGTAGCTTGGAAGAAAATGTGTTCAATTATGTAATTTGCAAATTGACAAACATGTCTCTTCAATAAACTTACAATCATGCAGGAGAAGATGGCAGAATGGAATCCAGGACCGAGGGCAACGTAAACTTGATGGATACTAAAGATCTATTCTATGATCAAAGCATTAAGGAAGCAAATCCACAGAAACAAAGGGGAACAAACACAGACAACCTGACAATGAGAAAAGACAACACAGAGACTTCAATACAGGAGGGAGGCAGAGGTATTTAGCAACAGGTGAAACACATCAGGGCAGGGAAGGCAATCACAAAGGCAGGAAGTAACTCCACCACTGATACACAATGAATGTAACTTCAAAATAAAACAGGAAACACCAAACAGAAAAACACAGAAACCAAATAGGAGTCCAAGAAAGACTCACTGAAAAGGTTGATCATGGCATCAGCATGTTAGCATTGTCACTGTATGTTTGCATGTCCATGTTAACTTTTAGTTCTTAGGATGACTGTGCCTAAGTACTTCGTTCATACAGTTTAATTCAACATAATCCTTATTATTTTTTTATTTATTATTTTTCTAAATTTTGGGATGCACTATGCCTCAGTTTGACAGTTGGAGGATTTAGTCTTAGTTGGAGGATTTCTCATTTGAGGTGAAACTATTCAGTATGTAGGAGTAAATTTAATCATGTTTCTTAGAGGCACCACATGCTGTTACTGTGTTGTGCAACATCAGCAGTTCACCTCCCATGGACAAGACTTGACAGCTCAGAAAACACTCCCCATACTGCTGTGTCTTGAACAGTTTGACTTAGCCGCTGACCTCTCCAAAGAAAACTGTGTCTGTAAACCCTGGTGGGAGATGTAAACTTCAGTGATGGAGATATTAAATTTTTGTTTCTGAGAACAGATCAGGATATCAAATATCTGCTTACTAGAAAGGATCCTTGAGCCTGTCACTCTGTCTCTCCAGATCCTAGGTTGTAAAACAGAAAACCAGCCTTCTACTGCAGCCTATCAGTAGCAGTTACACCAACATGGGACCAAATCTCAAGAGTTTTAAGGTTACAATTGAATGCTGGTATCCACAAAACTTACAGCAATTTGTACACTGTATGTGTTGGTGAGAGTATAAACATGTCTTGGCAGCAGCGACGCACAAATAAAAACATTGAAGGCTATTAGCATCCTTTAACTGCTACACATAATACACCTGACCGTGGCTGGCACAAATCATATGAAGGGTCCCTGTTAATTAATAATTGAGTGTAGTGTAGATGCACACACAGTAGCTACTAAAAGTTGTTGAATTTGTGTGAATCTGGTTATTCCCACACATTGTCATTGGAGGTCAGTTTCAAGTGGTTCCTCCCTGAATGCCCTGCATCACTTTTAGCCAGTCTTCCACTTTTGTCAAGATTAAAATATCTCTACTGCTACTGGATGGACTGTCATGGAATTTGGTGCACACACTCATGATCCCCAGAGGATGAATCCTACTGATTTTGGTGATCACTGTGCAGACATACAGCCTCACAGTGTGGCTATAGTGACTGCGGTCTTGTTCCACTTTGAGGATCATTGAAGTGGATCAAATTCCGCCTTTCCCCTATCTTCACATCTAAAATATTTTTGCCACAGACAATATACTGTTCTGTCACAGAGCTAACACACATTAACACCTACAGGCAGAGTTTCTAACCCAGGCCCCTCCTGCTGTGAGGTAGCAGTCTAAATCCCTTAGTCACTGTGCTGGATGGCAGTTAAATCCTTGGGTTGATTTATGTAATGTTGTTACTTTTGAAACCCACCAAGCTGGGGCTGCTAAAATAGGAACAAAGTTGCCAAGATTAATTTTTTCCAGCCAAAATAATTATTGTTCCTTGAAATATATCACATTGCCTTTTATCAACGTTTGAGAAAGGACTTTGACCAAACACTGTAAATAAAAGACATTCAGACTACCATAATTGATCCATCTGCCAAACATAATCATAACTAACATTTACTGTAAACTAAAAGCTGAAATTACATTTGATCGCAAGTTTACACTAACGCAGGAGGTTAAATTCTTTATGTAACTAAATCCTGTGTGTGTTTTTTAGTGTTGGCCTAAACACAGGCGTTGCTAGTCTGCACTTATAGCTGTGCTACAACATAAGTGCAAGTGTGAGTCAGCTTTAATCTCTTGTGTTTGGAGACTGCAGGAGTAAAGACACCAGGTCTGGTCCAGCGGGCTCCCATCACATCCTGGTCACTGGTCTGATCGCTGCATCGCTGCAGGCCAATGCTGCTACCAGTTAGCAACAGTCCCTGGACAGTGCTGGCCTTACAGCTGGGGATTTGTTGGGCGAACTGGAAGCACTGACAGCTGTAATGTGTGTGCATGTGTGTGTGTGTGTGTGTAATTAGGGCCCTTGACAGGTACATATTAGCTCTGTAACTGATCTCAGGGAGTGTTTTCCTGTCTGTCAGGCTTGGCTGCTCAGAAAAAGTTCAGTCTAGCAAAGCACTGGTATGGTATACTTTCTCTGTATTTGCCTGTATTTCATGGGGTGGTACAAAGCGTGGTGGAGCAAAATAAAGTATGGGTGACATAAAGTGTGTTTTCAATAGTAAATATACAGTTATGAGATGCTCACTGTGTATAAATCTGCACCAACTGTGTTAATGTGTCTCTGACTGATCCAGTTCTTTCTCTTATTTCTCTCCAGTCTCTCCTTTTGTCTCACATAGATTCATTAGTAGATTCAGTCCCAGAAAAGCTCAAATTTCCACTCGTCATTTTCCATTTGTGTTTCTCCATTGATTTTGTATGCAGTCAAAGCATGCCTACACTTTGTCACACATTCTGTGTGAACACAGTTTTAACCTTAACCATTGCCACTACATGCTTAATTCCAACCCTAACCTTAATGAAGCCCTCAACCTAATGACAAGTCTGTCCTCTAATGCTTTGCCTTGAAGGTGAGCCCCCACAGTTTGACTGAGAGTGTATTATTCCACATTGTGATTGATACAAGTACAGTGACACAGACACACACACCCTTCCTCTCTCCTCTCTCCTCTCTCTCTCTCTCTCTCTCCACTGGGAGCCTTTTAGCCTCACACTGTGATAACATATTAGTTGGGTCAAACCCTAAGCTGAGCTCCAGCTGTGTCGTGTATCCTCCCCTGTTCTGTCCTTCACTGCACAGCTGGATCTCTTCACAGTCTGAGCGTGCTATACACTTGTGTAGGTGTGTTATGTGTGAATATATATCTATGTATGGTTTGTGAGTGAGCATGAGTGCATTCATACTAATTTGTGTCTGCGTGGTCTGTGCTTATAATTAGTGTTCATGTATGATACGTATGGTTGGGATATGTGTTTGATTAAATATTTGGCGTTCTTGTGGTTTAAGTTTGTATGTTTGTGTACATGGCTTTATGTGTGAACACACTCATGGGCAATGCAAATGTGTGCGTTCGATAGCAGGGATAGGATTCATCAGGCTTTGACACTTGTTTGTTCTTATCACTAGGTCATTATGCCACTCTAACACTACAGTATGAAATTTCAGTGGATATTATTAATAAAACAAATTAAATCTACACTGACATGACATTTCATGACCTTTTAGGTTGATATTATCAGCAAACTTATCAGCAAACACTTATCACACATCAAGCAGGAGCAACAGTATCATGTATTTGGGGTCACGTTCCTGGCCACCTGCTGAATATCAGTCCAATATTCACTCACTTTTAGCTCTGTGCTTGGTCTCCACCAACTCCTGAGGGAAATATCTGACTCTTCAGTAGCTAAAAACTCCACCATGTTCACCAGTTAGTCACCAGCTGTGTCTGTCTGTTGTTTGGTGCTGAGGAGGTAGTGTACAGAGGATTTTTGAGCTTTTTCACTGAAAGCAGCTGCCTGCTGCTGCTGGAAATGACACTATGAGAGCTGTAAAAATGACCCACTGAGACAGTAAAGTTGTGTGTTGGACAGCTAAACAAACGAGCTGAAACTCAATATAAAACTCCATGAAGAGGGGAGCTGCAGATTCAGGTGCTAATTCTACGTGTTTTACTATGAGTGAACCCTTTCATGTCATCCCACTATCATTTGATACTTGTTAACTCATTATACAAATACATTATATAAAAATCAAATACTTTTTCTCACTGCTCCAACTGTCAGATGTGTCCGTCGGCCTCACTAGTTGCAGTCTTTTACCCTAAAATTGCCCCACAAATGAGCCTGTGTATTTTCACCTTGAGATGACGATTTTCAGCTGTTGCCTTTGCATCAGGCTCAGCTGCAGTGGAAACTAGACTAAATTCTGGCAACCAAACCTAATCAAGTGATGGAAAAATCATTGAAAAGTCAAATCATTACAGTTTACACAGTGGGATAACTGAATGATGAAAGATGGTTATCTGTATGTTTGCAGAAGAGCACAGTCTTTCATTATTCATTTCCTAGGGGGAGGAGTTTTTAGCCACTTGAGAGGAGATAAAGCAGAGTTTTATATGGGCCTATTGCCATGGCTCTCTCAAAATAGCTAGAAATACACACACCAGACTAGGCACACACATCGGCTGACTCCAGTCCAACATCAACACCTTCATACTTTTCAGTGATCACGGATGAGTGGAGGGGTCTTGCCAGGTTGGGGTTGCAATGACAAGCTTCCAACTATCTGACCATTTTTAGATCAGGAAAACCAGTGGTGCAAACACACACACGTGCAAGCCACAAACATACACATACATTCAACACATACACTGACGCTGTAGGGCTTCTGCACACACAAGCTGTCCTGCAGCGGAGAGACGACTGAGACACTTCTGCTAACTGCTGATAGACTTTATTTTAGTGTGTTCAGACCAACACAAACACACACAAAAATGCACACAACTTTCTCAGAATAGAAACGGTTTTTAATCATGGTTTTGGACTCCACTCGTCAGGTCTGTTATTAGAGTAAATTACCTCCCGGATTGTTTGGAAGGGGTGCATTTACACTCTAAGATTCACACACCTCTGCACAGATACTGTAGCCTACTTACATGCACTTACACACACATTCACATCCATACACACACACAAGTTAACTGGTTGGATCAGCTCGGGGACATGGCCACCCGGGAGTGGGTTTTCTGTAGAAGCAGCCTGTTTACTCTGTAATAGAAGCTGAACAGTCACAGATGATTGATGACAAGCCTGTGTTCTCCCTCCGTCTTACTTTCTTCTTCTTTCTTTATCTCTGTGTCTTTCCCTCTCACACACACAGTCAATCAGCCTGTCTTCGAATGTGGAGGAAGACCTGTGCCTGTGCACTGGCTGTGATTGCCCATCCCACAAGCAGTGCCGGTCACATACAGTCACACACACTCACACACATACTTCTGACACCTGATCTGAGGACCTACACTGTATACATCACTTCCCTACAAAGGTATTCAGACTGCTGCCTTTCTTTGATGTAAATTCAATTATTTCACTGTTAAATATATTTTCAGCATCATATCTATTGTATTTTCAGCATCATATTTTTTTAAATTGCTATTTGTTTTAGCTCCTTTTCATTCATTCCCATGATGGAAAAGAGTCAAAGCATGTGAAGAAAGTAAGAACTGTTTAAGCCTGGTGTTAAACAAAATGGTAGAAGATCTAATTAGCCACAACCTCTTGTTTAAGTGTAAATGTAAGCCCTTTTTCAAGGTACTTTTGTTATTATAAGCTTAGCAGAAGGAATAAACTGGTGATGTTTATAACATAGTCATATCCTGCTTCAAATGCTCTTTTTGCTCATGCAGTCCATTCTTTTATTATTTGGATTGGATATTTATAACAGGTCGTCCTATTATAAATGTCCAATTAAGATTGCAAATCAGAGAAGGACTGCATTTGGGAGAAGAGGTGGAGAAGATCTAATAAAGTGTTCTCATTTGAAAAAGAAAGCTCAAGATTCTGAGGAGGAGAGCTCTATGCAGTCGACAAAGATGCATCTAAGAAATAATAAAAGCGCCTTGAAGATGACAAGAAAAATAATATTAGGGTGGATACATGACAAGAGACAAGTGAGAAAATGCAGTGGTGGAGGAACCTGAGTTCTTGATATTTCCAAGAAAAACAAAGATTCTGTCTCATGCTAAAAAGCTATTTTTTCCCTTTCTCAAGAAAGGGAAAGTGGGAAGAGTTCAGTCATGACATTGCTGACTTTCAGGAAGCATACCTGGATGAGAGTATTAGTGTGGGAGAGCTCCATGAGACACATAAACTGTTAAGAGTTCACAGACCAGCGGAGGTGAAGTGTCCACACAAATGGCAGAAGAAGCTGAGAAACAGATGCAGGAAGGTCAGACCAGCAACAGAAAAACAACACAACAGATCATAGCCAACAGAAGATGATGAGCAGCTGACACAGAAGCAATGTTGACCATTTTTAGGTGATCTTGACGATACTATCTTACACAAGCCTGCTCTCCCAATAGAAGAGGCACAACTAAACACCACAGGTAGGATCTGGTCCCCCAAATAAATCAGGCTTTATTTGTTAATAGCATAATGGCAAGCACACTTCAACATAAATCAATATTTAGGAAGATACTAAATATTGATTTGTTCAATTGTTTGGCTGCAAGTGAAATCACTTGTTAAGAAAGGAAGGAAGGCACATTTCTTAAATGCTTAAATAGTTAATAAACACCAAATCGCACAGTGGATAGAAAAAAAAATAGCAATCATTAATTTTACCTGCTAATGTCACAAATAGTTCAAACATTTTGTCTAGAATGGCCTGTTGCTCAAAGTAAGAAAATGTTGCTGTTGGATCTTATCAAGATGCTTTCCAGGGGGACCACATTAACAAAACTACTTGGGATTACTACTTGAAGAGTATGCATGTAGCCATTTTCGTGAACACTGGTCTATTGCACAACTGATGCAGATCCCATATGGTTTGTGTTTATCATATGAATCTACATGCCATAAAAAGTTCAGGCCTGGATTCTGATACAAATGTTGCTGAAGGTGATTCCTGCACCTCAGTTGTTCCATGGGGATCCAGTATTTTCAGCAATTCCCTGATTGTCTCTTGAGTGACCATGTAGCCAGACTGAATGCATTTCAGATGCCTCACCTTATATTAGTGAAGCATGCCATTTTGGTTCAACTGATCCAGGAGAAACACTGCAGATGTCCAGCAGATCACCTCAGGCTTTCCATCTAAAACAACCGCAAAGTCCTAAGGTGCCTACACAAAGTAGACAAACTAATAACAATACCACCTATGTACAATTTTGATTGTGGAAGGAGCTATATAAATAAAACTGAATTGAAATTCTATTATGTCCAAAATGATAACTTTCTGAAACATCAGTAACATAATGTAAAAATACTGCACTCAAACTTTTACTGAAATTAAAATACATAAGTAATTGTGTATAAAAAATGTACTTAAGCATCAAAATGCAAAATATCTCTATCAGTGTTATATAATTCTGTATACACAGTATAGTATATTGTTGGATTAGGATGATGCATTGTTGTTGAAGCTGGTCAAGCTTGAGAAAACTGTAACTACAACAAACTGCTGGGTGGTATAATCTATAATGTGCATGTACTGATAGCCTATTTTGTAAAATATAATCTTTCATATAACTGTCAAATAAATGTATCATTCCCCTCTGAAAATATAGCAGGCCAAACAAAGATTAGCTAAAATGGAAATAAATAAAGAACAAGTACAACACCTGAAAATTAAATATGTGTATAGTAATTTTCCACAGAGAACCATAGTGTTGCGCTCAGTTAAAAGCACTGATACAAAATATAGCTGAGAAATAGTGAAAAAAATCTCTAAAGTAAACAAGTAAAAGGAAAAAAAAACCCTTCTGGGAAGAGAAACTATTTTATGGGGAAAAACTGAAAATTACAAGATGAAGTACAAGAGTAAAAGCCAGATTTCTCATCCCTGCTAATTGGCAGTTCACTTTGAATGGCTCTGCAGTATGTCCAATGAGTTCAACATATGATTCTTTTGTGGGAGCTGACACATTTGTGTGGAGTGAATTTAAAAATGGATTTCATGGGTTCAGAGTCTATATGACCTACTCAGCATGTCTGAAGACGGCTTACAGTTTTAACTTAAGAGGGCGTGTGTTAGATCCGTTCATAACAGAGCTGAAAGTCAGACAGCGTGAGCTCAGTCAACAAGCCTGTCGGATGAGAAAAGTTTTCCTAATCACCAGCCATCAACAACCAATTGGATTTCCACACTTTCCTGATTTCCTGCAGATGTGATTTTGTTTACTGAACATAACTCCGGCCTGGCAGCTTCAAAACAGCGAGACAAGATGAGAAGTTGATTACAGGCGATCAAAGGTTCCCACTTCTCTGTAACTTTCACATAAAACACCACAGAAACAAACAGATCAAGAACAAATGTGCCTGCAGTCGCACTGATTGTTGAGTTCTCGTTTTAAGAAGTTTATTTAAGTTTATTGCTGATTAACCCAGTAAGCTTGTCATAGCACTTTAACACATTGAAATTATGTAATATTATAAAAAGCAATGCCAAAGTGGTAAAAAGACAAAAGCTGCAGACCATAACATACAAAAAAAGATAAATACAGAGTGAAGAAATGGTCAAATCTGTGTCAGTAAAAGATAAATGTATATGTAAAATCAAAACAGAACCACAATCCCATTGTACAGAGAGCAAAGTACATTCATCCACATAATTGCTCCTTAAGGAAATAGTCTGATATGAGACCAATAGGATCACAGGCCAAACCTATTTTAATCTTGACTAAACAAAGCACAGGCAGACCCTTACTCACTCTGCCACAACATCCTTCATCATCAGCTTCAACTCACCAGGACAGACAGGCTCTTTCAGCTCTAAATCATTTCATAATGAGTTCCTTGAAAGCAGAGCAGACACGAAGGCACATTTTCCTAATTCAGCTCTGACATTAGAGAGTAATTTCCATTCAGGTTTGTGGAGAGATAAGCAGCTGCAGACGTGTCCTCAGAGACATAATTATACCGAACATTAACTTTATGAGTGGACAGGTCAGGAAAGTAAGCATCGGTCTACCTATAAATATCAAATAAAACTTGATTTGTATGGGCTGGCGTGGTCATCTGCCTGTGTTAAAATGAGAAGAGGTGCACTTGTCAGCCTGGTTTACACATTTGTTATTTTTGGGCACAGTTTTTGTCAATTTCATTAACTTAATGATTGAGAGAGCAAGGAAATCCTACATTGTTGTCTTTTAGTTCTCTTGTGTTTCATGTTCACACTGACTTTGTAGAGCTGTGATCACGGTGCGACATGGGTACAGGTCACATTCTGTAATGATACGTGGGGCCAAAAAAAAATAAAATCTAGATAAGATTTGGGTGCAGCTCACATATACATGCAAACCATTTGGTAACCATGGTTCCATGTATGCATGTCACCTTGTGAGTGTGGTAATTTTCTCTGATCAATCAGAAAGTGAAAAAGAGCTAAAACAGAATTAGCTTTTTTCCCTCCCTGTGTATTTTAACAGTCCCTAAGTAACTGTAAATCCTAGTTAAATGTGAGCACACAGTAACTACACTCACACATTTTACTTTGCTTCCACAACTGAGTCCCCTGTCTGTGGCAATTCCACTGAAATCAACTAAATTAAGTCTAAGAAGAGTAAGTGCTGGTGCGATTAGGTCCAACTCTAATTACTTTAATTTAATTATTAAATTTTGGACAGTATCTTTGTCCTGGACGAAGACACTGTCCAAATGGCCAGTGTCCCAAAAGCAGAGTGCTTGGCAATGTTTGAACCAAGGCTGCTTGAGCTCCGTCACTCTCTGTCAACCTGGAAACACTCCCATCATTGAACAAGCTCCACTAATCCCTTACCACCGCATGAGGGTGAGAGACACTCAATCTGTGTGTGTGTATGTGAGAGAGAGAGTGTGTGTGTGTGTGTCTCTGCCTGAGGACCATTGGGATTTCCCTTTTTAATTAATTCAGGATTTGTTTGGGGCACAGGGTCAGAAATGGAGAGTGAGGCAGAGACATTTTCTCATGTAAAACCTTTAGGCCGATGAGTGCGTGCGTGACTGTGTGTGTGTGTGTGTGTGTGTGTGTCTGGCATAGGGAGAGGAAAGCCAAAGAGGAGAATAGCAAAGAGAAAAAGATGTTTGTTTGTTTGCATGGGAAGGATGGTGAGAAACCTTTCAGTGTGACAATTTATCTCATCTAAAATTACATTCTTGATAGTTACAATTCCAAGCTGAAATATCTGTAATGCAAGAACAGTTGTAGATACTATTATATCTGCAGTGAACATTGCTACGAGTAAGATTTGAATTGCTGACATTAGGAATCAATGTTTTGGCTAGTGGGAACTGAGTTGTAGATATATTAATTAGAATTGAAACTGGACAAAATTCCATTGTGCACGTTGACTTGGAATTATAACAAGTCAAAAGTAAATTACAGATATCTGTAACTAGGTTTGAATAGAAGTCAGTGGTAAAAGTGGGCAGAGTTTGTTTCAGCCGAATTCTCTGCCTCCCTCACTGAATGTGCTGAAAACATTCATTCAGTCAGGTACTGACTGAATGAATGTGGTAAGTAGAGCTTACTCTACATTCTACAAGTACTCAATAACTCTGTCAAAGGCACATAAATGTGCTTCTGTGACTGCTCCACCACACTCCCTGTCTTTCCAGTGTGGAAATGGAGAGTGTGACAGTAGCTGCTCACGGCTTTCTGTGCTACACTGAGTGCTGGTCACTTCACATCACACTACGTGGCCATGAGGCCACATTTCCTACAGCTGTTGCTCCCCCACTCCTCTGTAGCATTATTTAAATGTGCTAATGTGCAGAGAAAGAGAGTTTTTAGCGTGCAGTTATATATGCAAGCTGTACATGAAATTAATTAAACAAAAAAAAAAACACTAAACACTTTTGCCACAATGTTGTTATTTTTTGCGAAAAATAAAAGATTGTCTTGGTGTGTGTTCTTGTGTGTGTGTGTGTGAGGTGTTGAACATTGGGTTTATGCTTTAACCTCAGGGCATTTCCCTGTAACTCTGTCGGGACCGTGGCTGGTACGGATAGTGTGGGTCTAATCCGTCTCAGGTAGCCATGCAAAGTCCCTATTACCATAAAACTGTATCTCATCAGCCACCTCAGATCAGTGTGTGTGTGTGTCTGAGATAACTGTGTCCGAATGCTTCTAGTTAACTTGTTGGTTTCACTTTAGCAGAAGGTGTCCACCCTGCTTTTGCAATTCCCACGAAATCCTTGTCAGCTCCTTTTATGATTGATACACACAGTGTGGCATGTAGGGCTCACAGCTCACTCTGTAGGCAAACACACACACACACACACACAGTGTGTTTCTGGATATTCTAATGATTCATAGGGAGTAGCTGAGAGTTATTACAGTTTTGAGGGCTTTCACTCGTCAAAATGGCCCCTGGGTGCGCACATGTGTTTCTGAGGTTTGTGTATGTGTGGACCTCATGCTCTGTGACATCTCTTAGACCAACATGAGTCAGCGGGTAAGAATTTCAAAACTCTTTATGAGCATTTGAGATTCATTTGTTCTTTAGAGAGCTCAGTGAATGAGAGCACAGAGTTTTGTGCGAGTGTGAGAAAAGAGTGTGTGAACACGACGGGTGTGTGTGTCGTAATGGTTTGAACCATTTAAGTGAAATGGATGAAATATGGAACATGGCAAAAGCAATTCCTCATCATCTGACAAAGCAGTTGTGGCTACAAAGTGTTCAGCGCTTGTGATTTGACTTGTGAGCAAAATGTTATTTGCGCTTTTGGTGAGAAAAATGTGGCCCATTAAGTCAAGACTGAGAGTAATGTAAGAGCGGTTACGAGCCCGGCAGTGCTGCATATTGAGATGTTTTGAATTTAATACACAGGTGTGTGTGTGTGTGCATGCATGCATGTGTGTGGTTAACAGGAATGTGCTGGGTGCAGTAATTGAGAGATAAGATCTCAGCAGAGGGCTTATGTGCTGACAGACACACAGAGAGGTGATGAGACTGACGGAGACAATCCTCGCTCATGTTCTTCCATTTCCAGTAGCTGCATCTGTCAGGTGTGCTCCCACTGACCCACTTCCAGTTCCTGACAGCTTTCTAAGTTTTTGAATCCCCACAATGGCATTTTGTCCCTCTTTGTCATTACTTGTTCAAAACCAAGTAGAATTTGCTCCCACTACCAAGTGTTATCTGTGTATCCAAAGCCTTATTCATCTGTGCCATAGAGCTCCATTGTTCATAAGTAAGTCATACTGTTAAACTGGGCAACATAGTCCTTCATTACTGTGAACACACACACACACACACACACGCACGCACGCACGCACACACACACACACACACACACACTAGTTTATTTTGACTGAATTCCTCATAGACCATCTTGCTGCCAGAAATACTGACTAGTGCATCAAATGTAGATTAATCTGCTGATGAAAATAGTTTGCAACATAGAACTATTTATTCCAGGCTGAGTCATGTTTCCTAAAAACTACAGAGCCCAGCTGTTTTAAACTTTGCCTTTTTTAAAGCTGAGCAGTGTTTCCATGTTTACGTTCAGCGTGAGCTCCAGGTCGTGGCTGTCACAAAAAGGCTGACTGTAATGTGTAGAGTGAGTGAACACAATGTATAAGCTAATAAAAATGCACAGTGTGTGTGTGTCCAGCTTAACATATTGTTCATTTTAATGTTTTTGTGGTATTTGTAGACAATAAGTAATATATAGACTAAGTGCAGCGTTATTCTGCTCTGTGTATTGCTATACAAAAAACATTCATGATTAAACCTTTATCCATCCCAGCCCTGTATCCCTAGGAAATATGTTCATATTGGATGATTCTGCACCTGACGCAAATCCTAAATATCATTACAAGAAGTAGTCCTTTATATGAAGCGTTGGAAAGTGACCTTACAGAAGTCAGGGTAGTGGATGGGACAAACAATGACCACAGTCTTTCTAACCTTAACCATCTCATGCACAGACACTGTAGAAGGTATGAAGTTTTCATTTTTACAGGTTGTGTGTTTTATCAAACTGACAGAAACATATAGGATTTGCAGTGTACAACAATGAAAGCTGAGAGAAGGGAACGGAGGAATTGTGTATGTGTAAATATAGTTTTACTCACACGCCAAGCCAAGACGTTTGTGCGCAGATGGGAAAAGCGGATGTGTGAATGCCAGTAATGATTTTCCAAATGGCCAGAGTAGATGTGAGATATAACTTGTTATAGGATACACAGGGGAATACTTAAGGTGGGTTTGCTGTTGAGCTGCATCCAAGCACACTTCCTTCTCTTATTGGACCCGCTAGAGTGTGTGTGCCTGTTTGCATGTGTTTGTGTGTGTGTGTATTTAAATGTCCAGTGGGGCTGTTGCAGATAATATGACCAGGGTCAGGGACATGGTGGGTTATGAAACTTAACTCTTCTCGTAAACCGACTCATTTCCACCGTAGCATGATGAGCGCACAAGGAGGATGGTGGGAGCATGTGAGCCCGGAAGGGAGGGAAAGGAACTAATAGTTAACGACAGAATAAAGAAAGAAAAGAGGGATGTAGTAGAGAATAAAATAAAGAAATTATTTAGCGCATGAGCAAAGAGAAGAATAAGAAGTAAGGAAGCTGAGAGAGGGAGGGAATAAAGGAGGAGGAACTGTAAGATTTAAGTAAGGAAATGATTCAAGGAAAGGAGAGTTGATTACAGAATAAAAGGGAGAGGGTATGAGAAAGAAAGGGCTGATCAGGGGAGGGAAGGGAAGAAAAAGAAAGGAAGGAATGAGAGAAGGGAAATTATTGGTATCATAATATACTGTATGTACCATATATTAATCTTGAGAATTAAAACTTTAAGTAAAAATACTAATACAACACTGTAAAATAAAAGTACAGGTAAACATGGAGCACACAAAGGTGTATGCAAGTAGAGAGGGAGGGAATAAGGATGCAGCAGAGGGCAGACAGGAAGGACGGTAGTTAAAGAATAACAGTGTTCAGTTCAGTAATAAATAAAAAGGATGAATAAAGAGGACGATGAAATAAATAAAATCAAATGAACACTGCATGTTGATTTCATCATGGCTTTTTTTCCCCCAATGACACTTTTTATTCCTCTCTGTCCTCTCTCTCTCCCTCTCCCTGTCCTCAGTTTGCAGGTCTCTCTGGTATGGGTCTGCCACAACTGCTCAACACTCAACATCATCAATATCCATTTTATCATCATTATCATTATTACTAATTGGTGCTGCTGTTATTATTAATAACACTATTACACCTGTAAGGATCACTATTACAATTATCATGATAACGACCACTCTGACAGTGCTTGAATACAACAGTAGTTCCAGCTGTTCTCTCTCTCTTTCTCTCTCTCCCTCGCTCCCCCATTTCTCTCCTGGAAGCCCAACCAGTTGAGGCAGACAGCCGCCCACCCTGAGTCCTGTTCTGTCTGAGGTTTCTTCCTGTTAAAGGGCGTTTTTCCTTCTCTATTGTCACCAAGTGCTTGTTCATGGTGAGAGCCACTGGGTTTCTCTCTATAAAAATATAAGGTCTTGACCTTACAATTGCCTTCTCATTAAAAGGGAATTGTAAGGGAAAGATACCACAAGGTAAGGTATCGAAGAAAGGAGGGGATGGGAAAGGAAAAAAGAAAGACAGAAAGACAGAGAAGGAGCTGGACAGAGGGATATGGCAGGGAAGGGAAAGAGGAAGTAGAAAAAGGCAAATTAAGAGAATGACAACTAGAACAAGGGAGGATATACTGAACGAGGGAAGCACAGAATAAGGAACAAGACAATATCAAAAGGAAGTGATGTGAATGAGGAGATGAGTAAGGAAAGGACAAAGGAAACAAGTAATAATAATGGGAAGAAATAAGGCAACAGCAAAAGAAAGGACAAAAGATGAAAATTAGTCAAGAAAAAAAGGGAGGAAAGTTAGGAAGTGGGGTGAATGAGGATGGAGGAATCATATGTGAGGGAGGGATAGATGGAGGAATGCCAGTGTTAATCCGTGTGTGAGAGCAGCGGCTCAGTGTCAGGTGTCTGCCTGTGAAAGGGCCTGTGTCACTGCGGTATCACCACGGCCGGGCAGGGACGCAGGGAGGTGGGAGTGAGGGAGTTCCAGCAAACCTGACAACAGGAATTTGTTTATGACGGAGCAGCAGTGAGCAAACCAAAGTGAGAAACAGTGAAAACCGAGAAGAAGAAGAAAAAGAAGAAGAAGAAGAAGAAGAAGAAGAAGAAGAAGAAGAAGAAGAGGGTGTGGAGAAGGTGGCATTAAATGTCAGCGTCTCTACCTGTTGGCCTGTGAGGCTGACTGTCTGTCATCAGCAGGCTTCTGTGTCCTGAACAGGAGCCAATTTGTAGAGAATTTGTAACCCTCCCTCCTCCTCTTTCTCCCACTCTGATTCAGTCTGCCTGACATTTTTATTAAGACGACATACAAACTCATTCTGTCAGGAATGAGTGGGTGGTGGAAGAAGTATTCAGATGCCTCACTTAAAGTTATAAATCTTTACAAATCAATATATTTATATATTTACATGAACATTAGATGAGCTCTGAAAAGCCTTTTATTGCCTTTCAGATGCAGTAGGCAGCTCTGATAAACCCACTGCACACTGCCTGCGACAGGCATCATTTACAACGACAGGGTGAACATACTCAAAACCAGTGTTCAAAGGAGAGTGAATATTGTAGCTCCGTATCTGCTGGATATGTAAACAGGCAAATATTTGCTAAAGTGTTCACAATAGCTCATTAATAAGTGGCCAAAGAAATCAAGTAATACAAGTTCTTATGCCTCCGCGCCGGCGATAGCCAAGGCCGGACGCATTATGTTTTTGGGTTGTCCGTCTGTCTGTCGGTCCCGGATTGTTCAACGCGCTATATCTCAAAAACGCTTTGAGGTCTCTCTGTCAAACTTTGCACAAATGTTGACTGTGACCTAAAGCAGATCTAAAAGGAGTTTGGAGGTCAAAGGTGAAAGGGCAAGGTCACTATGACCATATTTATGTTTTGCATGGTAATGCAATATCGTAAGGACCGTTTGAGGGGTGGCTTTCAAACTGCACAAATGTGAACTGTGACTCAAGGATGAAGTGAGTAGATTTTGGAGGTCAGAGGTCACGGTCACTGTGATTGTACATTTAATTTTATGCAGGCGAATGTGATGATCTGAAGAATACTTTGCAGTAACGTTCTTTAAACGTTCACTGTCACTCAGAGATGAAGTGAGTGGACTTTGGAGGTCTGAGGTCAAGGTCACTATGACCATGCCTACGTTTTGCTTGGCAATGCAATATCTTAAGAACACTTGGAAGGATTATCTTCAAACTTTGCACAAATGTTGACTGTGACTCAAGGATGAACTGGGTAGATTTTGGAGGTCAGAGGTCAAAGATCAAGGTTGCTGTAACCTTAATGCAAATGTATTGCTTCAGAATATGTTACCTCTACAATGGTTTGAGTGATGTTCTTCAGACTTTGCACATATTATCACTGCTTGTCAAAGATGAAGTCAATATGTATTGGAGGTCAGAGGTCAAAGGTCAAGGCCACTGTGATCTTATGTAAGTTTTGCTTGTGAACACCCACTAACACACTCTAACCTTCCCAAACATTGCCATTATCAGTACAAAACACCCATAATCCTCTGCCTCTACATCTGCTACAAACAGGCACCCAACCACACAGAGGCATACCATTAGATATAATATTAAGTAAAAATATCGATACCACGATGTAAAACTCAGCAAAATGTACTTTAACTATCAAATCTGCATTAGCACGTAAGCAGCATTTTGATGTAGCTAGGTGAAGTGGAGCTAATTTTAACAACTGTCTGCACTGCTGGGTAGTTAAATCTATCACAGTGCATTATATTTTACACTACATATGTTTTGAGTTTAAAATCTTAATATGCAAAGTAACTAGAAAGTTTTGCAGGGTAAAAAATAAAGAATAAATACAAAGTTTCATTTACTGACAACACTCAAGTGCCTCAGAACTGTACCCGAGAACTCAGATGTTTTTCTCTGCTGCAAACTAATGCATGAAAAGCTGTGAACAACACTGATTATCATTCAAACACATGAACAAACCAAACCACCAAACATATGCACAGACCTCTCAGAAGGTGTGTGAGTGTGTGTCTGTGTGTGTGTGGCACTAATTACACTCGTTCTGTCTACAAAACAGCTTCCTCATTTTTCACCTGCCTAACACACACATTCCGACTTGACACGCACATACAACGCTCTCCCTCTCTCTCTCACCCCCCTCTCGTTCACTGCCTCGTCTCATCTCATTGCTTCCTGTTCCTCTCTCAGACTGGTGGTAGTGGTGTGTGTGTGTGTGTGTTAGACTCACTGACACTTTACTGATGGAGTGATGTCCATCTGATCTGCCTGCTGTCTCAGGTATCCCTCAGCACTGCTCACAACATATCAGTCATCCTAAAGCTGCCCCGCAGCCCCAAAACACACACACACACACACACACACCACCACCAGTTATACACAACTGCACTGATAAAATCGCACATCTTAACACAGACACCATAGAAACATCACAACACTGACCCACCCACACTCACACCTTCACCAGTGCAATTCCACATCTGGATAGTGGGGGTGAGATGGTGGGGGTGTTAACAAAGAGAGATAGGCTGCTGTGACCAGCACCCTAAATACACACACACACACACACACACGTATGCACAGCAGGCCTGAGGCAGATTCTTCAGACCATGGTCTCCATCCTGGGTGGCAAGATTCGCACACACAAACACAGGCACACACACACACACACACACACACACACACACACACACACACACACACACACACAATCAGAGTGCTGATGGAAGTGCAGTGTCAGAACAGGGTGATAGATTAAACTCATACCAGAAGCAATGGGGTGGTAGTCACACTGAAGTGGAACCAGTAAAAATCTATTCTGTGTACTGTTGTACTCATATGGTCATGTTTGTGTGCATATGCGGGTGTGTGTGTTGCAGTGAGGGGGTAATTCCATCCGAGACCCTCAGAGTGACCCCAAAACACATACTGACCCCCCCTGCCTGAGGCCGCACACAAGCCAAAACACACACTTAGCCAAACCACACACAGTCACAGACTATGGCCAGCGTCCCCAACACACACACACACACACACACACACACACACACACACACACACACACACACACACACACATTGACAATAACCAAAAAGGATGCATTTTATAAAGTTATTGATTGAAGTAATAGTAGGTCACCTGGTCTGTTAGCATTAGCAAATGAAGCTAACTTACAGAGAGGATACTGTGTGTTTAAGAGCCGGGGAAAGATTTACTGTCAGGTGTATTTTCCAACTAACTTTACAGCAGGTTTATGATGTGGTTAAACACTCAAAGCGTGTAGAAATATTCCACACACCTTTATATGTGTCTGACATTTGTTTGGCAGTTAAGCCAAGTCACCAGGCAAATTTCTGTGAACTTGTGCCAAACAATTTACGTTTTACATCATAGGTTTGCTTCTGCTGCAAGTTTGAACATGATGGTGCATGATGGTGCACACCTCAACAAGACAAATATGGACGAAGTGGCATGAAGACACTGTCAAAGATGAATTGCTCAGTTCAGTTCAGTTCAGTTCATCTTTCCTGTCAGCCTCAGCGTCCATTAGAAAAACATGAGAACACAAACAAGGTACAAAACATACATAAATAAAATATTACTGTTTTTATTTTAGATAAATTTTACGTCCCAATTAAATTGTTTGTTTGAATGAATTGCGAGATTTTAACAACTATACAACCCAAAAATCTTCTGCATATTGGTCCTTAGGTATGGGAAAACATGGAAAACACCAGAATGAACAGTGTCTGCTTATGGGAAGTGGTGGGAAGAAAGCAGATTTAATCAGGTAGAGTACTTAGGTATGGTTTTGAGGCACAATTCATTTATACTCACATCCCCCCTACATTTATTATACAGCTATTGCCAGTTACTTTGATTTTACACACAAACATATGATCAGTTTAGAAAATATGATGCAAGCTCCTGTGTACCCAGTTGTTCTCAGTCATGTGGCTGATTAGACCTGGAGTTATGCAAAGATCTTCTGGGACTTACATTAGCTAACCATTAAGAATGATAAAGTCATAACAGGAAACAGAGGAGAGTGTGTGATTACAAAATATTATTGTCTGCATTAGACTGAAAAACCTTTAAGGACCACAGGAGCTCCATAATTTGACCCTCGAATTTTGACTTTTGAATTACTCGTAACAGAGCAGTTTTGCATTCAGTCCAGTACAGAATCTTAGTACTTCTGACAATAAGCTCATTGAGAGTGTCTTTGGTTTACGTTACCACCGAGTTTGAGGCATGTTAGCTGTGGGTTTGATGTATTTATAGCCACATTTATTGTGGAATATACTTTATTGTTGTTGAGTCAACTTGATGAGGTTTAATGAATACACATTCATTAGTCAAGTTATAATAAACAAACAACTTACAATGCATGGAAACGCTGTTAACAAGAGACAGCTGGTAAAAACACTGAGAATGTGCAGAGTGGAAGGATGTTATTGACTTCATGTGTAATCAGTCTTTCCGGTCTTCTTTCATATGTGAGTGCTTTATAATAAATTGTTATGTGGACATGGTGCAGTGGTTAGCACTGTCACCTCACAGCAAGAGAGTTCAAGGTTCAAACCCCTGTCTGGGCCCTTCTGTGTCTGTCTGTCAGCCCTGCGATTGACTGGCGACCAGTCCATGGTATACCCCGCCTCTCGCCCATACTCAGCTGGGATAGGCTCCAGCTCCCTCGCGACCCTGACGGATTAAGCAGTATAGACTTTATATGTAATCTTCTCTACATGGTAAGAAACTTTTGTCTTAATTGAATACTGCAATATATGTGATCAACATGTACAACAAATACTTGAGGAACAAGTGGAGAGTGGGTGATGATGGGAACAGTGGGACTGATTAGCATAAATTATTACCTTCCAGCCCTTATCAGTTTTCCAATTTGTAACATTTCTTTTGTGCAGTGGTAAAACATCAAAACATACAGTCAGTAAAAGAAGCAATGCCACAATCTTTGTGATGCATAAGCATCACAAATTTTAAAACTCCTGAAGTTGGGGCTACTTTTGACAATTTAATTTACTGCTGAGCAGCTTAACCAGTTTAAATAAATGTAGTTGAGTAAAAGTAGAAAGTAGCATGAAATGGAAAAGTAAAGTACGCAAGTAAAGTCTCGAAAGTTTGCTTAAATATATTCTTACTTAATACATTTGTATGTTTCTGTCAGCAAATGTCTCAAAACAACTCCACCATTCTGTCTACATTTAGCCAAAAAGATATTAGGAAGCCACTTTAAAGAGACAGAGACCTCAGTGACGAGCTCACCTTGGGGAGTGTCTGTGGTTGTAGTGTTAAACCTCTGCACCGGGCTGCCTCCCCCACAGTGAGGTTTTAATAACGCCTTGTTGATTCAAGCTATTGTGCTATTAATCCCTGACACTTAGGATGATACTTTTCCTAAGCCGCAGTTCAGTGTTTGAGTGCACACGTGTGTGAAGTGTTTTTCTTGGCAGTGTGGTTACGTTTAGTAAAGGAGAGAGACAGAGCACCAGAAGTAGAGATGCTAACACCATCTGAACTCCTGTATATATTACAAACGATTGCAGGAAAAAAGGCATTATGAAAAATGTACAATTACTAGACAAGGAGCGGCAAATTATATATATTATATATATATATATATATATATATGAAAATCATGCACAATAACCAAAAATACATTTTGGAGTTTTGGAGCAGCCAGACAGATGCATATCTCCAGTCTCTCTAATGGCTAATCAAAACAAAACACTATGCTTACTACAGTAAATGTTTTTCATGTGGGCTGTGTTAGTGTGTAGGTCATATAAAAAAAAATAAAATAAAAAAAACACCAGTTACAAAACAAACCAGACAGATTCATTGCAAATGGAAACAAAAGTCCGGAGTCAGCTGCGATCGGATCTCATCCTCTGCTTATCATCAGATAGCACACGGAGCCACCCAGAGATTCCACACAGACACACATCTGCTCAACATATGATCCTGCAGCCATGCCATACAGTACTGTACAGCAGCCAGAGACAGCGGGGCTCTGCTCTGATGCGCTTTTACGGAGAAAAATGAGTCAGGGTGAGGAAAAAAACAGAAGACATGAGGGATGACTGAGGCAGTGGTATATGGAGAAGAGGTGGAGAAACGACAGCATCGAGAGGGTTATCAGTTATTGATTTGTGGTGAATTTGTCCTGCGAGTACATTGTTTAAGCATGAACGAGTGCCTTGGTGATTTCTTCCAGATGATGATTTACATGGTGATATCTCACTGCCCGACGATCATGTGACTTACAAGATGCTTCGTGGTGATCTAACCAGTACTCATATACCCATCCTGTATCCTCTCTGCCATCATTCTTATTTCCTGGCTCCCTCTCCTCCTTCATATATCCCCTCACATCCAATCTCTGCCTACCTCAACACCACCAGGAACTCATCACTTCTGACAGTGGAGCGCATGAGAGGTTTACCCTGTGCCTGCATATGTGCACATATGAATCTAAGCATTAACAACAGCGTGTGCTGTACACAGCATATTGTTCTGTATCTGTGTCAGAACGGAAACAGGTCCCTCTCGCTGCCAGTAAAGTCCCATTAATCACCCGCGCAGCCACAAGGCAGGCCGGGCCAGCGGACAGGACCGTATGTCTGTAAATCTAAACCACAATGCCTCGCCGCTTATGAACATCGTCCGTCCTCCATCGATCACGCATCTGGATCCCATTGTCTCATGCCCCAACATCAGACAGTCATCTGGAGCCCATGGAAGAGGAGAGAGGGAGCGGAGGGGAAGAAGGGCACTCCGATTACTGGTAAGTGCGATTAATCATAACCACATTGGAGGCAGGATGAAGCAACGACAGAGTTGGACCACGGGGCAGAATGATAATGGCTGCTCCTTTGGGCTTGAGGTGTCAATAATACTGTAAGACAGAGAGGCTGAGGACAAAGGGCAAGCATGAAGCTTGTGTTAAAGGTGAAAGGATAAAACATGAAGTGTAACAGAGAGGTTAGGGTGGTTGAGCACTTTGTGTTAGCAGTCACAGCTCTGTTTCATGTTAGCATAAGCAAGTTACAACTGTGATGTTTCAGAGCGACGTAGATCTCTTGAGCCTCCGGCTTCATATCTAATGATTGGTCTGTTTCACAATGGCACACTTTTAAACTGCTATGCTATGGTTTCCCTATACACAATACTGCTGTCCTGTTTGACTGACCCAAATAAGAAGGAAGACACAACACAAGAACATAGGCTGTCAGCAGGGATTCACACTGAAAGCCCCACGATAAGACAACGCAGGGGGCTGCAGAGGTGGGAGCGTGTTGTTGAGGTACTGCTGAAACATGAAATATGCCTCAGAAAGTCCAGTTGAAGTAACAGATTATGCGTTTAAAGCCACATCAAATGTAATAACAGTGCATAATAGTTAGCAATACACACAGAAGAGATTTTACGAGCTATCAGCTGCAGCAATCATGAAGGATTGGGATAGTTCGGAATATGTGGAATATCAATAAGCACCAAAACACCAAAGACTCAGCTGCATTGAATATATTTTTTGTAAAGTCTTTAAGTCCTTTTTTTCTGCAACTACAATAAACGTAGACCAACTTCTCTTTGCTTTAAGCTCAGTCTTGCTCCTGTTCGGGCTCACAGCCAAGCCCTTGAATCAGACACTCTGATTGGCTGTGATGGCACCCACTGCAGCCAACAGGAGTGTCTGATTCAGAAACATGACTCACACATCATCAGCAAAGACTGCAGATGAGAACCCATCCATATACTTACAGATGGAATAAGCAGTGTGCCAGAAGGTGAGACTATCCAACTTTTCCAACTTTACGTATTAGTTTAGTGATGGAAGTAAATGGCTCACATGGACAAACGGGGCAGTTGCCAGAAAACACTGATTCTAGTCTCAGGTTTCCTTCTAGGATAAAAAACCTCTGAGGAGTAATGCTGCTCTAAAAGCAGAGTGAAATTTGGGAGCGTATTTTATCCCATGGTCTTCAGAGGGTTCAGTATGCCAAATCATCTATAAGCAGTTCCTGGTGGAAATGTGCCATTGGATGTACTGATCATCCAACTATCGATGTATTACTTAGATACAGAAGGAAACGCAAACACATGATGATTCTCAGGAAAGCTCGAGAGTTATAAGAAGGGTTATTTATCCATGATTTCTGAGCAGGTTTATGGACATTTATTTGTGATTGAGATCAAAGATAATGACGTCTTCAGAAGGTATATGTCACACTAAACCTGAACATATTCCTTTCATTTCTGTGTTCAGATTTTAATGATGTTTGACACAAATTTCTACAAGACATAGTTGACCACAGTTGCCTCTTTGTGGGCCAAACTACAATGACTAACCTCCCGTTGTCTTTAGAACACCAGTATACCCCTCACCCTTTCACCTGATAAAGTGTCTTTGCCTCATGTCTCTCCCACTGTGCCTCACCAGCAAGTCGTCCCCGCCTGTCACAGTGTAAACCTCTGGAATATAGTATAACTTTTTCCAGGGTGAAAACAGCCCTAATGGTACGAAGAGTAACCCAACTGAATTTTTGCCCACCCAATCTGACACTAGTGGCTACAGCTATAGCACAATGACAACAGTTTTGTCATTCTGCCTTACTTTTGCAGTGATCATCTGTCCACAAGTGCAAAGTAACTCTGGAATGATGATGAACTGAAGGGCGAGAGTTTGTGTCATAGGCGCTGACAACAGAAAAAATCATGTTGGCTAGTTATGCTTGATAAAATGACACTGGTTTAAACCAGTGTGTGTTTTTGTATTCCTGCCACTCATCATTGTCAGTTCATCTAATTGTAAGACTCCTCTGCTGTCATTAAAATATTTTCATCTGTCTGTCTTAGAGTCTGCATTTGGAAAATAGGGGAAATGATATAAGAGAAGAGGAAATGACTCAAATGGGAGAGTTTCTCTTTGTAGGAAGAGTTTTTGGTTTTTGGACAGAAGACATGGAGGGGGTTGAGACCATATGGAGGGATGACTGGCTCAATGTGGGGAAATGAAGGTAGCTAAGAGGTTGCATCCCTTGTGTACTGCATTGTAAAGCTGTACTGTGTCAGTGACATGTCAAAGACTACATGGGGTATTTCAAAATGTGTTTTTTACCTGACTTTACCCAGGATCGCATCAGGAAACACCTGCTGCACTGTACCTGCAGCCGTTTCCCTATTCCCTCAGTGTTTCCTACAAAATGAATTAAAACTGCAGCTCCATCCGGTACACCTCCCTAACTCACCTCCCTGCAGAGACAACTCCAACCAAACAACTCCTATCACCCTCACCAGAATGTCTTTTGGGCTTCTCTAAAATCTCTAAATTCCTCTCAAGTTCACTCCGTGACAGTCCTCTCGTAACGTGGCAGAGAAGGAGAGGAGCTGCTGAAAGGCAGAATGTTTAAAAAAGAAAATCAATAAACGTCTCCTGTGATTTGAGTGAAACTCTCCAGATGCTGGAAACCAGACAAAACTCTATCTACTTCTTCTTTGCCTTCAGCCTCCACCTCTGCTCACAGCAACACCAGCCCATGTTCAAAGGAGTTCAGTGAATGGATGGAGTGTGAGCTGCAGCTGCTCCTCCAAAACCTCTCACCCTGTGAGACCTTCAGTACAAGGGCGTAGGTTTGGTTTTATCTTTGGTAGGGACATTTTTTTGTTAGATGGCCAAAATAATAAGGCACTTGTTCTCTATCTCTATCACATAAAGAGCCGAGAAAGTTAATTTTAAATTGAATATGTGTTTGCTGACATTATTTGCCAGAAACTGGACTTGAATCAGAATTTATTTTCACAGATTTTAAAGATATTTTACATCTTGAAATATTGGAAATCTTGATGTGATAGATTTTCAAGAAAATAAATGCATAAAAGCCTGTAGGTAGTGTGTTACTCAGTTTGAACCAACTATCTGCTGTGAGCCATTTTCAGATCTCACCTGAGATTCTGCAGCTCTCTCCTTCTTTCGTTTTGTTAATTTGGGCAACTCAAGAGTTTCTTGACAGAGACACAGCAATGCTCAAAGCAATATTTAAATTCTAAAAAAAAAAAAACTTCATATCACAACTCAGCCTTCACACACATCAACTGAAATCAATCTATTTACTCAGCGGGTTCTATAAAACACTTTCTCAAACGTTTTTGTCTGAAACTTTTTAACTTTTTGTGTTTGTGCTCAACACTGGCACCTTATATTCCAAAAAAATGAACGTAAGAATAGAGAACAGAAAAAAAACATCTTGGATGGTCATTTTCTTTTCCCTCTCCCTCCCAATTTCTTCATGATTGGAACAAATACAAGGTTTATGCCCCAGACACATCAAACCAGTGAGAGGACTGAACGTTCACACGTGGCATTTGGTGATGCAGTTGTGGAAACAAACCAAAAAAAGGGGAAAACTTAGCAAGTTTACCAACTCCTCCACTGATTAAAAGCCCTTAGATAAGTTGGTTTGGATGGGCAGAGGTCACGTGGATCAATGTATTGCTAGCTGATAAAATCTACTGTCATTCCAAAGCCTTGGCAATTAGATCTACAAAGAGCAAACCAGACACGTCAGTCGGAGCCTGTCTCTACCCTGCAGGTTCCAGAGAATATGAACAGATGAACAGAACAGATGAACATCAAACATTTCGTGCTATCTTTGATCTGTGGATTAAAGTAATTGATGCTGAGTTTTATGGGATGGACTGTGTTCAGTGTATGGAATATGTTCTCCGGCTGTGTGAGGCTTTGCCCGTAAGAATCTGGATGAGTCATTACGACACCCCCACCCCCCTCCCTTCATTCAACTCCAGCTCCGGTCAGACGCCCCCAGTCCTGCTCTGGCACCTCTCCTTCTGCCCCGTTCAGGGTGATAAGCCCCAATTATGACTGCCTTCATCCGGAGTTCACACACACACAGTCAAATGCACATGCAAAACTACATGTAACTTAGCAAGCATATACACAAACACACACACAAACACACAGTGAGAGGCCTGATGGTCAGGTGCCCCAGACAGCATTCCCCTGTGTGATTAGGCTTAGTGAGCCATCTCCTCTCTCCAACCTGTCGCCAGTAGCTCTGCTTGGCCTTAACACCCAGCCAGCCGGCTACACAACACCACTGTGTCCGCGCGTGTGTGTGTGTGAGAGTGTGTAAGTATGTATCCACAAATCCAGGCAGTGTGTGTGTCGAATTTCTCTTTCACATAGATCTACACTGTCTGTGTGTGTGTGTGTGTGTCTGCTGTCTGCAACCCCTAAAGCTGTGTGGATTAGTGACAGGACCCCACCAGAGCATGACAAGGCTTTTGTCTCTGGAGCCCAGTGGTTTTATGGCTGAGCACGCTCTTGTGTGTGTGTGTGTTACGCATGTGTGTATCCATGCTGGTATGTGCATGTACCACGAAAGGTATTTGTTGTCTTCATTTCCCGGCCTTTATTTCTCAGTCACAGAGTGGAGATGGGTTAACGGAGAGGGGAAGAGGGTTGTGGTTTGAAGGCAGGCTCGTCACTGTGTGTGTGTGTGTGTGTGTGTGTGTGTCCCTCCTCCAGTGAGAACTGTAGCTCCACAGGCTGGAGGAAGCTGCTGTGTCACCAGCAGCCACTGCCAGCATACTTAGTAGCATACTTATGCTGGACAATGCAAATATATAAAATACTATGTTAGAGAAATAAAGACCTCTTTCTTTAACTGTTTGTATTTCACATACGAGGGACTCTGAGCACATCAAGGTATAAGTGAATGAATGTGAATGAATGAGCAGGTCAGCTTTTGCAGGGTTAACAGAGCCACCTGACCATTGCCCCTCCCATCTCAAAACAAAACATGAATCCCTGAACTGTCTATACTGAGATATGTCCGTCTGACCCACTACAGGTCAGTTGAGTGTACATACCAAATCTAAGTGTGCGTGTCTTCACATTGTCCACAAGGTTGGAGCTAAACATTAACCCAGCTGTTGATTGGTGGCAGTGCCTTGTGTGTGTGTGTGTGTGTGTGTGTGTGTGTGTGTGTGTGCGCGCTGGTAATTGGGGATCGTGGGGTCGACGCTGTGGTTTTCGTTGGAACTGTGATTCCGACTGGAAATGCCAGAGCTTTGAGCTCAGACAACAAAGATCCCAAACCCTAAATCCCTGTCTGCCATCTGATAGTCCAACACAGAGACACACAGAGGTGCACAGAGGAAAACCACAGGGACCAGCAGTGAGTTTGGGGGCGGGGTGATTAGTGACAATACTGCATAAATGTGCACCATTCTACTTTCAGATGATGCACTGTGTTAATATTCATCTAGGAACTGCAGTATGTTGCAAAACATAGTACTGTTCCAGAGTAATGTTGCAGAGAGGTGTTTAATATGGCACTGTGGAAAAGAACTAGTTGACCTAACGCTTCCCAGAAAAGCTCAGGGAAGTGGCTGTATGCTGCACTTTAACAGAGGTGGGGACATTAAAGTGGCAACAGACAATTCCACACCTCACCTCCACCACTATCCTGCTTTGGCTGCACAAAGGCAGATGCACTTTGTACTGTTAATGGAGCCTTCATTTTCCTGGGTGATTTCCTCACCAGTGGCAGACAGAACTGCATAGTGAAAGTGAGATTTATAGGAAACCAATCTGTAATGGGCTCATTACTGACCCTGAGGCCGGAGAGCAAAAAGCACCCGCTGATATTTGTCATGACTGAGAACTTGAAATTGACAACTACTGTGTGAAAATTTTCAGATGAAGCATAAATGTCAACTTTGTGAGTTTGGAGTGCGCTCATTGTTGCCACTTGTGGACACTGGGGGGAAAACGTCCCGCTACAAGCAACACAAAGGTTAGATTTATACCTTACTGAAAGTTATTTCAACACGATTTGAGCATTAATCAAAGCAAAGGCAGCAGAAGACAGTCTTCCTCATTTTTGATTACTAAAAGTTTACATATACTTTCCAGTGATGGTGCATTGTGCAGATATTTAAACTTTAATTCTAACTTTCACTGAACTTGTGGTAGACACAAGTTTGTTTGTTTTTGCAGGTTATAATAATTGTTGAAAAATAAATATAATATAATTCACTTTCTTTGTGCCTGGTTGCAGAATTGCTACCACTGTGTCCTCCTCGCATCTGAAATCAAATACACACCCATGGCTTCATGTGCCTTTGCTTTAACATTCTACTACTGTAATTTCTGATGGCACACTAATACCCTGTATGTTCCAGGGATACACAGGGTGCAACAAGGGTCCTCCTAACATTTCTTGAATTTGTCCAAATATCTTTACAGAGTCAAGCAGCATAGTTTAGTGTAGTTTAGACACACCCTTAGCTTTGAATGTGTATGCGAATTGTATGAGTGAGTATTTGTGTGCACGTTGCAGCCTGAGCAGCCAAAGAGGAGCACATTCGTGGTAAATCCCTGATGGCTGAGTCTTGGTGACAGCAAGAGGTGACGCGGTTCAACGCCCTCAGAAAACAGAGGAATGAACCAAATTAAATTCAGCTGTGAGTGTGTGTGTGTTTATGTGTGGGCCAAAATGACACTGGGCTGGACGGGGAAGGGAAATCCACGGTGAGAGCGAAGCCCGGCAGGCTGGAGCTGTCGGCTGTTGTTTTCACACTGGTACTGTGGTTGATGCCTGGAATACTTGGACAAACCTCTGCAACGCTCTGATTCCCTGCCTGCTGCAGAAATGGCTCTGATAAGGTAGGTGAACATACCCTGAGGACGCGGACTGCTCAACGCGTTGACCCACACGCTTAATATGCTGCAGTACATTCCTTATCGCCTTAACAATGGCATAGGGCGCTCCTGTCGACATGCAAGTGGGAAATTGGAACTTTCAGCGTGTGCACACACACACACACACACACACACACACTTTTTCTCACTTTCCTCCTGCTGGTGAGGAAACTGTTCGCTGCTGAGTGACGCTGAGGAATAAACACATACATAGCTGTGGCTTCTGTCACTAAAAACAGAGGAAGTCACAGCCAGTAAATGTGGGGAAAGAGAGGGCCAACCAACACTAAAGCCAGCACCTATGTAGTCAACGCCTCAAGGGCCCACCCGCCTCTGACTTTCAGTAACCACTGTGTGTAACCCAGGCAGGGTAGAAGTGAAGGGATACTCTGAGATCGCTGGGACCAGGACAGGGTCAGAGATTTGCCAACATGCACTCGTGCCTCATGCACAGTCCACTGTGCCGAACACTTTCCTTCAATCATTAAGGGCTCTGAGAGTGCACTGACCCTAATCACCAGTGTTGTGGAGGTAAATAAGAAGGAAACTACTTTTAGCCATCATCATTATTCTCATTTGATACACATCGCTTTGCACCATGTGCCACTTTATTAGGGACATATGGACAATCAAAGGCAATCCAATACATTAGTTCACCCGTAACATCAAACTTTCAAGATGGCGCAGCTCTTTAGATGTTCTTTAACAATTTCCCTCTGAGGGATGAATAAAGTATATCTGTCTATCTATCTATCTATCTGTCTATCTATCTATCTATCTATCTATCTACTTAACAAAGATCAAAATGTTCTGTTTTTGATAAGATTGTCAGAAATGTGTTGTAGAGTTGTACTGGACCGATTTATATTGACAGGTGTTTCTAAATTTGTGTTTATTTACATACACTTGGGGGTAAATACACTACCACTACCTGCGAGCTTTTTTTCCAACCATGAACAAGCCGACAGAAGAAAATAAACAAAAGTAACTGACCATCTTTAAAGTTCTGAGTTACCTTGATTGCGAGAGGTCTGTCTTACGAGTCTGTCGCAAGATTACTGGAAAACGTACAGATCCACAGCCCCTGATAACATTAATCTTAGTTCGTCTTTTTATAAACGTCAGAGTGGCTGACCTGTGTGTTTTCAGTTTGTACCACTGTTTTGTTTCTGCCTCTTGTCTCATCGTCTAATCTAACGCTTAGCAAACTGCATGTAACCACAGAATAACTGATATGTACACTATGATACAAGTTAACTGGTTTGTGTGAAATTAACCTAACCATGGATTAACCAGGTGTCAAACAGGTGCCTTATTTTCTTATAGGTTAGGTTTTAGGATTCAGAATAAAACTAAACATTACGACTACTCCAGAAGTAAGAACTTAATCCACTGCTGACTAACAGAGCTGCCACATCCATCCCCGACATAAGCTTTTATCTTCTGACTTAAATCCTCTTAACTGAGAGGAGGATCATTTGGGACCCTCTGGAGAATATATGGCTTCTTAAGGCAGGCCAACCTGATGGGATCAGCTCGGTATCACCTTTACAAGGTATATTGCCTATTGTACAGCTTCACTAGAGATAACAGACTGTTCAATCATGCAAGGCATTTTTGATGGAATATTATTCAAAGGGAAATGGAGAAGATTGGAGCCCTTTTCGTTAAAACTGAATACAAGTTAGCGTTGTAGATTAGCTAATGTCAGAGAGCCAACAGGGCGTGTGAGAGAGTGCTGTTTCAGAGCTCAGAGCCAGTAAAACGGCTGAAGTTCTCATTATATCACATTTTCTGACAATATTGTCTCCAGACCTTTTTCATGCTTGTTAATCTCACAGAGACAAAGTCATATTCAAGGTCTAATTATAATTTGATCAGGTTCCACCACCCAACTATGTAGGACTGAGTTTTGTTTATTTTTGTATCAGATCTCTTGAGCAGAGACATCATTCCACTGTGGCTTGGGAGAATTTTTCTCTAAAGTCTATAAAACCTGCAGTGAAAGTCGCCTCGCCCTGTCTGCAATCATAACTGAGAAAATTTCAGCAGCACGAGTTTCAGGGGAGAGTTTAAGCGTCCCTTCATGGTCGAAACCGTGTTCTGGTGGCGTTTCCACCTGGACGAGAGGAGCACTCTGTGGCAGCTGATTTTTCCAGCCTTTATGCCAGCTTGAGTGTGTGTGCGCGTCGTGTTGAAGTGTGTGGTCAGTGTTGGCTTTTTTTTTGCTGAAAGCCAAAGCTCTTCCAAAGCCACAGACAAAGCCACAGCAGGTGGATGGGTAGCAGGGTGGAGGAGAGGAGGGGGGGTGAGGCAGGAGGTTACAGAGGGCTCAATGCCTCTCCTCATCACGCTCCTCGACCCTGAAGAAAAGGCTGATTAATCGAAGCCTAATAGGATGAAGGCGCCACACTCGTCCTTTTACTGAGGCTGGACAGGCCTGCAGGACGCCGGCTGACTGACAGAACAACAGATGAGAAAGTGAGGAGATAAACTTCAGAGGAGTTTCACATCAACAGGATTTGATGATAGCAAACACATAAGAAGATGATATAGCAAACACGTAAGCAAAATATCGCCCAATTTCATATTCAAGAGACAAGTAACATTAGCATTTATTTGTGTTTCTGTCTGTGTTTGATGAATGTAAGTCCAACATTTACTCTCTTTTCAGTTCTTTTTTGGTCTCCACCAACTCATGAAGGAAATATCTGGCTCGCTGCTGAACGCTCCACTATGTTCACCATCTAATTGCTAACTGTGTCTGTCTGCTGTTTGTTGACGGTTAGTTAATATATACAGGCTTTATCTGAAGATTTTCATTGAAAACAGCGGCATGCTGAGGCTGAAGACTCACAAGAGCAAAGAGAGTGAACCAAAACAGGAAAGTTGTGGGCCGTAAAACCAAAGCAACGAGCTGAAAGATAATTTGCTGAGGGTTCATCACTGTGAGCAACTGATTTCATGATTTCCTGATCCTCATGTGTGCTTGGGGCCAGTGGCTTGAGGTTAAGTCAACTGCTGCTAACAGAGTACACTGAATTTCTGGTAGAACTGTCAGAGGCCAGGTGGCATTGTGGGTAATGGAGGCACTAGAGTCTCACAATGTTACAGAAGAGCAATGCTGAATCTGTGGAGCACTTTTAAATTAACAGTTACACTTTGTTCAGTAATTGGCTCAAGTCAAATACTCCATTAGACAACATGCCACTTAACATCACTACATCTCTGCACCGGATGAAAATCTTGTTCAGTATTTGCTCATGAGGCATCACTGTGGAAGGGATGGGACCCATGGGTGACCCACTGACTGCTGTGCTCCTGTGACGCCTGCCAGGCTTTGTAGTGGACGCCTCTCAGGTCCTTTCAACCGAGCTCAGTCTGGTCCCCGGACCCTCGCAAGGCCTCTGGGAGCCTGCTGTTGACTCCCCATTGTCTGTGTAAGTGTGTGTGTGTTGTATATGTGTGTGTGTGTGTGTGTGTGTCCAAAGAGGTCTTTGGAGGCCTCCTGGGGGCCGGTGACTCCTCTTTGTCTCCGGTTGGCCTGCTGTCAGAGTGTCTTTGTTATGACAGTTGGGCTCCTTTTATACAGACTAAATCACCGCTCTCAGCTGTTCATTTACTGGCCTAACCCCTGACAGCCCTCGTGACACCTAACACACACATTTACACACACACACACACACACACACACACTCATCTCCAACATCATCCTCTTCTACTTCATTACACCCCTGTACCTCTTTTACTAGAAAATACATCAACATCCACCCTGTGAAAATCTCTTCTGAGCCGAATGAGAAAAGAGGATGAAACGAAAAGGAGGGTGAGGAGGAAGGGTAACAAAGCAAGGGAGGGGAGGGGGGGAGGCCAAAGGGCATTTGACCTCTGACCTCTGTGTTGTGGCTGGGGCACTGGGGGGGTCAGAGGACACAACGACCCAAGGTAATCAGTAACTACACTCTAGATACGACTCGCAAATAGACAGAAAGAGAAAGAGAAAGAAAAGCGCAACAAAATTCAGTCCAGTTTAAATCTGATTCGTCTGTGTGACAGAATGAACCTGTGTTGTCAAGGCAGTAAAGTAGCATATTATTTTTCCTTTAAACATAGCAATTAAACTCAACCTGAACAGATTCCCTGTGAGGGAATTCAGTCTCTACAGCAGTGAAAGTGCAGTAATTACTGAGCTCAACAGGAAGAAAAACAGAATTTAAGCAGAAAGTTTTTAAAATACAATGAAATGACAGTGAAGCAGCAAATGAACGAACAAAACGCACAAAAAAGCAGAAATATTTTTCATCCTTGCCCCTGAGTAAGCATTAAACAGATGAAATTTAAACAAGTGATACTAGGCGATTTAATCTAATTATCAAGCTACTGTTGCTCTGAGAATTAGATAAAAATAATTTTATCCCACTGGCAGATTATTTTCACTTGTTTAGAGGGAAATCAGACCTTAAGACTCATCAGTGTAATAAATGGTTTAGAAAGTCAGAATGCACAGAAAGACAGCGCAATGTCATCATTGATTTCTATAGTCAATATTGAACAGCATTGATCTAACTTGTGTTTGAAGAGAGAAGACAGGAAATGTGCACAACATTTTTTCCCGTCTAGTGTGTGTGTGTGCGTGTGTGCCTGTCTGAATGCTGAGAGTGTTTACATGCACACAAGTATCAAGTTTTTACAAACACACAACCAGAGTCATAAAGAACTATCTTCACAGACAAGAAGACCAAGCAGTCCTGCAGCAGAGCCCTGATCTCAGGGTTCTCTGAGACAGCCTAAATCCACAAAAGAACCGTGGCAAGTTCTCCAAGATCCGTGGAACACCCTGCCTGCCAAGGAGTGTGTAAGTGCGCAGAGGAGAACCGGTGCTGTTTTAAAGGCTGTTTTTAAAGGGTGGTCACACCACTTAAGTTTTTCTTTACCTTCTTAACTGATAAATAAAAACTATCCATTGGCAGTGGGTAAGCACCCTCACTTTACATTTTAGAGCCTAGAACGTCTGTACAATACTGTACTTATACATGTGAGGCACAATAGTATCAAAATCTGTTTAGACTTTGTTGGTCATTTCTGATTGGCTGGTCATGACTGTGAAAAGTCGTGATGAGTATTGAGAAATATTCTCTCTGATCGCTGTTGATTGATGTGCCTCACATCAGGCGCAGCTGGTCCTGATATTCCACACTAAGACACTCTGTTGGAAGCCGGGGGAGAGATACACTCCAGCCCCTGGTTTCCTATGCTATTCTGTAGTACAGGATACTTTGCCCCTACAGATTAACACAAATTGATATAGTTCAAATGCAACTTTCAACCAATGCGTAGTTATGACGGTTCTGTGCTCCCAGTGAAGTTACCTTTCCTACATTGTGAGGGCATTATGAAAGTCTCATCCACCAAATATAATTAAATGTAACTGTAGTGCTGTCTTCTGACAAAATAAAAAATGCACTGCATGAACTTGGACGGCAAGAAAATCAGACTGAAAAAATATTGTGAATCCTGCAGTAGGACCAAGACGCAACAGGCACAGCAGCTTCTAGATTTAGATGAACTAATTCATCAATTTAATCCTAAATTCCATTGTTATCGATATGATATATTTCCAATTTTCCATTATTATGCTGAAAAAAGAACTGCTCAGTAAAATCCAACTTCCAAGAAGTTTCCTCTGGCTACAGGAGCTGTGTTTGGCCTCTTTTGCTTTCACACCAGCAACAAAACCCACCAGTGTCTGACTGAAAACAGCTTATCCAGATATCTGGATAAGCTGTTTTCATGCTGCAGTACCTCTGAGCAATAACTGTCTAATAATAATAATCATCTAATAAGATCTCACCAAGTTTTCTTAAAGTTTAATAAGATGTTTACATGTGCAAACACAATATACCTTTTCCCTCCTTGTCCTCTGCTTCAAACATCTCGTCTGTCTCTTCAGGCAGCAGGATGTTCATCTACAGAGAGAGAGAGAGGGAGAGAGAGACAGATTAGGAAACAGTGGGAAACACATAGAGAGGAAGACACTTGTCAGACTTGTCGTAACTCTTCCAGAGGTCACACGCTGTCTGTGTGAGTGTGTGTATGTGCGTCAGTTCATTTGTGCACGACTGTGTGTGTCGCCCGAGAGTAAATGTTAGAGGGCCGAGCAGCATTAGTGTTACCGGGGTGATGGCACAGGAGTGTAAAGCCAGGGGCAATATAAAACCTGTGCTTTCCCAGAATGCCTTTGTGCCGGGGCATGTGTGCCAGCTCCCGTTGCCACGGGGATGGGGGAGAGAGGAGGGGAAGGGGGATTGTTAGGGTAACACGTCCTGAGTCAGACTTTTTCTCTCATGACCCCCTTTGACTGTGTTTCATTTGTCCAGAGAAAACACACACACACACACACTGTCCATGGCTGTCTGTCTGTCTGTCTCGCTCACTGTCTTTATCAGTCACACACCGTCATGCACAGATGTGTGTGTGTGTGAGTGTGTGTGTGTGGGCTGCCTGCATGCTGTGTGTGTAGCGAGCCCAGATGTCTGGGGCTCCATGGGGGATAATGGTTTCTTTCAGAGGCAATAGTGTGTGTGTGTGTGTGTGTGTGTGTGTGAGTGCGTATCTGAGTAAGAGAGAGAGAGAGAGAGTAACTTCAAATGTGTATGAGTGTGTGCGACCTCAGTGGTGGCAAGTGCCTGCAGCAATCTAACTTCAACAAACTGAAAGGGAGTTAGTTACAACACACACACACACACACACACACACACACAGCATTGCAGAGGAAGCGATGGGCTGAGGCTGCTGAGTGTTGGCACGAGTCCTCGCATGCTTGTGTGTTTTATGCAAATGAGATTTGATGGTGATTGTGAGCAGCACAGGACACTTCAGGACACAGCAGGAGTTTACAGCTGCAAACTGACGAGTCAGTCAAAAACTCTCCATGTGCACTCACAGCTGTGTGACTGCTCCCACTTTACATCCTCTGACACACATTTTGAAAAATGAAAGCTGATCGCTTCTGCTCCATCATTCCAGTTTATTGTTAGCATTTAAAGTTGCAGCCCACGAGATTTCAGTCCTGGCTGATTTGGCGACACCTGAGGTTACTGGTGGTATTAACGCTCAGAACGTTTTATTAATAAACTCCCAGAATTCCATCACGAAAGGCCTATTTCTCAGTTGTTAGGGGTAAGAAATGGACTTTTAGCAGCTACTTACATAGTTTCTGTGAGCCCTTCCAGTGAGGGAACGGCAGACTCTGCCACAGATGATACACAGTCCTACACAGAGAGGTATAGTAGGAGAAATCACAGTCAGAAACAGTATGAAAACAAGCAACAGTGAAAAGGTTTTCATGTCAGTCATGTCCTGTGATGACCCTGAAACTTATTAGCTGAGTCTTTCTGTTTCACACATGCTGATCTGTAGAATCTAAACAGAAAATGAATTCCACTGTATAGACTTGTACACTTCTCCCTCACACATATAGATGCTGTAGCCTCAGCTGTGTAACATGATGGTGTGGTAATGAGTTATATTTCCATTATGTAAAAGCAACCTGTGAATTTGTGATTCCCTGCTGATCATCAACAAGCTTCTTTACTCACTTCCCCCCTCTGTTGGCCAATCAGCAGCAGAGCTGAGGCAGGTGACCTCTGGGAAACGATCTGGATGCACTCATGAGACGTTGTTCTCCTCATTTCACATCACCGCTGGACACTGAAGCCCTCACGGCAGCAGACAATGCGGCGGCAGCTCTCGCACTGGCTCCGTAATGCGCTGTGAGTTTTATACACTCCCTTGAGCTCGGTGCAGGTGCCATCTGTCTCACTGTGAAGCACAAACGGGTTCAGAGGGAGCACAAGTTTGGAACTGACAACACAGAATGTAGGTCAGCAGGATCCCACACCAGCCCTGCTCTGCTGTGCGGGAGCTTCGGTTATGTGGCTTTTCCTGAAGAACTTGCAGACTTTACGGTCAGAGGAGAAAACTTTAGAGCCACTTGTCAGTTACAGTTTTCAGTGTTTAGCTGATCCTCTGTTTTTGGACTCAGATATCAGCCTTTTTTTTTTTTTTCCACTGCTGAATTCATTTAGTTTGGCTGCTGGAGCAGAATCTCCCCACGGGGATCGATATACATTTATCTTATCTTTAAGTATCCAAAATCAGACAGATGACTTGTCTTACTCAACGCTGCTGTGTGTGTGTGTGCCAGGAGCCACACTGCACACAGCTGGTGGCGAGGCTGCAGCGTCTTGTCCCAGCAGGGTGTATTCTTAGCTTCCTAAAACCCAATAAGTGAAATGAGATTAGATGACACACACACACACACAGCCCAAACCTCAACCACCACCACCACCCACACATGAACACACACTCAGAAGCTTAAGACGGAGCCCATGTGTAAAGAGTGGCTGCTGCTGCTGAAGGTTTTTCTGGGTCTTTCCACATCTGTGTGTTGTGACTGAAAGCAGCTCTGATGTCACATGTTAACATACGGGTTCTACGTCCTTAACATGTAATTTATCTCCCTCTGAAGGAGCTTTAAGGTTGTCTGTGTGTCTCTGCATGAGCTTGTTCCATCTCTTCATCGAGGCTGTATGATGTTTAAACTGAGTGAGATATTCAGATCCTTGTGCATCATTTTCTACACATTTTCTCCTAAACTGAGTCTGACATCGTTTGTGTCTCTGGAAGCTTTTCTCCGCTCGAATTCACTAGAATTTAAAATAAAGTTCTGTGGGTTTGAACAAAAGTTTGGCTGAACAGCATGACTTTGTGCTGACTCGCCCACCAGCAGGTCAGTGGGGTCAACAAAACAGACAAGTTAATATGTCTTTTTTTGTGGGTTTTGTTCTGTTCTGTGTTGTTTGTGTCTCTTATGCATTTACTTTAATTGTGTCGTGTTATTGCATATTATATATGTTATAAAATAATACATAGTATACAGTGTTATATTATTTTGTATATATACACTAGATTACATTGTATTATACACAATATTATTATTCCTAAAATAATACAGACTTGGTTGAATATTATTATTTTGCTTATTATTTTATGGTTTGTATCATATTACTTATATACTTACACTGAACTCTAAGTCCCCCATTTGGCATTATAAATATATAAACATTTAACAAATGGTTAATAACATGTTGTAATGTAGTTCTAAGCAGATATAAGGATGTTTGTGTTATTAATGCACAGTGTTTGTTGACAATTACAATTTGTCCTGTGAAAACATTTGTTTTATATTATTACACCTGTGTTTTACAGTATTGTAAGATGATGTTTATAGCTTATGTATGTATGTGTACAGTCATTACATTGATAGTAATAAAAGCAGAAAAATATACTAAGTGCTGCTGTAATGTAAAACTTCCATCCTGGGATCATTAAAGTTTGATCTTGTTATATATAGACAATATATATGTACTTTACTGTTTGTATCTGTGTGTATGTATTATTTATTATTATTATTATTATTATTATTATTATTATTAACAACTCCTTAGACAGTGGTTTGACCTTTAAAGTTATTTAAAATTCCCTTTAAATAACTTTCAAGGTGTATATGTAGTTTCTGTACAATATCTCTTTTGTGTATCTGCTTGTTTTTCATTTCATTCAAAGTACTTGTACACATTCAAACCTTGATCCAGTGCCATGTTTCTTATGGCTGCAACATTTAAAAGAGAAATACTCTACATGTTTGTGTATCTTTTTTTTATACACCTTTCCCCATAATTCAGTCTGACATATTTGGTATATTTGGAAACGCTGGGATCCTCACTGCTGTTAAAAATAAAATCCTGCGGGTTTGAAGTAAAAGCCATTTGTAGTGATGGACCCGGGCAGCGTTGATCCCTGTGCAATAAATAAGGTGCATGTGTTTTTTCTCCCATAAATGTTTTTGTTGTGTAAATGATTTTTAAAAAATATCATCTTACAGTCTTCAGTCCTTCACCTCGCTCCTCTCCGCCAGGATCAGGTGAGTCATGTGGAGTCCTCAGTGGCGTTACACGAGGCCAGCATGGCTGCCTCACCTTATTATCCTCCTACAACGTTTTCATCAATCAATAGTGAGTAGCTGACATTTGTCATATTATTGGGATTTGCCGGTTTCAAATGCAGACATTTTGCAGCCAAGCTTTAAATAGCCTGTTGACCGCAGAATATTTGGTTGAGTGTGTGACAGAGAGAGTGACGTGCTGCCAAGAAGTGTGTGTGTGTGTGTGTGTGTGTGTGTGTGTGTGTGTGTGTGTGTGTGTGTGTGTGTGAAAGAGAGCGTGTTTATGTGTGTGTTGGAGAGGAGTGGAGGGTGACTGGGGAGGGCATTAGTGAATGGCTGTGCTATTGCATCCTCCCAGGAGACCTCTAAAACACACACAGTCTACACACACACACACACACACACACACACACACACACACACACACACACACTACCTTAGCAGCTCACTAAACCCGCCTCCTTCATCCCCAGAAAACTCCCATCTCGCTGCCATACCTCTATATCCTCGCACCGCCCCTCAACTAAAGTCAGCACACACACTCTCTCCTCTGCCAGACACACCGAGAGACGGTGGTGTGTGAGGAGGAGCCGTGCGTATTTACGCTCAGTGTGTGCATGTGTCGGGGGAGAGTTGGAGAGCCCGCGGCGCGCAGACAGGAGAGCCCCGCTTGTCTGAGAGCGGGACCCGGCAGCGGGTGATAAGTCTTCAGGGAGGAGGAGGAGGAGGAGGAAGAACCGCCTGAGAGCTCGTCCGTTTGGCTTCTATTTGACTGCCTCTCCACGCGCTCTCCCGGCTCACGTAAACGCGCAGCTGAGTAGGAAAGCAAACAAGTTGACTGAGAAGAAGGGTCCGATTCAGCCCGAGCGGCTTCAGAGTTTTGACCGTATTTTTTTTTTTTTTTTGCATCCCTCTTATCCCCCTCTCCCCGTCCCTTCTCAGTGCGGAGTGGCAGAGGGAGGGACGGGAGAACCGGGCGGACGGATCGCCAAGCTGTGCGCTTCCCCGGTGGCTGATCCACTGGATGCGGGATGATGGATTAACAGCCCTCTCCTGACCTTGTCGCTTTTCTTCTTCTTCTTTCACCGCCGGTCCCCTGTCCACCTCGGGATTATTTCAGCTCTCACCGACCTCCCCTCCCTCCTTCTCGAGATGACCGAGGAATATGTTTTGCGGTGCGTCCTGATGCTCTGCTGTGCGCTCCTCTCCGCCAACGCGAGTAACTGGCTGTAAGTTGGACTTCTCATATCTAACCCTCATCCACATTTTAGAGAGTGGACGACATCCCGCACTCTTTCTCACCACCACTCCTATCTGTTCACCTGTTCTCTATCCTCTCCTCCACATCTTCACATCCTCCTCCTCCGTCCCCTTTCCCTCCAGCTCAGTGGCCGCTCAGGTTAATAGTTAACCATCCACACACACTCACTCACACACTCACTCTCTCTGCCTGTCTCTCGCTCTCTCTCTTTCACTCTCCCCCAGACTTAATAACTTACCAACACCGCTACACCCCCCCTGCAAAGACCAGTATAAAAAAAGAAAAAAAAAAAAGTCAGACCACAAGTGAAAAAGCACATGTTCTTTTTGGAAAGGTGCAGGTTTCCATATAGGTGAAATTTCATATTCTTTACCGAAAATGACATTGCATTTAGCATGTAAAAAATAAAATGTATGTTTGAAACTGATATATTAAATGGCAGATGGACATATGACGATAACATTCACATGCAGCCTGAATAAAAAGGTTAGGTGCCAACTGTGATTTGTTTTTAAGTGACCAGGTCTGTTTTTGTTTTTTTCACCCTGATATCCCTCAACCATATTTGACAGGAGCTGTTCTGATGAATCTGAACAGTAAATGTTGAAACTGATGTAGCAGTGGAGAGAATTAAGATTTTTAGTGCAGGGTGTAAAACTTAATGAGCTAATATTCTTGTAAATGGCAATTAAAATGTGAGAACAGACATGTCTTAATTTACAGGAACTGTGATGAGTTCACGGACCAATTTATCCTTTGTTCTGCATCCTTAATAGCATATTTTGATTTCATTTTTTTGTAAACATTAGTGGCCAATTACAGGTCAAGAGAAAGAAAAACCTACCTGAAGTAATTGTAAGGCAGGTGTGGGACTGGTCCGCTGCATCTGGGCCAAAGAATATCAAATTATAAAATTAAGACAGAAACAGTTATTACAGCCACATTATCAGAGGCTAAATAAAACATGTTACAACATTACAGTGATGCTAAAATAATTCATACGTAATTACATAATAATAGAATAAATTCTCTATTAGTTTACCATTAAATTCTGAAGGTGGACACCAGGTCTTTCCATGAACATAAAACAATATCATAGGGCCATCTATGGAGATTAGAAATAATTAAAAAAAAAAAAAGTCAACATTTTATTTACGTTTTTAACTCAGGAGGATGCCAGACAGCAGCAATCTAGTTAAATCCCCGTTGAGGATAATGCACAGCGTGAGCCTGTAGCTGAGCTGCTCAGTGCCACTTCTTCCTGGGGCCGGTCGGTCGGGTCGCATGTGTGTGCCTGCTCTCCCAGCAGCCTGTGGGAGGTGGTTAGGTGGGTTTCTGCATTCCTCCGCAGGCTCCACTCCATTTTCTGCTGCCATTCATTCCTCTCAGCTTCAGCAAATTTACAAGCAGCGCTCATCATTGACGGAGCACCTTCCTTTTCTCGTTCACACTCTTTCATCGAGGGTCGGTGATATGAATTATACCTGACACTGACTCTGTCATTATTGTCTGACACACTTCCTTTTTTCTTATAATCTTCCTATAGGGGCTTGAGGGTGGCTGCTTTGCCAAATAAGGACTTTCACATTTGTATTTTTTATGTGACTTCATTTCCTTGTGTTAATACCTTTTTAAGAGTCATGATGGGATCACTACAGACTACTATGTTTACATCAGGATAGAGCTGCAGACGGTCTAACTGATACTGTTGACAGATTCATCAGAATAAGTCAAATTAAGGCCATGCCAAACAGTACTGCCTACCCTTACTGAGAGCAGGGTAATTGTGCTGTTTGGGGCTGAAGGCGTGGTGACAGCAGCACAGAGCAGGCATGTACAGGCAAGCTGCCGAGCTGCCAGTCTGCTCTACGGGATTACACTGTTGAGGAAAATCTGTGTGCAGCTGTGTGGACTGTATCTGAGGCCTCAACACCTCAACAAACCCTCACGCTTCAGTCTCACCTCCGCACAGCAGCAAGGGTCAAAGGATGGGAAGCAGTTAGATTACTGCTGTCAACAAGTCGTGGTAGCTCCGACCATAAAACATGCAACAACAACAACGTACTGTGCGTACAGAGCAGTTTACCTCAGCAGCACTTGATTGGACGAGGTATCGTGGCTGTTTCTATCATGCACAACACGTGCAGGTATGAAAATCAGCAGCTCTGTCCCTCATATGTCAAGAGACAGTTATTCACTGTGATTGTCACATATTTATCTTATATTCTAGCGCACTGTAAATAAAATATTTCAATGAAATGATGTGAGAACATGGGCCGATTATGAGCCAACAGGCCCCTGGGGACAGACATGTAAAAGGCTCTCGTCTATAGAGGAGCACAGGCCCTGGAGCCCAAAGGGTCAAGGGGCCCCTAAGCCTGTGTCTGATAGGGCCTTTCAGCAATCCATCTGTGGGAGGGAACAGAGTCCATGCACATGGATAAGGTTCTCTTTAATACATGTGTTAATGACTGATAGCATTACATAACGAGAATAATAATAATGATAATAATGAGGAAGTGCTCTGACTCTGCTGTTTTGTCTTTTAACTTCCTGTCTACGTGGGAATGTGTCACACAGTGTAGGTTGACATGTGTTGGTATTTGTGTTTTATTATCTGTTTATTACAAAATATTATCATTACAGAAGTTGTCTGACTAATGTGTAAAAAGGTGACTATTCAAAATTATGTTACTAATGAAATAAGCATTACATTAGTACATAGTTGGGTGTAAAGTTGTATTTTACTTCATGTTTATAATTCAGCTTCCAGACCAGCAAAGCAAAAATCAGCTGGTATATGAATAACATGAATAATTAATAACCTGCATCATTGGTCTGAAGCTGCTGGTGCAACATACACTGAGCTGTCTGAGCCAGCTCTAAGCCACTTAACACTGACTGTAACTTTGCACCAAAGATTGTTTTTTTAATCCCTTGTGTATGTCTTGATGTCAGGTCATGTGACCTCCACATTTATAAATGTGGATGTGTGTTCCCAACTTTGACAACTTTATGGTATACTGTGTGTAGCCCAGTCAGGACTGCCACTTTTGACTTTTATTCACTATAGACATCAATAGCAACAGGAAGTTAAGAGACAAAACTGGAAATGGAACAAATGAAAAAAGGGACTGGACACATACCGCTTATAGAGATTAAGGAGGCAGCCCAGTGATGCAGTACTGCACCTGTAAACAAATTAGAAGAGACAGAGTTTTAAACATAGTCAAAATCAAAGAAGCTGAGGCTGCATACATGTTTTATATATATTTTCTCAGGGTAAAACTCTTCATGACTAGCAGATTAATCTCAAGATTATATTAAATGTGGTCCACCAGTTTAATTTGATTGTTTTGTTTGTTTATAAGTCTTACAACTTAATTGGGATAGTGATAACTACATTTAACTTGCACAATCAATAGATTTTTTAATTTCATTCTATAGACAGCATAGATCAAACTGAAAAAAAAAAAAACACTGAATGAATGAGAAACAGTGAGCGCAAGAACTCCCTGACATTTTATAGATTAATTCAATATTTATTAATCATAAAAATACTCAGAAGATTAAATGATGAGGAAAATAATTCTAATAATTGCAGCTCTTGTTCTGTTCATAAACTGTATTGAAGAAATCTGATGTACTAGAATGATTTCACACATGAAACATGTCTTTAAATCTGCACTCACTGATTATGATTCACAACAGCTTAACTGTTTCTAACACCTCTCAGCTGTTCTTGCCTGAACTGGACTGTTTGTTTACCTCACTACCTGTCACCTTTAGCCTGTGAGCCAGGATGTGATCACTTTGCCAAATCTCAGTGGCTGCTGAGTCATGTTTGGTGTCCCGCTGCCGAACAGGGATTTCAATGCTACTTTTCATTAGTTTGTCCGTCATCACCCTCCCTCTCCTCCTCCCCCTCCTCCTCTTCCTCCTCTTACCCTGCACCGACTGGTTCTGCTGCACCTGCACACTGCTCCAGGTCGGCTGTGTGTGTGTCTGTGTTTTTGACTGTGTGATTATTTTTTTTTTTATGATGGAGTAAGTAAGCTGGCGTCTCCCTCAACAGTGGCACACACTCAGTAATTACCACACTGACTACGGAAGAATGGTAGCCACTCACAGTGCACCGCACACGCTCCAGCTCACACACAGATGCAAGCACTACTGAAAACGAAAGCAGAGAGGAAGCAGGAGAGTTGTGTATGTGTGTGTGTGTTTTTGTTTTGAAATCAGATCAGTGTATTCAGGAATATATTGGTTTGTGAGAAATAAAATGGATTGGCAGGTGGACTTACTGCAGATACAATATTGAGTTGTTTTAGCCCTTTTCAGTAACTTATACATTTAAGGACTTTTACAGTTGAGGTCAAAATGGAAGAGATTTAGTTCTATAGTGATGGGGAGCCTCACGGATACTTTAGGTAACAAGCAGGTTTAAAATGTACATTCATACTTTACTTCTTGATGAATAAAAACAACAAGGCAGAGCGGTGCTTTCTAACATGCTTGCAGAGACAAAGCTATCATGTAGATATTGTTGTATGGTCATAAACCAGAGCACTGGACAAAGGAAAACTGGGGTGGGGGGGACCCCTGTGGCTTAGGGGTTAAACATGAAGTTTCTGCCACAGTAAGGAAACACTAATAGTACAAGCAAAAAAAAAAAGAGTAACTTTAAAAGATATGCACTTTATTTGTCCAACTCCTTCTAAGCCTCACAGCAGCTTCAGATTTTGTCCCCCATCTCTTCCACTGGAAGCATGTTAAGAAGATGTGTCTTAATGGCTAGTATGATTGACTGCAGCAATCAAAGCTTGTGCCAATGGACATACATGTCCATGAACATGTGAGCATTGTTTTAAGACAGACTAGAAAAAATGTCAACGTGCTCTAAGGCGCTGACCATGAACCACAACATCAGTGGTTCAAGTCCAACGAGGGACCTTTGTTGAATCTTTATCTCTGTCTGTACTAAAAATCTAAATCTAAAAAATCTAAATTCTAACTTGATGACAGTAGTGGACAAGTGAAGGCGATCACCAAAGAGATAACAATTCACCCTGAGGTGGGCATGAATGCCTCTACCAACATGCATGACAATCCACTCAATAGCTGTAGAGATATTTCATTTTGCTACTTTCAATTAGTATTTTTAATATAGAAACTAAATCAACTGACTCTGTGTCCTTGTTTCAAAATGTTTTCAAAAGTCATTTAAAATGTAAAAAATCTCAAACCTTAGAGAAAATGTAATCACAGTGGTTGAGAATAACTACTCTCACCACTGCCGTGGCAAAAGAAGAATTACGTTTGGCATGTGTCTACAGAAGAGACAAAAAACAAGAGGCCTTACTCAGTTTCATTTATTTGTTTAGTTAAACTGTCATGAATCTGCTCTGCAGAAAGGATGACAATCCTCATTTATTTGCTTAGCAAAGCACGTCTCCTTTAAAAAACCCAGAAGGAGTTGAGTGTTTGCTTTTTTAACACTTCACTTTCAGTAGGGAACACTGGGTTCAAGCTTGGATGCCATGTGCTACTGTCAACATTAAGCAAAAGATACAGCAGCAAAGCAAACACAATATGGAAATGGTTGGAAGATTGTCTCTAAATGTTCTGGTTTAGGCAGGATAATTCTGATTTTAAACGTTTTGCTTTGCTATTACTGTTGCGTCATGGCCGTGTTACCACCTGGGTTAAGGCTGGCAACAAAAATGAAGGCCACACGCACAATTAGGAGACAAAAAGTAATTTATTGATCTCAAAAAAAACCGAAATAGTTTAACAGAGCTATGCAGCATATAAACAGGGCAGAAGTCAATAGTGCGTGTAATGTGTCGATGAGTGTAAGTATGGTGTTTTGTGTGTTGTGTGTAGCGTGTTTGAGCAAATGATCCTCCTGACTCCGCCTACCAACTACGTACAGGGGGAAAACACAGCAGAGTGACATACAGAGTGGGAGAGTCACAGTTCACCATCGATGTCCATTTATATAACACAGGAGAAGGAGCACACACAGTGGTCTTCCTTTCTGTGTCTCCCCCTCAGTCTCTCTCGTTGTCTTTCTGTTTCTTTGTCTGTGTGAGTGTGTGAGCAGATATGCATGTGTCCTGGACAACCAGGTGCTAAAGGGACGGCAGCTGATGGGTAACCAGAGAAAGCAGAGACCTTGCGGTACATGCTGGCGCCTCACGCTTATTTTACAGACTGACTCTCTCCCACACACACCCACACACACACACACACAAATGTGGTGAAGCGGTGGCATGTTATTTCGAGACCTCTTGTCACCAGTGTGTGTACAATCATTGTGAAGCACTCAGAGACACGGGGAATCACTCAGGATGACCAGATCATAGCCAGGACAGCTCGGGGCTGATGAGGAAACACCAGGGTCACTGAAAGACGAGAGACAGAGCAGAGAGGTGCAGGGGGTTTTTGGGAGACATAACACACCCACGTTGGAGGTCATGTTCCCCTGGGCTGTGAACAGCTGATTGCATTTCTGAATTCTAATGAGCAAGTTAAACAAGGTGGGAATTGTGACTTTCCTTAAAAACCTTTGAAAATGTCTCGATCATATGCAAATGGAACGTTCAGTGCTTGAGGGGATTCTGTTCAGCAGTGATGGCGAGGTGTCAGATAAGGGAGAACCATCCTGAAAATGAATTCCGACCTTGTGCACAGAGAGTGCAAAATACATGCTAACTTATGTACAACACACAGTTTACATGTGTTAACTGTGTAAACAGTAAGCAGGAGGGCTAAATGGTGCATGTCCAAACCTGCCCACTGTGCATAACTGATTTCAACTTTACAAGCCAGCTGATCTATTCAGACTGAATGTGAAAATAAAAACAGCCATAAATTCATCTTTGACGCTGTAGAAATTCATCACTAATGCAAAGATATACATGCAAATCACATTTTTCTGAGGTTACAACTCAAAATTGTGAATTCATCCAAATTTCAACTCAGTTCAACTTCATTGGGCCCTATCCTACAAAATGTGTTCATGCAACTCATACATTATTATCACCTCACTCTCCTTGTAGCTCATTGACCTAAAATAATTAAAAGTAATTCTCCAAAATATAGAAGTTACCTCTCTGTTTCTAACCATTGAAATACAATTTACTGTCATCAGCTGGTGTTTTAAATTATCACACAGTTAAAAAGCTGATACACTAGGACTTCTGTCCCTCAGCTGACTCATACCACTTTAACCTGCAACTTAATGAAAATGTCCAAACTGACATGATGGGTCAGAGGGACCATGGGACACTGGGGGCTGCTAGCATGGCAGCTGTAGTTTTGTTTTGAAATTCTTAGAAATACTTAAATTTTACTTTCTAGTACATTACTAGTGCACAGTAATTTAACAGGAAAAATCCAATAACATGTTTCACATTTTCATAAAGTCATGAAGAAGTTCCAGCAAAGAAAATGCACAGAGAACTAGAAGCTGCACCCCTGTGAATGGATGATGTTTTACAGCGATGTAGAGACCTGCTGGCTCAGAAGCTGATCATGCACGTCTACCATCTTTGTCCAACCAAACCCAACTACGCAAAACTGCCACGTCACTTTGGTGGTATGATACATAGTTAGCTGGCTAACAAGCTGACTTTACCTAAACACAGAAATGGTCCCAGGTACACAGCACAGGAATCAGCTGCAGCCAAGTCCTGCATTTAGAAACAATCAGCTGTTCACAGCTCATTGTTTCCCATGAGCTACAGACCTCCAACATGGCCGCCAGAGCGTCTGTTACATCACCTGAAACACAAAGCATCAGAGGACAGAGACATGAAAACAGGTTGAAGCTATGATTGGATGAGACTGGTGCCCACAAACATTATTCTGACACACACATGCACAGACACACACACACTAACTGGTTTCTAGCTTTTTGGGGCCACAGCACTAACACTAAGCGAGAGGTTAATTTCATGGCTTTTATTGCCTCTTTTCCCAAATGTGTGTGAAAGTGTGTTTTTGTGTGTACATGTATGCGTGTGTGTGTGAGGGTTGTGGTGTTGGCAGAGCATGTTATTTTTAGGGGGAAATGAGCTCTAGTGGAGCCAGCAGCATAAAAATACACTCAGACACACGCGTGGGCACATGAACACACACACACACACACACACACACACACACACACACACACACACACACACACACACACACACTCAGTACTCTCACAGTGCGAGCTGGTAGTTGCTGTTAATTGAACTCATCAGGTAGTTTTCATTTTCTCCTTTAACTCTTTCCCGTTTTATCAGTTTTCTGTCTCCCTGCTTCCACTTTTTTCTTTCCTTCATTGACTTTAACTGATTCCCTCTGTCATTTTCCCTTTTTCTTTCCCCTCACATCCTCCCCCCTTCTTATCTTTCATTCTTTCCGTTCAAGGTACCGTGTCCCTCCTACATTTATTTTATCTGTCACTCAATACATAAGAGCAGGACTATTATAAGTGTTATGACTCAAAATTAGATCCACCTAGTCCTCCAAGACATTCTGTCTCTTTTCTAAAACCAATAGGAAGTTACTTATTATTGTTTAGCCCACTGACTTGGCTTGGGTATCAACATGGTCAGAAGTTGCAGCACCAATGGCAGTGACATACAATCCATGGAGGCAGTTAAGCCACTTTAAAAGCCAAAGTTATCCAGTGATAGTTGTCTGTGCATCATTTTCTACATTGGAAACAGGAACTGCTAATGGCCAATATGGCATACATTTAATATTGTCATTTTGCATTGGAAAAAAACAGCTAAAAACATAGGGAAATAGTTGTAGCCCACAGCTAGCTTCCTGAATCTGTGGCAACATAATCCCAACATTGTCTGCGTGGGACTCACAGTGGCACACTGAAAATCCCTGCGGTAAACTAAGGGTTGCTTATATCATGTCCCTGTCCGGGCTAATACCACTTAATTAAGGATGAAAAAAACAAACTTTAGGACAGTAGGAACATTTAAGGATATTTAAGGTAACATTCAATGCTTCACATTGTTCTGTAGACAAAAATTAAAAAAGCAAAACTAAGGGATTCTGTTCAGTAGTGATGGCGAGGTGTCAGATAAGGGAGAACCATCCTGAAAATGAATTCCGACCTTGTGCACAGAGAGTGCTTTATACATGCTAACTTATGAACAACACACAGTTTACATGTGTTAACTGTGTAAACAGTAAGCAGGAGGGCTAAATGGTGCATGTCCAAACCTGCCCACTGTGCATAACTGATTTCAACTTTATAAGCCAGCTGATCTATTCAGACTGAATGTGAAAATAAAAACAGCCGTAAATTCCTCTTTGACGCTGTAGAAATTCATCACTAATGCAAAGATATACATGCAAATCACATTTTTCTGAGGTTACAATTCTATAAATCTTTGTATCCAACCAATTAATAATATGAGATCAAATCATTAGTCTGATAATGAGGTGTCTGAAAACTCTGCTTGTATATTATTGTAAAGCCAACCTGTTCACTTGCTCAGTTTGCTCCTGTGTCATTAGAAAGCCTTTAAATTGTCAATTCATCCAATGTTCAGCTTGCATATTGGACCCTATCCCACTAAACATGCTCAGGGAACTTCCCTGTTATCTCCTTGTTTCTAACCATTAAAATACAATTTACTGTCATCAGCTGCTGTTTTAAACTATTACACAGTTAAAAAGCTGATTGAAGCAGGGACACTGGCATCCACTGGAATCTGATTGGCCAGCCCTGGTGCTCCTCCACCAGATTTTCCAGTTAGCTCCTGGCTAAGACTTGGGGAAGCTTGTTGAATACAAACTACAACTGGATGTATGGGAGGCACATTCAGCCTGTCTGTTGGTCCAACAGACCTCCAGACTTGGATGCATTGCTGTTGTTGGATGTTGATCATGGAGGCCAGAAAATATATCATAATGACTTCAGTGATCCTGACTAATACTGAATATTAATTTAACAGGAAAAGCCCAATAACATGTTTCACATTTTCATAAAGTCATGAAGAAGTTCCAGCAAAGAAAATGCACAGAGAACTAGAAGCTGCACCCCTGTGAATGGATGATGTTTTACAGCGATGTAGAGACCTGCTGGCTCAGAAGCTGATCATGCACGTCTACCATCTTTGTCCAACCAAACCCAACTACGCAAAACTGCCACGTCACTTTGGTGGTATGATACATCGTTAGCTGGCTAACAAGCTGACTTTACCTAAACACAGAAATGGTCCCAGGTACACAGCACAGGAATCAGCTGCAGCCAAGTCCTGCATTTAGAAACAATCAGCTGTTCACAGCTATTGTTTCCCATGAGCTACAGACCTCCAACATGGCCGCCAGAGTGTCTGTTACATCACCTGAAACACGACAGAAAGCAGGACAAAGCATCAGAGGACAGAGACATGAAAACAGGTTGAAGCTATGATTGGATGAGACTGGTGCCCACAAACATTATTCTGACACACACATGCACACACACACACACTAACTGGTTTCTAGCTTTTTGGGGCCACAGCACTAACACTAAGCGAGAGGTTAATTTCATGGCTTTTATTGCCTCTTTTCCCAAATGTGTGTGAAAGTGTGTTTTTGTGTGTACATGTATGCGTGTGTGTGTGAGGGTTGTGGTGTTGGCAGAGCATGTTATTTTTAGGGGGAAATGAGCTCTAGTGGAGCCAGCAGCATAAAAATACACTCAGACACACGCGTGGGCACACGAACACACACGCACACTCTCTCTCTCTCTCTCTCTCTCTCTCTCACACTCACACACTCACACACACACACACACTCAGTACTCTCGTAGTTAATCGTTAATTGAACTCATCAAGTAGTTTTCATTTTCTCCTTTAACTCTTTCCCGTTTTATCAGTTTTCTGTCTCCCTGCTTCCACTTTTTTCTTTCCTTCATTGTCTGACTTTAACTGATTCCATCTGTCATTTTCCCTTTTTCTTTCCCCTCACATCCTCCCTCCTTCTTATCTTTCATTCTTTCCATTCAAGGTACCGTGTCCCTCCCACATTTATTTTATCTGTCACTCAATACATAAGAGCAGGACTATTATAAGTGTTATGACTCAAAATTAGATCCACCTAGTCCTCCAATACAATAACCCACACACCCATCCATTATGACCACCACCACCCAAAGGTTCCTGAGCCAACGACTGTATATCAGCAAGGCTTTGTTTTCATGATATTGATGTTTTGGTTCACAATCATCTTAGGAGTTTTATTCCTGTGAGATTTCCAGCATTTAAATGATTCATGCTTTTTTGATTCCTGATAAAGAAATACAGATACTATACTGTATTTCAGAGCAGATGGTTTTTAAAATCATATATTTTTTGGCACTAGATTTATACTAGATAACTACATTTTTAATGTTCCCATTATCTTTAATGTGACGTCAGCAACATGTGTTCAAAATACAGGATAATTCCTGACTTCTGTCATTCCTAAATCCATGACAGCTATACTGGAGTTTATGTTGTGAGTGATGTTTGACCTCACTACAACTATCAACAGATCATGGTCATAGTTTCATGTAAAAGTCAACCCACTGGCATCAGCCAAGATGCAAACACACCCAATTGGTGTTGAAGGCAAACATTTACATAACATTCTTCAACCTCATCACTTTTATCTTTCTCTGTGCTTCATGAACATGTAACAGCACAAGATGATGGCGTTAGACATGTAAGCGATAATATGTACTAATAGCCACAAATAATGGACAAGGTGGAAAAGACGCAGCGTGGCATTTAATCTGCTGAGTCTGGTGTCCTGGAGCTATGAAGTTGAAGTAATGATAGGAAATTGGTTATAAATACAAAATACCTTAAAGGTTAGGTTTAGTTTATTTCAAGTCTGTCTAAATACAATACACATATGCCAAATGTACAATGAGAGGATTATCAGTCACTGTATTTGTTTTTCCTGTTCATACTGGCTGCATAGAGATCCCTACTTAAAGTAAGTCTGTGTAAATATACATGTTTATGTTCCCCAATGGTAAACGTCAATTAAATTGCACAAAAGAAACTATGGCTTCAACCAAACACTAAAATGACTGCCTGAGGCAGTGTCTTTGAGACAATGGCGTTTAAATCACTCAGTAGTGAGTTTCATCTGTCCAAACAGTAAATTAATGACAAATATAGTAAAATACTGATTCTGAATTCATGGGACAGCTGCGGCACAGCAAAGCTTGGTCTCAGTCTTTCTCACTGACACTGGCCCTGAGACAGATTCAGAGGTCAATATGAGGTTTGTAAGAGGATAGTGTTGGTCAGAATGAGCCAGGTTTGTATGAAATATGTGATCGAGACAGGCGTCAGCATCTTTTGATATAAAGAGGCTTGCAGGAGCTCTTAAAGAGCATGATACAGCTACACTACAAGGCGAGGTAAATCTAAGCATTTTATGCTTTTCATCCTGCTCTTTGCCCACCTGCTGCTTTCTAGAAAGGCAAATCTTTAGTGTAAAACAGCAGCTCTGAAGGTCTGTGGAGCTGACTCCAGCTTGTAAGAAATGACAGTTCAAGAATTTTAAAAGTGTCCCTTTAAATCAGACCTTCAAATAATTACTCTAAAAGTAGCTCCAACTAGAAAATTTATAAAGATAGGTTTATTAATTACTTTTTTTCACAACATATCAGTAATTTAAGAACTTAATCAGTGTTTTATTCAGACTGACATGCAGTTAACAGGCAAAGCTGTCTTCTCAGACACACAGTGAACAGACAGAACACCAAAACATCTACAACTGTTCAGTCTCGTGAGGTGTCTGAAGGTAAACTGGGAGAATAGTGCCCTCTAGAGGTCACTATATGTTTTACACACTGTAGGTGTCCACTGCAGAGGGGACAGGGAGGGTTAGCTCAGGTCACACCGCAGTCACACTTGTCTTTACGAGCACTTTAAATCTCTGCTGCCTGCAGGCTCTCCACTGGCAGCACTGAATGTGAGGGTTTATTGTTTGCGTTTGCGAAACTGAGCTATCGCTTCGATTTAGTTTAATTCTCTTCATGGCACTTTATTGGTCTAAAACTAAAGAAAAATATTGTCTGTGAATCAAGTTAAAGACTCAACTGTAACTCGTTGCAGCGTTGCTTGCAGGTCTGTTAGCTCTTTTAAGACCTGTGCACAGTGCCTCAGTAGAAAAGACATTTCTTTGGCTCTTTCTTGCAGCTCTCCTCTTTGCATTTCCCATCCATGCTATATTTACCTGTCACTGTGTACCTCCGCTGTGTGCTCAGTGCTGGAAAGTCAAACATGAGGATATTTTCATATAAATACACATTAGAGATGATGGAGGTGCAGAGAGTGTGTTACAGTTTGTGTGCATTTGTGTCATTGCACGCGCTCGTGTGTGTGTAGGTGTGTGTGTGTGTGTGCATGCAGGATGCTGTGAGGTTTACAGAAGCACATTACTGTCATGCAGATGTGTCTAACTTCTGTATCCTTCTATTCACTACTTTTTCTCTTTTCCACTAGTCTTAATGTTTCTTTCCTTCAGACCTGATAAAAATCATTTTTCTAGCCAGTATATGCAATGTTGAATAGAAACAGCGACAACGTAGAGCTGCAGAAAATCGATTGTTTGGATACATTCCAGCCAGAACGATGGACCAGGTAAAAACATTGTTTAACAAGGGAACTGATATTAAACAATGAAGAAATAAAAGACAACAGTGGTAGCATAAGGTGTAGGGGTCTTAGCACCTTGTCAGTTACCCAAATTTCCTGAAACTTAACAGACTTAACAAGGGAATATCTACAAATTAATTGTTTTGAAAAGAGAAATGGGCTAAAAAGAAAAATTTCAGATTATGGGAAATATACCTGAGTTGATGGTGGCCACTGCTCTTGACCAAGAAAGAGCCCAGCATAAAACCAGGGGTAAAACTGAAGCCTGTTTTTACACTTCCGTTTGTGTACAGACTAAAGAAACAGATATAACGTGTTAAATAGAAAGCTTCAGAGGTGCTGGTAGGTGGATTTTGTTATCTTCAGGAAAAAGCGAGGCTAGGTGTTTCCTCCTGTTTCCAGTCATTACGCTAAGCTAAGCTAACTGCCTCCTGGCTGTAGCTTTGCATTTACCGTACAGACTTGAAGAGCTGTATTGATCTTCTCATCTAACTTTTACAAGATTGTGAAACAGTTTTTTTTAACTTCTAAAAAAAACCCCTGTGTTAACAGCATGTGCAACAAAATAGGCCTAATCTAAGCTTGTGGGTCAACTTACTACCAAGCTTTCAACCACATCTCATGGTCTTCATTCAGAATGAAGCTCCACAAGCTAGTGAGTAGACCTTTGCGTTTGTTGTTGATTAACTAATACCTGCAGTAATTGGCATTTTTTGATTGATAAAAGTGGTTCAAAAGTGATTTTTACATGGTTTTCACCATTTTTATGTTATCCTTTATTTCCTGTCTACAGAACAACCTGCGTCATAAGTGTCTGCTCCGTTTAGAATGATCTCTTATTTTCAGTTTCAGCCTCCCATGAGGCCGTGAGAGACTCTGGGTGGGAGGTATGGAGCATTCCACCTGGACACTAGTGCGTTCGCAAGCCGCTGTGTGTTTGTGTTGCATTACACATCGCAGCCTTCACAACATCACTGGCTCCACTGGGCTTAGGCCCCTGGGATTTAAGCACGCAACCACCAGAGGCCAGAGAGAGAACAGGGAGAGGAATGAAGATGAGATGTGGGATGATGGTGTGTGTGTGTTGCCCTGTCCTTCTACTGGTTGACTCCCCTGTCTCTTTGCTGAGGTGTTTTGTTAACCTCGTCTGTGGGAAGTGAAGGGTACACACAGCAGAATGAGGAGATAAAACTAGACAGGGCTGAAAACGCTCACACACGCTCGCCCAAGGCCTGCACTGAACTTTTCCCATGTGTGTATACACACACACACACACAAACACATATCCAGAAAATCACCTGAATAACAGCTTATCCAATGTTTATTAAATGTTTCCAGGGTGAATGTCAGGGCAGCGGGATGCCATCCAGCTGTTTGTGTCTTTGTGTGTGCGGTGCTGCCCATCAGAGGGGCAGCGTTATGTTGTCATCTTGTGTTTTCTGTCTGATGGTCTCCCAGCTGGATGCCTTGGCCTAAACGCAGTGCCCTGCCCAAGGCTACGCTAAACAACAAAGAGGGATCAAACGCCGCACATGGCTTTGATGAAAGCCTCACAACTGCAATGGAGCAAATCAGAGCAGGGCAGAGCTGAGTTGGACTCAATCCACAAGTTTCAAGACCTGTTGATTTAGGAGGAGCAATAACCTCACAGAGAGCGGGGACCAGGGTTCCCCCAACAGTTTACATTCACTGCAACTCAATTCACAAAACATTTCCATACAACTGCCAGAGAAATTATTTGTGGAATTAGTTAGTATGACTTTACATTTATTGTTAGGGCATTATCATCACATTGCTGTAGGTTGGTGCTTCCTCTCAGCTAGGGTCTGTTCAGTGTCAGTGTTCTCCACAGGTCCTTTTTAAACCTCTTTCCTGTTCCATAAGCATTTACTCATGGTTCCGTCCACCTGATATCTACCAGCTCCTGAGGAAAATACCCGACTCTTTAGCTCCTAAAAGCAACACTATGTTCACCAGCTTGTCTCCAGCTGTGTCTGTCTGTGGTGGTGGGTAGCATACAGTGGGTTCATCACTCATATTTCTTTTGACTCACTTGGTGGTGCTTCGACTATATGAGAAAGTGAGGTCACCCTCGAGGGTGGATGTGAGCGGATGTGGCTGAGGTGTGGTGGAGTGGGAGAGAGCGGGGTTATCACAGCGATGAGTGCTAAATACTGACACTGTCTGGATGGGAAGAGAAGAAGTCTGCCATCAAAGAGGCAGAGAGAAAGAGAGAGAGATTATCTGGACTGTTGAGAGGAGGAGATGAAAGGGTGAATGGAGAGGAGGAGCTGTTTGACCTCTGGAAGCATGATATACTAAATATACTAATACGTTTACAAATAGCATTAAACATAATGCCCTAATGCTAAGCGTCTCGTACTTCTATCCCTTTTAGCACCCAAGTTCAGGAGGGTTTAAAGAGCTGAGGTCTAGCTACCAGCCAACAGGCAAAATAAGATGAACAATCACCATGTTGCACCTATCAATCCTGTCCACTGGTGTAAAGCAGCGGTAGCATGACTTTCTGTTGTGCATTATAGCTCTGTCAATAATGTGACAGCAAAATTCTTTGCAATCTGGATCTGAGCCAGGGTTTGATTGAGACGGGCAAACAGGGTTTTACAGAGGTATGTGTGGTCTTGGGAATTCATAACCCAAGACTCATAAAACAAGCTTGAGAAACCTTAAGGAAAAACATGGCTACTTGTACAGAACTACAGCCTAAGAGTTCATTTTGTTGGAATTTGGCCTTATTAAGGGTCATTTTGATATACAGAATGTGCCCATTGTATGGAGGAGCCTGCAAATACCAAATTCATGGCTTCATTTTAAAATAGTTGGGCTATTACATTTATTTCCCTAACACACTTGTTTTTTTTATACAGTTGTGATGCTTCTTTTCTCATTATATGGCAGCTTTGGTTGCTATCAGTTACATATACACCACAGTCTAATACAGTTCAAAATAAACTGTTACAATTGTCAGCCCATGGACAGTTTGATGTAAACATGACCCCTGGATTAAATTCTGCTTATTTTGGATGTGAATATTTTACCTGTTGGTCAGTTTTTACCCAATGATTAGCTTAGCTTAGCACAAAGACTGGAAGTAGAGGGAAACAGCAAGTTTGAAAACATATCTACCAACACATGTAAATCTTGTCAGTAACACACTGAAAAACGCGTAATGTCGAACACGAATAGACTCACTGTGGTGACGTGACTCTGAGAAGCCTCACACGCTACTTGCGCATGGATGTTGTTTGTCAAGAAGTAGTTCCAGAATGTAACTCCTCCTAAAAGAAAAAAATAGTTATTTAGTTAAACAAACAAGATGCATCATGTTAATTAGAAAGTCCCCTGTCCACTTTGGGCAGAGCCAGGCTGACTGTTTGCCCCTGCCTCCACTCTTTATGCTAAGCTGGGCTTGGACAGTAATGCTATTGTTTCATTTGTTCTGTTGATTTGAGAGCATGATTAAATATTTTTTTAATTGCCAATTTATGTGCAGAGACCTGCCACACTGCAAAATAAAAAGTGGGTGGAATGCTAAACGAGTTTTATTGTATCGACGCTGCATCAAAAAATCTTTCTCAACAAATAATTTAATCAAGTATTAAGCCATAAAAAGAAAGTCTAAAAATGCTGACAAAAAAGTTCAAAATGGCAAACTAAATTCCAGCATTTACAGAAGTGATCTGTCCTTCTGTGCCTCGTTCCTCAAAGAATTACTACAGCAAGTGAACCTGTGCTGAGAATGAGGAATTATCACCTCCCTTTGTTTTAGAAAAACTTTGAATTCTCCACAATCTGTTGAGTCTAAAAATGACGTCTTCAGACACTTTGAGCAGTGTAGACAGAACATAATCAGGGCTGCTTATAAGAAAGCCTATTTCTGTAAGGTGCAGCTGGGCGAGGAGATATGAGACTGAAGTGAGGTGAGGTGGATGTGTGAGGGTCAAGGCATCCAGACCAATGCCATTTTCTCAGATTATGCGCGTGTGTATGCAAGCTATCTGCCTGACCTGTCTGGCCTGGAGGTGGTGTGTGTGATAAGCCACTTTCCCTCCTCTCAGTGTCCTCATTACCAGACATTTATCCAAAACATTCCCACAGCATCATGGGAACTAACCCTCCTTGAGTGGTGTCATCTAATTCAACCATCCTGGTTAGAAAGAGAACATTAACTGTGACAGTTACTGAACCAAAGTGACACCGTGATGGTGATCATGCGTGTATCTCAGTTTGTACCACTTTAACTCACAGACACTAGATTTAGTCATTTCAACTTTTTTTTTCTTCTGGATGTTCTTTCTTGCTCCTTCCCTGGAAAACTAAACTGTACTACCACACACTGAAGTACTCCTGTTCTGGTTTTTTTCTGTCAGGTATTTGGCCAAGCTGTCGTCAGTGGGAAGCATCAGGGATGAGGAGACGTGCGAGAGGTTACGAGGCCTCATCCAGAGACAGGTTCACACCTCTAACTACTGACAATAATAACTGAATAATTAGAACTCCATGTACATGAATGTTTTCACACATCCTCATTACACAAAGAAAGCAAACTCATAACTCAGAGGGACTCTGAGTTATGAGTCATTTTTGTGTATGTGGGGGGAAAAACTGTGTCTAAGGTCGTCATTTGTAACATGTGAGAACAACATACCCAGTTGTTCTGTTACTGGGAGTGATCACATCACACTCATGTGAATATCACAGCAATATTACGTAAAAGGCCCAGCATTAAAAGCCTTACCCAAGGTGAAAATATTATAAATACAGTATATATATCCTGAAACAGAATTCAGTGCTTTATTCAAAGGAAGATTTCTTTTTTTTTGTATGGCACCTGCAGTTGTTTTTTGGATGTTCATGTTCCTCCTGATAACTGCTTGAAAAACAATATGCTTCTTTTATAATATCTAGGCATTAAGAGTAGCATTAGTCTTGGTCTATTTCACCACAATTGATTTCATAACAACGTATCAATGTCTAAATTCAGTACCTTAGTTTGTATGTGCACTTTGTTTGTAGCTGATGTGGTTTCTGCGTGCCTCTGCTCCAGGTTCAGATCTGCAAGCGCAGTGTGGAGGTGATGGATGCGGTGCGTCGTGGAGCCCAGCTGGCCATAGACGAGTGTCAGTTTCAGTTTCGCAACCGTCGGTGGAACTGCTCCACTCTCGAGACGATGCCTGTGTTTGGCAAAGTGGTCACCCAGGGTGAGATTATACACTGCAACGATTCCTGTCACAAACACACATTAAATTAAATTAAATTATCTAAACATCTTTGATGTGACTTCTTTTAAGACACTGTGACATTTGTTTCCATCTGTGTTGCTTTAGACATTAACACTCAGCAGGAGGCTGCTGAGTGTTAATGTCTGGGCTCCTTCCTTTAGACTTTAACACACTCTTTATCTATATACAAACTGTTTTTTTTGCAGTTCAGAATGAGAAGCTCCTTTCAGTTGCATGATGAAACAATATGACTGTGTTTGTCCATGTGTGTGTGCTAGGCACCCGCGAGGCAGCCTTTGTGTATGCCATCTCAGCCGCCAGTGTGGCGTTTGCGGTCACAAGGGCCTGCAGCAGCGGAGAGCTGGAAAAATGTGGCTGTGACCACAACGTACATGGAGTCAGTCCAGAGGGTAGGTCTCTCTCTCTCTTGCTCTCTCTTTCACACAAACACACACACACACATACAAAGAACAACTGACCCAGTACATGGTAATCCAACAAATAATGTGACATTTAAATACTTATTGTATTTTGAAAAGACCTGTGAGATCATCATTGGTTGCATATTAATTATTTCATCTTATCTCCTCGTGTGTATAGCTAGAATCTTCTACAACATCAATACCAGGTCATGCATTACTACACTGAACCACCACTTTGTGTCTCTATTTTAATGTCATAGGGTTCCAGTGGTCGGGCTGCAGTGATAACATTGCGTATGGAGTGGCCTTTTCTCAGTCCTTCGTGGATGTGAGAGAGAGGAGTAAAGGCCAGTCCTCCAGTCGGGCTCTCATGAACCTGCACAACAACGAGGCCGGAAGAAAGGTAACTCTCTGCTCCTCAAGTAAAATGAACCCTTTTGTATAATACTGCGCTTCTCTGAGTGTTAAAACAAGATGTTTTCTACAGTTGGGAAAAGTTTTTGAAAATGAGCTTAGTTTATTAGAAATGACCTCGGCACAGGTCGTTTCGTGGCTGGGAGTTTACAACAGCAGCAAAACTGAGAAGAATGAAAATTGAGAGTCAAGTTATTTATCAGTTATTTGAAACTGGTCCAAGGCAAGATTCAACACAATGAAGATAAGTCCAAGCCCAGGCAGGTCTAAAGTCATTCAAAATAATTTCAAGTAGTCTGACACAAGTGTAAGTCAAGTCTCAGGTCATTCAAGACCAGTCCAGTCAAGTCTCCAAGTCTGTTAGAGGACATCTGAGGTCAAATCTGAAGACATTTTATGAAAAATCCAAGTCAAGCCAGACAAATTTCCAGTTATTACCAAGTCTGTCTGAATTTTACAAAACTAAGGACTATTTTTTAGTTTAGAACTTTCCATTTGAAAGTCTCAAGACAAGTTTTTAGGCACTGAGTTCTGAAATATGTTACGTCTCACAGCAGTAATTTTAAGATCAAGTCCCAGTTCTTCATTTTTGTGACTCAAGTTCAACCCAGGTCCATTTCTCAAATCTGCAGCTCTGATAGCAGCAGAAAATTTTGTTCTTACTGTTAGGACAAATGGATTCTGCATTGTTATCATCTTGTTTTAGTATCTGTCAGCTGACCAAAGGTCCTTTGGCATCTCTGCAGGCCATCCTGTCCCACATGCGTGTGGAGTGCAAATGTCACGGCGTGTCAGGCTCCTGTGAGGTAAAGACCTGCTGGAAAGCCATGCCGCCCTTCCGCAAGGTGGGCAACGTCATCAAGGAGAAGTTTGACGGCGCCACTGAGGTGGAGCAGCGCAAGGTGGGCACCACCAAGGTCCTGGTGCCTCGCAATTCCCAGTTCAAACCTCACACAGACGAAGACTTGGTCTACCTGGACCCTAGTCCAGATTTCTGCGACTATGATCCGCGCACGCCGGGTATGCTGGGCACCGTGGGCCGCCAGTGTAACAGAACATCAAAGGCCATTGACGGCTGCGAGTTGATGTGCTGCGGTCGTGGCTTCCAGACGCAGGAGGTGGAGGTGGTGGACAGGTGCAGCTGTAAGTTCCACTGGTGCTGTTATGTCAAATGCAAACAGTGCCGCAAAATGGTGGAGATGCACACCTGCCGGTGATGGAAGTGGGAGCACAGAAGGCACTGCTGATGAACAAAACAAACGCCCCACACATTTTCTCAGTTACCAAGGCTATAGAGGGAGTGAAGAGGACTTGTGAAGCTCCCTCTTCTCCTGCTTGAAACCACCCCATCCTCCTACTACTGGTCAATGGAAACAGACTGAGTGGCTGAGAGGTCGAAGGTCCTATTCATTTTATGCCACCGTAATGGATATCAGTAGTTTATGCATGGAATTTCCTTCAAAGCTACAGAGGCAGTTTGTTTCTTCTCTAGTAGAGAGCATCTTTCACTTTGTCTCCCTCCCTCACTCTCATTTTTGGTTTGTCATTGATGCTCCTTATTTTTGTAATGTTTAACTTATTTGTTGAGACTGAGGAGACTGACGGGGAGTGGACCTAGAAGGAGGGGACAGACAAATGGAGATAAGGGACAAACTGGACCCATGGGTGGGCAGATGGGGGGGGGTGGGATTAAGGGGTTAGGGTGGGGTCAAGAGGAGTGTTATTTGCCCTCTGTCCTTGCTGCTGCTGCTTCGGTGACTCACTTGGCGTGCCGGATGTCAAAAAGGGAGACGCCAAGTCTGTCAGAGGATGGACTTGAACAACAAGTCACAGACGGACTTCCTGTAATTTGGTTCCTGAGTGTATACGGCTGTGCTGCGCTGAGGTTCAGTTGCTGTTGAGTCATTTGTTTTGCCCCCTGCAATGCCCTGATGCTGCTCCACTCACACACATTCAGTCTCTTTCTGTCAGAGGGAGGATGAACAGGTGAACGCCACTGTCAGCTCCTTTCTGTCTTTTCTGTCGGCCAGTAGCGCTGGCAGGTGATGGGCATCAGACACAAAACACTCACATACTCACCAAAATTACTCCAGAACAACACCTGGATTCACCCATAGCTGCTACCTGCAACGAGAAACCACACACCTTGTAGTGAAACAGTTTCCAGATCAGATTTAAAAGGATTTGTTATCGTTTCAGAGCATCATATTGTGAAAATTTAGTGTGCTCATTTAGACTGATGTTGATCTTGGCCTCCTCCTGCACGTCACCATGTGCCACATGCTAGCTGGCTTGATGCGAACACAAGTAAACACACAGAGACATGCATGCACCAGCAAACACACATACACACACACACACACAGGGGTCTGCCAGAGGGTCGCCGAGCATGTTCACCATGCATGATGACTTAAGCACTTTCTCTCCAAGCGCACATAGAGCCCTCGCCCCACAGCAACAAATACCCAACCACATATACAATTTTCAGTTTCCCTCTGTCTCTCTCTCTCTCTCTCTCTCTCTCACACACACACACACACGCGCACACAGTTTCCCATGCCACTGTCAGGACTCTCTTGTTGTCTTGTACCACCACCATAAAGCCAAGCTTTCCTATTATAACGTGCTATCATTATAGAGACATACTGTAGATCTGTAAAGACTTATACACTGAAGAAGACTATACTGCCTATGAATGTATGTTAATACGGAATATATGCTGTGTCAAAAATGACTGTCGTGGATTCTTTCAAAAGAAACGTGTTCTGTGTGTGTGTGTGTGTGTGAAAGAGAGAGAGAGAGAAAGAATGCCACAAAACCAAAGTTGCCCAGAAGGAAAATAAGAATGAGTGGACAGAAAGATGGAAAGTGAGAGAGAGCAGATCCTATTCCACCACCATGCCCTGAAACACACACACACACACAGCCCTGCTGACAGACATACACATATTTCAATAAAATCGTCCATTTCCCGTGTCTTTCAGCTGCATTATTATGTGGCCACAGTGTGCACCATGCAGCATTTTGTGTGTGTGTGTCTGTGTGTGTGTTTGTGTGTGCTGTTTGTGTGAGGTACATTACACCCTGAGGTCCTTCCCTGCACCCCTGACACCTATAAACACAACTTATGCGCTGTATATCACCACGTACAGTATATCAACCAGAGATAGATGGATGTGTTTCCCGCGGCGCTGAGAAACTGGCAGCTCTGGTTCTGGGAAGAACGCTCGGGTTTCAGCGACCGCCTGATTGGGTTTGGGCTGAAGAGGGACCAGAGGCAGGAACACCGGGCTAGAACAGGGATTAGAGCGAAATGCAGACCACATGGCACAGGCTTTTTCCCTCCTCCTGTCTCTATCAATAGCATACTGCCCCCCCCTTACTCTGGCTTTCTCGCTCTTACTCCTGCAATATCTTTGACTTACGCTGGTTCCAGTCGGCTCCCCCTCTGCAGAAAGTGTAATTCTAACCAGTTTCTGTCTGCAACGGCGGGGATCTGTCCTTCATTAAGCTGCCATGATGGCCTAGATGAGGTCGGTGGTGGTGGCCACACTGATTGGGAATGTCTGTGGGCTTGTGTGTGTGCTCTGTCTGTCAGACAGCCATATGTACAGTCAGTCAGTCAGAGTAGTCTAATGCCTCTTGTGGTTTGCTGCAGTTGTGGTGGAGACAAGAGGCTGACAGTAGGGTTTTACCACTTAGAGTCTGTGTATGTGTGTGGGAGTGTGTGGAAATTAAGATGCACCAAACATGGGCCTATGAAGGATGATAGAGATATTTATGGAATGAAACCACTCATAGCTCATTTGCGCTCAAACCTAACATCTATGCAGATTCCTTTAAGGACCAAAAAATCCCATAGACACTGTATAGCTCAGTGACTGGATCAGGAAACAGCTACAATCAAAGACAGGAAAAGCCTAGCATACTAGCAATTAGCTTGCTTTGTGTTTGTCCATGTTGTGCCTGCACACAGAGAGGTAGATATTTCTGTGTAACTGACATTAGTGAGTCAGTTCACTAACTTAATGACTCTTCTGTACTTGTGCTGCAGTTATCATCTTTTAGCGTTGACCATTATCCTGTAACCGTCGCTTGTGGCACTTTAATCAAATATCTTTAGATGAAAATTAGCATTATCCAGAAATATGTAAATTACAGAGAGATTTTAAAAATCATTGCAAATTGAAGAATACTGAACATAACTGTTCTACTTTTGAGGTGAACTGCACCTAGAGGACATACAGCAGCTGAAGTTAAACTCTCCACTCGGTCCACCATCAGAGTGACAGGTATCTTTGAGATCACCTGACTCTTGGTGTAAAAAAAACACTAAACCAGTAAAATTCACCAAAAAATAAAACAAAAAAACAAACAAACAACCTAATTGAATTTAACTTGTGAAAACTTAGTGAATATTGGCTTGATCTGGCAGTAATAGAAATACTCTAAACTCACTGCTACATACCATATAAATGGGTATGAACAATGTGGCACTAGATCTCCTCCAGTTTCCATATTCTAAGACAAATCTGCATCCACTAAAATACTTCCTATTAGAGGATGAAACTTTTGGAATTTTTATGTTTACAGATTTTAAAGTTAAACAATGATTATTTTGTGAGCAAAAAAACAGCTGTATTTACTAGTGTTTCTTCTGTTGAAAGATTTCGTTGTCTCTATCCTTCTGTGACTGTAGACATATCTGAACCAACCATGAACTCAAGTCTCCTAAACCTTTAGGGCTTATGGGAAATGGTGTTTGTTAGAGGCCTCTAAAAACAAAAGAATTGAATAAACAACATTAGATCATTTTATAAAAATGTACCAGTTACATCTAAACACATGAAGTGAATCATATGACAAACCGGTGAGAAAGGCTGCTTTGTTACTTTATTACAAAAGTCAGTGAGATGTTGAACGAGGTTTTCTTACCTCTGGAACAGACCCTGGAAGTCCCGGTTTTGCTTCAGCTCTCTGCGGACGCAGTGCTAACACAATGTGGGCCTCAAGTGGGTTGTAAAGTGGTCTGTCTTGTAAATACCTGTGCACAGTCTGGGCTTTTCAACAGGTTTCTCCTGGGCACACAAATTAAAGAACTTCAGCAAATTAAGATCAAAAGTTTTAATTCAAAACTTTTATTTAGTATAGCAATATAAACATGGCATGTAATAACAGTCACTGATTACAGAGGTGACGGCCACACTTGACATTAACTTTAGCATAAATACAATATGTGTTATTCACAACCAACAGGAGCACTGGTTCTTCTCAAATAAATACTTCCTAAAGGTATGAGAGGTAATGAGATAACAACGGTGTCACATAAATCTTCAAGCCAATTCCTTTCCCAGACAGGCAGCTAATAGTTCAAATTACACCTCAGGTACCTCTGCATACCTCAGGTTAAAGGTTTTCTGATGCTGTCTCTCTGTCTCTTAATGCGTGTTGTGTTGAGTGTGAAGGGTTAACAGTGCAGGTTGGCTGGATATTAATGCCACTCGCTCAGAGAACCCAGAAGAAGGCTGGCTTTAGCCCAGGGCCCAGCCCTCCCAGGCCTCTCTCAAACTCCCAGATCTCTTCAGCATACTTCTCATATTAAAAGAAAACAAGTTACACAAATGAGACAGATGGTTCTTGTTTGTGATGACAGTTGCAATTCTTTCTCCCCAAGCCCTCCTCCCCTCTTCTTCCCTCTCAGCTTTCCTCTGGTGTCTCTGCTGTTTTTTTGCCCTGAAACAGCCACGTTGTGCAACATGAGTGGAGCGGGCGAGAGAGCCGGGCTCATGGGCATCGAGACACGGACACCAGGCTCGGCATCTGACGCGGCAGCAGACTTTCTATTATCTCTCCATATTTTGCCTGTACACTGCTTCTAAGTGTGACGTCCTCTCTGCCCACAGGTGCTAATTAACCCAATCAAAAGGTGGGTAAACCAGGCCGTCCAGCAAGTGTAATGTGTACTTACACTCACACTTTTTCCCCATCAACTGCATTCTTATGCTGCTATTTTGCATTACCAAAATATGTTGTCAGCACCAATTACAAGTGTGAGGACGAACATGAACCATTAATCTCCACGCCCCTGATTTCTGCTTCGCGATATGAATGACACAATTTTCTGCACCGCAGCTGCAAAGGTAACTCACTAACACTGATTAGCTGCGTATAAACATAGTTTATAGGAGAAAAAACAGGGGTTGTTGTCATGTGGCTTACAACGTGCTTTATATTCATATTCATGAGCTGCCAAAAAGCAGGGCAGCAGGCCGATGGAGGTATGTGGGGTTAATTTAGCAGAGGAGGTAAAGACAGCCGATCGGTGAATGAATCTGTTGTCGCTGTGGGAGAGGAAGTGGTGACACAAACACACAGGAGAGGCGGATAACAGGAGGTTAGTGGTTGAGTTTGCAGAGCGATGTAGGTAACCCACAACAGCTTACCATACACATTCCTCCACTCTGTTCTGGTAAACCCCTGTGGGCCGCGACACACACAGACAGGCCGACACTCAGACAATCAGTCACAGAAACAAAGGGCTGCAGCCTGAAACTTTGTGAAATTATGAAAATGATTCAGTGACCAAACCCTGTACGTAACCGTGCCAGTGGTGTCATCTGTGACCGCTCTCCATTCAGCTAACAAGCTCCTCGCTTCCCTCACTCGCACCTCACCCTCACATCGTTTGAAGTGAGAGAGATGTGAGGAAGAGACACAACGACAAACAAACTGTATTCACCATGATGTGCAACACCAAACAACGATATCTTTGACCACAGGCCCAACAAGTCCAGACAGACGTCTATTTTTCCTGAAGGAGCCCAGATGCACTAGGAAAGAAAAATAAGAAGAGAAGAAGAAAAGAAAAAGCCTTTGGGCTTATGAAGAAAAAATAAAATCGTGATTGATTCCTGATTCAGATTCCACATAGGTAATGTTTTTATTTATGAATAAATATGAATATGGTGCTGTTATTCCTGTCTGTCTGTCTGTCTGTCTAACCTACAGACATGCAATCTCATGCAGTTTTATCACAGCAGCCCAGTCACTCTGTTTACATGCCATCCCATCAGCCGACCAATCATTAAACCCTCTCTGATCAAACAGGTGCTGACGTCTGGTAAGAGGCGTCTGCAAAGGATACAGCTGTGGAAACCCCTGCACATTTAATGAGCATGGTAGGTGTTCACAGAGACACATGGAGACTTGAGACCTGCTGAAAAAGACAAAAACACAGCTCTGTGTTAGATGATGAACAGAACAGAACTAATTTTCTGAGACATTGATCCAGGTGTGTTTTCACATCTGTCCATACAAACTCAGTGAAGGAGCTTTTGACTGCATTGAATTAATCTCACTTATCCCAGTATGGGACAGATCAGATAAGGACAGATCAGAGAGGGGAGGAGGAACAGTCAGGAGGAGTGAAAGTGCACACACACACACACACATGGTGGATCGAGCTGTTGATGGGGGCTTTAGCTGCCACAGTGTCATCTCTGGATGCTGGTATGGAGGATCACTGTGAGCTTCCCCGACAGACACACACTAACACACGTTCTTTATTGATGCTTAGAGTCATGTGTCTGTCATCAGGGAGATTTTAGCTGAACTGCAGAGAACTTTCCCTTAACACCTGGGCACCACACACACACACATACACTCACACACACACCTGAAGATGTGTGTATATGTGGGTGAAGAGGGTTGAAGCGTGTGTGTTACATGTATCTGTTAGCCAAGCAGCAACCTGCCGTGTCAAAATAATCCTTGAAGTGACCAGAGGTAGTGTCAGACATGTTGTTTGATACACAAAACACACAACCACCTCTGGTTATCAAGGGATACACACACTTACACACACACACACACACACATACATATGCAGCTGTTTAAGAAAATGGAAAACAACCTCATGATGTTCAGATCTGCTTCTTTTCTTCTTCTCTGCAGCAACACAAACTCCAGTTAGATCAACATTTAAGAATTAAGAATAAAAAGTATAAAACAGAGGAATCAATGCTACAATGGTACAAAACAGCACTAGTTAAACATGAGAAAAAAATAAATATAATATACGAGGGGGGGGGGGGGGGGGTGTTCATGGGACTCCCCTTGGATCATAACTGGTGCCACTCCATTAGATCATTTTGTTTTTTAATCATGGAGGAGCAAGCAGCCCAGTGAGAAAGGCCTTTGAAGTGGTAGCAACACTGGATTCAGTGAAGTTTAATCCATGTCTGAAAAAAATAATTTGTTTTGTTTTTGTTTTTTTCAGACCAAAACTGATTTTCGGTATCATTAAGGCTCAGTAACAATCTCAGTAAAGGCAACAGTCCGTGTTCACCAAACATCCCAAAGATGTCAGACTCCTGGGTGACCTCAGCAGACCTGCTCACAATCAGTAATGTGCTGCAGGTAATGTGCATCATCGTGTCATTGTTTTCTAAAAGCTGAATGTTGATGAACCTTTAAGAGCCTGTTTTTGATGGCAGCCGGGATTCAGTCGGCTCACCAACAAATCCAAACAATCCAATAAACACTGGAGGTGATGGTTTGCACAGCTCTGTGCTGGGAGGACAGTTTGCAGCTCTGATGACCTCAGCCTCAGCTGCCTGACACGGTTATTCATCCGGACGAAAATGCTCCTCAGACTCTAAATGTTTGACCGTTTGCAAATTAAATAATCACCAACTGCAATAAATACATAAATAAAGGTGATTTATTTATATCTAAATTTATTCTAATTTGTTCCTCACATTCCACCAAACTGCTCTCCCATAGTAACAGGGTCGACCCAGCCTCCTCTCTTGGCGTAGGAGTTCCCATCCCACATCCAAAATCTATCTGTCCATATACAGTGCTGTGCAAAAGTTTCAGCTACTCTGGATGTTTAGATTCTTATTCATCACATAACAGCATCAGGGAGAAATCTGATTGGTCCCAAATTCTTTTTTCAGCATGAAAACAACTCCAAACACACAACCACAGTCATAAAGAACTATCTTCAGTCACAAGAAGAACAAAGAGTCCTGCACCAGATATTATCATACAGGTAGAATAAGAAGAATACAAATATGAAATATCAAAATATAAAGAAGACAGAGAAAGTTATTCTAATCACACTGTAGACACATTTTCACTTACCTCTTCACAAGCTGTGTTTGGCCAGTTTAACATTTGTGGTTGCTTCATTCGTCCAGGTTTTCATGTGTCTGCTTCCATCCCAGTACAATGGAGATGAATGGACTTTAGCTTATGTTGCTCACAGAACTGAAAAATACCATTTAAAAAAGAAAATCAACAGCATCAACAGCTCATTATCAATGCTTTTCACTGAACCTACTTTCTTCCACAAAAACTGGTGGTTACTAGTTGTCTAAATATTAACAGTGTGTTCTGTAGATTTATCCAGAGTAACATTATTTCAGTAGAGACAGGTCACAATGTTTTGAGCACCATAAATGACAGCCCATTCACCTTACCTCACTGCACTGGGTTAAACGTCAGCACATAAAAGCAAAATTACAGATTCATTTTTAAATGTTTAATTATGTGGATGAACCAACTTCAAAAGATGTACTGTCATTGCTGTTGTCTGAAATATAAAGCTATATATCCAACTGTGTGGAGCTTTTCTTATAACTTGAACACGGTTACACTCATGCTGTAGCCGAGAGAGATATTCCCCACAATTTACAATATGGCTTAGTTAAAAACAAAGATGGCTCCCTCTCCCTTTTCTCTTACTCTGGCCCCTCCTCCTACCTGCTGGAGAGCATTTAGACCAGGCAGAGCGGGCCAAACCTGCACCTCTACACCACAGCCAACATCTACATGAAAACCACATTGTGTTCCATGTGTTGGCAGGAGCTCTGGACACTGGAACAGCAGAGACTGTCAAAGGTTCAGTGCCGGCATGGCTAAGCAGGCTGTGTCCCAGCTCCAGCCAGCAATGATTTACTTTCATGCACACACGTACACGTAGCAGGCATGCCCCCGCACTGTATAGCTCAGATGTCTGAACACTGATTTACTGCTGAGCTCTGATAAACTGCTAAAATCCACAGTGTGCTTTTCATCACAAGTCAGTATCTGTGCAGATCATCATAAAATCGTCTCATAAAAATGGGTGCAGCGCACACACACAGGCAGCCCTCCGCCAGCATTGTGTGTGTCTCAGGTTTTTTAAGTGTCCTGGTGTGTTTCCTAGCCATTACATTCCCACCTCTGCCTGCTCACTCCACCCAGATGAGACCCTCGACCAGTCTCGATGGTGATCGGACGACCCCAGAGGACAAAACATTTAGACTCATTTGTCAAACATGATGAAGACCAATGGAGGCCAGGTGGTGTCTCCCTCCGTGTGTGTGTGTGTGTGGATGCAGAGGGCTAAGGAGCATCTGTGCGCGCGTGAGCGTGTGTGTACACCAATATTTCAGCAGAGAGGAATGCCCTTCGTTCAGCCTGTGTGATAATTAATGGCTGTCAGCGTCTCTTTAGCAGAAGAAGGCGCTGACAGACAGCACTCCAGAAACGCAGGGAATGTGTGAACGCCTCACAGGGGTGGATGGGGGCGCAGGAGGGAGCCGACGGTGGGGGTGGGTGGGGGCTTTGCAATGCAACATCCCTCCCAACTGTCTGTGGCAGATGATCCAGGTCACCAAATCACCCTCATTTGTTGCTGTTTGAGGAATTCCTGGACATCTGTGTAAGTTGTGTGAAAGTGATACTGATCTCTCAACACCTACACTACAGCAATACAGTGTTAGATACTGTGTGTGTGTGTGTGTGTACTTCTTTGTGAGGAGAAGTTATAAACCTTACAGAGTGAGGACATTTTGGCTGGTTCTCACTTTCTGTCACACCTTCAGAATGTTGTTTGAGGGTAAAGACTTGGTTTTAGGGTTCAGGTTAGAATTAGGTTTGGGTTAGGGTAAGGGTAGGGGTCGGGGTTAGGCATTTAGTGATGCTTAAGGTTAGGCTAAGGGGCCAGGGAATACATTATGCCAATGAGTGTGTGTGTGAAAGACAAGTGTAGCTTGAAAACCAAATCTTGTAAAAATTCCAAATTTGAAATTTCAAAATTTGATTTGGCTACAAACGAATGCAAGAGTCTATTTTTAGTGCTGCAAATTAGTTGTGCTTCTAATATTTAGCAAATTTATATTGTGTATCACAAAGAGATGCAAGGTGTGGCTAACAAAAACATAACATATAGAGTTCAAACCATATTTGATTGAAAATAAAAGATGGATGTGACTCCTCAAGATGTAGCAAAGTGCAAAATACGTTTGATCTGTAAAATGTGCCACTGACTTAAAGCTGGTGCACTGACAAAAACTTTATATATTATTTATTCATTAAATTTTTAACAATTTTTCAATATCAAAATCAGCAGCCTTCTTTGTTACTGTGTTATTCCTTTCATCAAAGAAACAACATTGTGCAGCTGTATTTGTTGACTTGTCCAAGGCTTTTGGTTCTGTTAACTATGATTTCTCATGAGAGGCATTAAAGCAGCGATCCAAAGTCCAGAAGATCACAAAAGGTGTACCGCAAGGCTCTCTACTAGCACCTGCTCTATTCCCTATTTTTATTAACAATACTGTATCTGCAGCTGGTCAAGATTCATTTGAACACAGACAATACAGTCACTACTTGTCTGAATCAAGCTTTTACTGACTCACAAACTACTTTTCACAAAGTCCATTCATCAGTTCACCAATTAAAACGAACCCTGACTGCACAAAAACTCGATGCATAAATCTCTGTGCCCATTCTGTAGAAAAAGAAGAAAATATTAGTCAACATTGTCTTCACGTGCAAATATCTCAGATTTTTTTTTTTCTGTGACTTCATCTGAAAGGTTACTTCAGTTCAGAACTGAAGCCTTTGAGATGAGAGGTGAGACATCTTCATGAACCTCAAGCAAGTCCAGTTGCTTTTGTATAACATTTAGAAATACTTTGACTCTTCATATGTGCTTGAGTTTCAACTTACCTCAGAACTGTGGGACACGTGCACACTCAAGCCAATCAATGCTTAAGCGTGCACATGTCTTCAAAACAATCCAAATGTCAATATTCAATTATCAGCATACACAAAAGGGATAAACGCACATTGGTAGAGTGTGAATAACATCACTCTTTCATATACTGTATCAGTGCCCCTGTGACCAGAGGCACCAACAGCAGGTATGATGTTTGGGTGAACAGCACCGCCTACTGGCTGAACATGCCATGGCATCATTAAGCTGTGACACCCTGAGTATTTGGTGTAGTAACCTCCAGCAAGACATGGAATGGGATCATCCCACCTACATTACTGAGAGGAAAATATCTATACACATGCCATGTAAGCCACTTTGAATCATAGGTCCACCTATATGCACTTTTTACTTTTGACTTTGTTGCAAGCTCTGACAGAGAGTAACACAATCTACTCATCACCAACACACTTGGTGATGAGTAGATTATTCTATAGTTCACCAGCCACAATAAAAATAATAAGAATGGCAATGGAAAAGTGGTAAAGGCAATTAAGGTATAAGTTTAATATTTTTGAAAAGAATGCATATACAAAGAACAAAGACTTTAGACAAAGCATTTGGTTTCGCACCAAAACAACAACAGGTTATAATAATTGTACTGACTTGGGCTGGGCATCAACCCAACTCTAAGCCACCAGTAAAGAAAAACAAGAACCAACCAATCACAAATAATCTTTACCAAACAGTCTCTCTGCCATTGGAGGTTTTTATTCAACTAAACCAATCAGAGGTTTTCTTGGTATAAACTGGCAGGTAAGAGTTCAGATGAGTTCCGACCCCTAAATGTAAAAGGAGTGAAAGTAACCTTTTTTATATATTTATATATATATAAAATAAAAACAAAAAAAAAAACCAGCACAAACAGAAATAATGAAGAAAAAAAAAAAAGATTTTGGTAAAAACACCTGGAGCCTACATCAACATTGTGTGTCAGCTTACATTATAATTACATCTGTTAAACCTATCATTTAGAACAGAGACCAAGGTCCAGCTACATGCAGCACCGCACAGTTTGAATGGGTACAGCAGACCAGACAGCCCTTCACACCTCAGACATACAGCTTGGATACAACACGCTACAGGAAGGCACCAAATTCTGACCTGGCACAGAAATCTGGTGGAAATTCATGATCATTTACCAGTTGTCTAAACGCGGAACTCCAGCCAAGAAACATTAGTTTTACATGGATGTCTCTGCTGTACCCGTTCTAAGTGTAAGGTGATGACAATGTTAACACAGGATCCTGCTTTACTCTCCCTTGGTCCCTGGCAACGCATGAAGAACACATCACTTGTTCTGCTAACACTGTTTAAGTTCCCTGCATCTAAAAGGCCAATTCCTGTGGTCATACTGGCAGACCAATTACTACTGGATGCCTTTAGCTCTTCAAGTGGTCTCCACACTCCAAATGGACTGCGACTCTGCACTGTGAAAGTCCACACTAAGAGGACTGGATAGTAGATGGCAATATTTACCAGTTCAATTTCCTCAGAGTGAGCGTGTGGAGTTTTAGCCTTATTGCCCTGAATTACCAAGTCCTGTCAGACCTACACAGATTCCTTAGTGGTTGCGAGTGCATCTATCTGGAACACGGAATAAATATCTCAGACTTGTGTGTTTGAGGAGAAAAGGGGGTGTTGGCAAACATAACTACTCTTGTTAGGATTTCTTCGGGTAGTGCTGACAAAGAATGTAGGGATCAGACGATGAGTGTGCTCGTCAATAAGAGGGGGCAGGACCAGCAGCATGAGCAGCAACCAATCAGGTGGCTGAAAGGGGCTGGGGTGGGGCTTCAACCATGAAACCTTTACAGTGGCTGAGAACAATTAAATGGCTGGGCTTCTAAAAGTTGATTAGGCCACACGCTGATTTAAAATCAATCTGTCAAAAGCACGACAGAATGAATTCTACTTGTATATAAGCTTGGTATCTGGATCACCATCCAAGGCTATACCACCCTGCCCGAAAACCCACAGCAGCCTGTTGGCAAGGTTAGGTTCCCCTTCTGTCCCAAACTCAGACTCCGGGGGTGAAGCTTCGTATTATTGCAGAGAATTATCTGAAACTTGGTAGGCTGTTTTCTTTCTAGTCTTCCCTGTGGAAAACAATGCTGTCAACCAGCCTTAGCAGAGCAAGGGAAAGGGATGTGGGGGCTGGGGGGGGAGGGCGTGTGTGTGTACTCAAGATGTGTGAATGTGTTATGTGTGTGTGTGCTTTGAAAAAGGTAGGAGCCTCTCATAGCAGCACACATTTGCGTTTCTTCTTGGGCTCTGGGGGCTCCAATGCAGCCAATATCGCCTCATCAAACACATTCTTTAGGCCTTTCTGTGAACACAAACAAACACACGGGCTCAATGAAGGGGCATTGCAAACACACACACAAGTCAAATAAAAAAAACGTTGAGGGGAAGCACAACATCAGCTTTAACAGAAGAAACATGACCAGGTGAAAACAGAGGCAGCACTGAACATCATTTAGTGGGATATTATAAGAAACAGAATGTGAGAGAGCTGCTGGGGACAAAAAAAATTCAACAAATACATAAACATAAACAATTTCAAGGAGAATAAAGCAGGTGCACGACAAACAACTCAAGAGAATCTTCTGTTTTCCTTTAAATGTGTCTGTTTCAGTTAGTGTGAGACATGAGGGATAAAGAGTCAACAACATAAATCACATGCATGTTTAAGAGCAAAGTGCAGCTGAAATCAAAGGCAAGTCAAACAAGAAAGTGGAGGAAAAAACACAGCAAAACCCCTGATGCTACAGCATGAAACAAAAATGGAATGACCATTTTTATCCCACGCCTCCTGTGTTTATTTTCATGACTTCACTGGCTCTACTCTTTGAATTAAAGTTGCTCCCTACAAGAGGACATCCAGATGCAACAGAGAATAAACACATTTTAAAATAACTAAAATCACCACTAACTATGCTCAGCGTAAGAGGTGAATGGTTTTTTTTCCTCTTTGTATTTGCCCCTGAGCAGAGCTGCTTACACCATGAGCTCAGTCATGTGAAGTAACCAGAGCTGCTCTGACACAGTGCTGCACTATGCAGTAAACCAGTAAGCCCCTCAAGCACTGCTTAACTCAGTCAACCAACCCTGTTCAAGTCTTCTCTGACAAAGCACTGGAAAAAGAAGGGAGCCAGAGAAAGGAGACCAAGATCATTTGTCCTTTATTAATTCATTTCACAGGTCATTTCACACGATTATAGCTTTTTTTTTATTATTATCTCGACTTCCAAGATAGCAGGATATGCACCACAGTTAATGGCACATTACTGTCATATATAGAGAGAGTTGGCCCAAACAAGTCAGACAGCATTTTTCAGAATACTGCAACTTTAAGAAACATCAAGTGCAGCTTAGCAATAACCTGAACCAATAAGACAGAATGATTATGGTACCAAACAGGAAAAACATCATCTGGTGGTTATGTGGACGAAATGGCCAAACACTCGCTATATATGACGTTAGTATTTACAATGCGTTCATAGTGTATTCAGTCCCCTTCACTTATTTTACATGTTGTCATGTTGCAGCCTTATACTAAAATAGTTTAAATTCAGTTCTTCCTCATCAATCTACAGTCACTACGCCATAATGACACAGTGAAATTAGAATTTAAAACATTTTTGAAAATTTATTAAAGAGAAAAAACTGAAATATCACATTGACATAAGTATTCAGACCTATTACTCCGTACTTAGTTGAAGCACCTTTGGCAGAGAGTACAGCCTCAAGTCTTCTTGGGTATGATGTGACAAGCTTTGCACACCTGGATCTGGGGATTTTCTGCAATCGTTCTCTGCAGATCCTCTAAAGCTCTGTCAGGTTGGATGGAGACTGTCGGAGGGCTGACTTTTTCAGGTCTCTCCAGAAATGTTAAATTGGGTTCAAGTCCATTCCAAGGTCCTGAGTGCTCTGGAGCTGTCTCTGAGCTCTGCAGGTGGTTACTGTGACCTCATGGCTTAGTTTTTGCCCAGGGGTGAATTGTCAGCTATGACACCTTACATAGTCAGGCATGTGTCTTTCCAAATCATGTCCAATCAATTGAATTTACCACAGGTGGATTTCAAACAAGGTGTAGAAACATTTCAAAGACAGTCAAGAGAAATGGAAGCTACCTGTGCAAACTTTTAAGTGTCACTGCGAAGGGTTTGATATATATGTGACATTTCAGTTTTTCCTTTGTCATAAATTTGCAAAAATTTCTAAAATTCTGTTTTCACTGTCAAGTTGAGGTGTTGCGTGTAGATTAATGAAGGACAAAAAATGAATTTAAACAATTTTAGCATGAGGCTGCAACATAACAAAAATGTGAAAATAGCGCAGGAGTCTGAATACATTCTGAACGCACTGTACATACAACCATAGTCACACTCCAAGTTCTGTTTAATCAGACATCAACAGTAGTACAAAAAATACATTAGCATTAGAAATGGAAGCTCTGTTTCGTGTTGAGATCAACCTCAATGTGGAGTCACGTAAAGCCACCGCCCTCGCTGGAGCCCAGACACTCCTCACATAAAACTACTACAACAGGACAGAAGGGAAAGACAAACTAAAACAATGGCTACATCCCAAATGACATCCTACATCCTCTGTAAGATTCGGCTCCACTGCTGGCCAGTTGCCACATTAATGAGCACTGGGCCAAAGTAAGAAAACTAAAATGTTACAGTGCTGACATACAAGATTTATGATGCAAAACTATGAGGAAATAAACCACTCCGGAAATTAAGACATGAAGTACTTTACCACACCAAACAAACTAAATGTCAGCAGTTACAGGTTAGAAAAGGCAACAAGTCACTGCAGTGCAGAAAGGCCTTGTGTGAATGAGGCCGGAACACAGTGATTAGCTGTAATGCACTCTGACTACAGAGTTAGATGGCAGAGACCGTCTAGTCAAAAAGCAGCACATGTAAAGAGATGGAGAGGGGAGGAGAAGAAAGGAGAGAGATGGGATAAAGGAATGAAAAATGCAGAGAATAAGGGCAATTAGAGGAGGATGAGATGAGAGCAGTGGCACAAAGAGTTTAAAATATACAGCATTTCCTCTTTCTCTGCGTCTCAGGTGGCTCTAGGGCAGCTAGGATAGCTTCGTCAAATACATTCTTCAGCCCTCGCTACAATGACAGGAGAGGGAAGAGAACAGCAGCACAGTTAGCACAGCAAACACAGAAAGAGACAGACAGGACAGGAAGATCAGAGGAACATGGCAGAACAAGGTGGAAAGTATGTGTGAAAATACAGAGAAGGTTTAAAAGTTTCACAACGATTGTGTGAAGGAGACGCATGGTACAGAGATGAAGGGTGAAGTGCAATAGTGTTGAAATGAACTCGATACTGCAAAGAGAGAGGGGAGTCATTCAACAGTGGGCTGAAAGTGAGGTGTGGACCAAGTGCTGAGATCCCGACAGGAAACAGGAAATGACACCAGCAGCTATACAACAGCAGTGCGAGGGAGAGAGGGGGAGGAAGGAAAGAGCTGAGCGGGGAGTTGGGGGGCTACATCTCAGCTTCATCAACACCATTGTTCTCCTTCTTAGTGAGGTCTAACTCCAATGTTCTCCTCTGAGTCATGTTCTTTCTGGTCACTCACCTCGAGTTTCTAACAGCAATGCATTAACGCCAACACAGGTACTCATCAAGCAGACCAACTCATAAAAGCACTAACTGATTTACTATCATAATACAAAATACCTGGATTTTATAAGAATTCATGCTGTCCGTTCTGTCCCTTTTAAACATTTAAGGAACAACGTATAATTTGCAGGTCATTACAATTCTCATTAAAATCACTGAGCTAAAAAAGGAAAACAGAAAACAAGGCATGTTACCGAAGAGGCCTGCAGTAGGCTCGTCTGCACAGCCATGGGCCCTTCTCGAAAAAACAAAAAAACAAAAAAAAAAAAACAACCCAGAAAACAAAACGGTTATCTCTCTAAGTTCGCCGAGAAATAAATTAATTAAATAAATTAATTAATAATTAGCAAATTAATTTGCTAATCAATATCAGTTTGTCTCAAAGATGCACCATGCTTATTGTAATACTACTATACACACAACCAGCATAGCTTTAACTCCGGATGTGGGAAAGAGAGTTTCTACGCGGGGACAAAAAAAAAGACAAAACAACATCACTGTCACTGTCACTGTCAGTGGGTTGTTATATTGGAAAGGCCTGTAGAGAACATGTCAAACCCTACAAAGCTCTGCTCTCATCAGTTAGCAATTCTACAACTTACTCTCCATACAGTCTACACTGTTCTCTTCACCAGCACTAATACAATTAAATGCAGGCAGCTTACTGTAATCAGGAGACACTATGACCTACAGCTAGGCTTTTAAGCCATACGAAAACTACTGATGATTTATAATTTGCACGACTACTGAGTTCATGTGTTAGAGCGGTCACTGAAACCAAACCAGCATGCAGAACAAAACTTATCAATCACAGCGTGCACAGGCCAGGGAGGAATTTGGACATGTTCCTCTTTCCTCCACTTTCTTTGTTCTAGCAGTGAAAATTGTGTGTGTCTGAGGGAGACACAGAGAGAGACACAGAGAGACAGAGAGAGAGAGAGAGAGAGAGAGAGAGAGAGAGAGAGAGAGAGAGAGGCGCTCTCTCTGTCTCCATCTATCATATTTCCTCAATTAAAAACCATTAGTAAATTAAAAGCCAAGTCTCTGATAATGGCAGATGGGTGTGGTTGACACAAACAACTAAAGGCCGGCCCTCAAAAAACAGGCCTGGGAAAAAACAAGGGTGGATAAATTCCTGGTGCCTGTCACATAATGGGCTTTTAATTTGAAACGGTTACAGGAAATGTTGAGTTTTTATTAATAGCTTAATACAAAAACTTTTACAAGGAATATGGGAGTGGATCAAAACAAGGCTCTGTACTAAAATATGACAATTTATTCTTATTAAACAGAAGGAATTAAAAACAAGGGCCTACAAAACAAGCCTCTCAAATAAAGGCCTCCTGCCTTCTGCAGTTTTTAAAAAAAAAAAAAAAAAAAAAAAAAAAAGCCATGGTCAGTATTTGAGGAAATTAAGTGTATAGAGTCTCTCCCTCTCTCTCTCTGTACATATAGACCGTTAATCATGTATATATACACATATTTACTGTATATTACCTGCGTGAGGGCTGAGCACTCCACATATTTCACAGCCTTGAGGTCTCTCGCCAGTTTCTCGGCTGTCTCCGGAGTGATAGGCTTTTGCTTGTTCTTGGCCAGCTTCTCTATAGTTGAGGGGTCATCCCGCAAGTCAATCTGAGTCCCAACTAGGAGGAAGGGGGTCTTTGGACAGTGATGGGTGATCTCTGGAACCCACTGGACACACAAACCCAGGGTTATGCAACAATCAACACGCCATGTTACATGCATTTCCATCAAGTGTTGAATAGCAGTTCCCTCCATAATACCTCAAGCTGATTCACTCTAAGTACAGGTCAGTTCCACCAGATAAATGTAAAGGTTCTTTAAGAAATGATTATTACAGACAGCAAGAGTTCTGCCCTCTCTCTGAGAAGGTGTCCTCTAATTTCTTCACAAAAGTTCTCTTTTATGTCCATATTTAATGCTAAATGTGTATACTGGTCTGTACTGGTCAGAAGAATCTGAGCAAAGTAGAGAAAGTAAAACAGCAAAAGTTTTATGTGTCAGTATTCATGTTCAGGGACTAGACTCAGGAGGGCCATACAGTGGATTCACAAAGTTTTCAGACCCCTTCACTTTTTGAAATGTTGTAGAGTTATTTGTAAGTGGATAAAACTACTATTTTGCCTGACAAACTATGTTAAATCAATCAAAGTTTGACACAGGTGGACTCAAAGTTGTAGACACGTCTTAAGGATAATTAAAGAAAACAGGAGGGACCTGATAAGTTGGACTGTCAAAGCAAAGGCTCTGAATGCTTTAGTAAAAAAGAAATTTCAGTTTTTAGTTTTTAATATGGATATTTTGTTCATTTAATATTAAATCTACAGCCGTTGAAGCTGTTGTGGCTGTTGAGTCAGTTCATCCTAAGATGACAGATTTTGCTGTACAGTACAGTAGTGCAAACCTGTTTATAATGTAATTTGGACAGAAAAACTTCTCTTGTGTCAGCTTTTTACAAAGACCAATTATTTGGTTCAATATGGTTGTCAGCCAGTATTGGCCAGTTTTGTTCCTTCTTTTGGCTCTATTGTATTTACAAATGCTAGTATTGACTGGCCATCGACCAAATTAACTGCAAATCACCATGTCAAAGTGGGATTACTATGTAATATTGTTATGAGAGGATTTAATAATTTGTGATAATGAATGTTTTAAAGATATTAACAACAAACAAACAAACAACAACAAACCATTTATAATTCACAGTGGAAAGGAAAAAAAATGAGTGCCAAAGGGAAACAAGGAGAGGCTTCACTTGCCTTTTCTTTAACATTTTCAAAGGAAGAGGGGGAGACAACAGAGAAACAGACGAGGAAGACATCTGTCTGAGGATAACTCAGAGGTCGTAACCTGTCGTAGTCTTCCTGACCTGGAGAAACCACACACAGATGTTTAATTTACATGGTCAAGACATCAAAATACCAGCACTAATACACTGGGCAAAGTGGGATATCTCTGTAAGCAGAATGAGGAAAAACACCAAAACCAGAAGGCACACCTCGGTCTAAAATAAACCTGACATTACAACATTCTACAGGCATAAAAGTTAGTATGTGGATGGGAAGTGAATGACAACAACTCATTTTTTCCATTATTTCCATTTTACTTCAACAACACTTCACAATACAAAGTGTACAGTATATAATGATAAGGGTTTGATAGGCAGCAATTACATAAACTATATACTGGATGAACAGACCCAAACAAGTGTAGGTTGGAAAAAGAAAACATACCTGCTGTATCAAACAAGCCCAGAGTGTAGGGCTCACCTCCAATCATAACAGTTACAGCATAGTTATCAAACACCTACAGCACACAGACCAAAGCCAACGGTTAGTTATTTTAAATTAGTGAGGTATGTATACATTTTATTACCACTAGACTTTGACAAATATGGTGTCAATAGTGCATCAATATCATTCAATGCTGTTTAAAAGGTATGAGATTCTATCTAGTACAGTTCTAGACTATTTTAGCTGCATTTCAAAAGGAAACTTAATCTTGCTGCTTGTGGTGAAAACAGACATGGTCTGTAAATGAAGCAAAGTATACATTTCTTGTTATGTATTTTGAAGAACCATAGAGCTCCATAACCGTGTGGATGATCAGGAAGGGTCTTTAAATTCTGACTTGTATGTTTACAATAATCACTGGTGCTAGCTAAAATGGCTGGGCTAGCCTCACTAAACAATTGACACACGTAGCCTGTAATTAGATAAACAAAGACTGTAATTATATGGTTTACAGGGTTATCAAACAAAAACCAGTCACGTTCCAAATTGAACTTCCTGTTCTGAACTGTTCAGAATGAAACAATGAAACAGAGTTACCTGCATGAAATACTGAAACAGCATTTAGTTAGAATATCAGTCTTAAATATTAGTAAGCTGTGCAGCAAGCTAGCATAGAGTGGGTAACCAGAATCATATTAACACCAGGAAAAAAGTAACATCAAGATAAAGTAACTTCATCACAATTACAAACGCAGCTATGAAGGTGGGATATCATCTGTCAACTGTGAGTGAGCAATAGCTAAAAGATGGACTCTCATAAAATGAAGTCCTGTCAATAAGTCTAATAGCTGTTGACACACTTACCGTAGGTACATATTCAGAGGGAAACTTGTTTGTGGTGTAAGAGATGAGCAGGCAGGTTTTACCCACAGCACCATCCCCAACTACAACACACTTGATGGTCTGCATAGCTGTGTTTTACAGTCTTCACTACTCATTCAAGATCTGGAACACAAACACAAACAGAAAGGAAACTTCATTAGTTAATGGCAGTGTAAAGTCACACAGACACCATATGCACTGGTTAAAAATATAGTTTTAAAACAGAGTGACATAACAAGATAAACAAAAATGTAACTAAATATACAAATATATCACACTAAATATTTCACTGTGTAAGCATCTGCCTCGCCCTTGGGTCAATTCTTAGCCAAGGCCCTATTGAAATCAATTTCAATCTTGAAGGTTTGTTGATAACTTAGATCAAAATTAGAGCTATACTGTTCTGTGTGGACATTTGTGTCCACATTGTGTGAGCAGGACATGTGCAAGGGGAAGAACTAGCTAGTTTTCTGGTGAAGACTTTGAGAAGCTCAACACCAGATGGCTATTTCATTACTTGTCAACTTGACAAACTATTGGTAAAAGCACTTTAACAGAACTGTAAAACTGAAGCCTGGCCTGAATCTGGAAATTGCTGTAACCAAAGGCCTGCGTGAAAATCTCTTTATCTACTTGACACTGGGACGTTGCTGGTCCAGCTGTTCAGATGAGATTTTCCAATTTAAGGGATTGAGGGATCATACAGATCCACAGCTGGAGACCAAATTGGGGAAGAAATAACACAGTATCAATGTACTTCTCGCAAAGGCACTGCACGTTTTGTGGCTGTGTTCGCACAGAATTAAGGAAAGGAAAAAGCACCAGACGGGTTGAAACAGCCTGTGAATCAAATCAACAATCGTTTTAGTCTGACACATTAAAGGTGTCAAGGAATTACGGATCATATGATCCTTGTCTGATATTTAATCAGGTTTTATATTCGCATAAAATAAAGCATTGACAATAAGCTCCTATGAAAGTAAAGTTCAGTGCTGCAGGGGTGGAAAACTGCTCAACTACCTCAAAAAAATGAGCAAAATCTGTTAACTATTACTATTTCAAAGAAAACTTAAAATCAGATCTAAGAACAAAAGACTGTTTGATTGTCAAAGCTGACAGAGTCACCACAAACAGTCATATCAGTCAATATCTGTAGCCTGCATTAGTTTAGGTTTTGTATCTTGCCTCCCACTGAAGCAGCTGGCCACTGGACCAGTATTGATTCTATTATCAGTCAATTCTTGTTATCATTTACACCCAAGGCCAAGTGATCACTAGATGACAATTTTCAGAATCTGAACATCAGGGTCATTAAAGGTCATCTGTTCAGTTGCACGACAGTAGAAAACAAGTACCTTCCCTCAGCCACCAGAAGGAGGAGAGCGATTCCTACAATCTCAACAGGCTTTTTTTCCACAGCAGACATTTTGACTTAGCATAGCAGCAAAAACACAGGTTTGATTAATAACATTAATGATGGCTCCGTTCTATTTAAGTGTCCCAACATTTAGCCAGCAGGCACGGTGCCACAACCCTGAAACTGAAGCAGCTGTATGGAATTCAGCTAAAGCTGAATAGATTAGTCAATAAATAAATGAACAGAAAATAAAGCTGCAACTCTTTCGATAATCAATTAATAACTTCTGTAATTTTTTCCTAGAAAAACATGATATGGCTTTAACTTCTCAGGGATCTCAAGGAGGATCTGATGTGTTTCCCTGTCGTGTATAACAGTAAACTGATTATGTTGGGGTTTGGACTGCTGGTCAGACAGAACAATCAGAACATGCCACCCTGAGCTGTGGGAAATCTAAATGAACATTTTTCAACATTTCCTGACATTTTACAGATCAAACAGTTAATCAAGAAAATAATCTGCAGATTAATCTATAATGAAAATAACAGCTGGCAGGAGCCCAAAATTCAGCCATCATTAATTTTATTATTTACACCTGTGGGTTTCCTACTGTGTCATGTCAAAATATCTTCAATGAAAAAGGCCTATAAAGATGAGTAAAATCATTAAAGTTGACCTTAAATCTGTTCCTAACAACGCAGTTCATCTAGACACAGTTTGCATTTTGAGACAACACCCTATATGTAGATTGTGGATCACAATATTCCCCTGTTTCTCCCCCACAGGTTACGGTATGTCAGCGCTAAGCCACTGCAGAGCTCTGCACCACTGTGTGGGGGTGGGGGTGTCATTGAGAGAAGCAGGAGGGACAAAACTGCTGCTGCCAAATGTTACAGTGTGAACATGGTTTAACAATGTTCACACACACAGGTGGATGTCCCACAGAAACACATGGAATGCACTGATTTTAGCACAATAATTACTCTGAAAAATAGGCTGGCATTATGTTAGATAAGCCATTATACAATATTTGATCAGATGTTTGGTGCTACTGTCTATAAAACTGATTTCCCTACAAAAACATTTTCCATATTAACCACAAGACAAAAATGAAATTCTATCAAGACCCGACCACAAAAGACAAAGTCTCCTTGCTTAAGAAGTTGTTGGGAACAAAAATATGACTAAAGAACAGGTTTCATTCTGATAATAGCCAGATAATGGATTACACTCACAGAGCCAGCCCATGGTGTGGCTCAAACAGCTTGCAACCTTGACTAAAGGCCAGTTTCTCAAGAAAGGCTAAAAAAAGGTGAACTGTGCAGCCAACAGGAAAAGATACAGACGCAAAAAGAAGTGAGATTTTTGCACGATGAGGAAGGTGCTATGGGTGTTGATTTGCAGTCTGAAGGGTCTTAGGGCTGGTTCGTGCTCTGTCAGAACTAGTTTGTAAGACATGCTATCCAACCACATTTAAAGTCACATGTCCCAAATGGCCACACTGGAACACAAGATGTAAAGCTGGCCATCAGAGTGGGGAAACACAATATACTTTAAAGGCAACTATCCAACCATCCAACAGGTAGGAGGACATATAAAGCTGGCTTAAACCCCAGTAGTAGTTGTCGGAGAACCTATACTCTCTCCTTAAGTCCCAGCTGTGTAAATCTAGTATGGTTGTGTATTACAATAAAGCCAACAGCCTCTACTTGTTGGTTGTGAAAAGTGAATGGAGAGAGGATGGGGTAATATGGATCCCAGAAAACTTCTCTCTGGCAGGTAAAACTATCTATGATAATGACCACATCCTGTGAGCAGGTGGTGTGACTAACTTGGTTGGCAATGTAAAAAATGGGGTTCTCCTAAGGAAATTTTTCGCTTTGTTAACCCACACCACAAGGAGCATGACAACGACTTGCCTAGCACTTGGTCTGGTAATTGTGTAATACACTGAACCAGTAGAGAACGGTGGTCATTGATAAATAACTCAGTGTTTCCCCTTAATTACCTGAACTGTGGCAGCCCACCATAGTCTTAGTCATAGTCTAACTTTTCCCGACACAATTTCACAATGAAGCAATCATTTTTACACTTCTCAGCATTTCCCAAACACTTATTTATCTGTAGCAGCCCACCACAACATCAACATTGATTTTCTATTTGTTTCTTCACATGACACGCTCAGCCCCTCCTTGCCCAAATAGCTCTCTCTTTCTTTATAACAAACACATTGACCCATCTGTCACAGGCTGGCCATCAGGAGCACCAGGGGAAACCCTGCCGTATCAGTGGGCCAGTGCACCATCAAAAAAAAATCCAAAGTATTTCCGTCCCAGTTTGTGTCTTTATTGACTCTCTCTATGTGCCTGTTATGTTGGGTGCGTATGAAAGCGCGCTGCGTGCATGTGCCAGGACCGGGCTTACTGCCCAATCACAATATGTAATCAAACCTCACTGAGTCAGATGTTATTTGTTTGACATTATGTGAAGCAATGTAGCTGTATATATTGTTTGGTTATCTATCTGTCACAGGTACTAGACAATTAAAATATTTGCAGAGAAGCACTTTTTTCAGTCAAATATTCTGTTGTTCCAAATGAGCATATTTCAACGTTATGTGTATTATAAACATGCTTGTAATTTCTGCTCACAATTCAGGGTTTTCCCAATGTATCTACATGAAAGGCAATTTGATCTCTAAAGTTAAGACAGACATTCAATATGGGTATTCAAGAGAGCAACAACATTCCAACACACAACACCAGGGAAAGCTGTGCCTTAGGCACCAACTAAACCAATAGTTAAGCAAGGGCTGCCATCATTGGGAGGAATCCTTTTACCACTTTGGGCAGTGAAAGAATAGATAGTTTCACTGAATGGTGATCACTGTTACAACCATTCAACAGTGTATGAACTGGAGTATATGTTTTCCAATGAATTACATGTGATTGAAGAAAATCTACAGACAGCCTCTAATCTTCTGAAATTTTAGACAAACTCTAAGCTAAACAATTCAGTAAGCTGATGGCCACAGGCAACAGAGGGTGGCTGCAGTGTCAATAATGCCGCCAGACTTAATCCACACATTTGTGTTTGTGGGCCAGCAAGCACTCTGAGGGCAGGCAGCTTAAAGACTGGTAGTGAAAGCAGCTAAGATTCAGTTTGATGTGGTAGGTTCCCCATAACACAAAGCTCCAAATCTGAAATTAACTCTGTTAGAAACTGCATCTAAAAAAATTCTGAAAGGCTCCTAAAAGATGATCAGACCCGAGTGGTGTGCATTCTGCTTATCACAGAATCAAGCACCACTACATCTTCACAGCTTCAGGTCTGTGATGTTAAGACCGGCATTCAACGGATAAAACAACATAACCTCAATGCGTGGTCAAAGCTTTCCTTCATATAGAACAAAAAATCAGCGATGAGCACAAGCACAGGCCGTTTGAAACCTGACACATGCAGACCTCAAGCATTTTCTTGTGACATATTTCCAAAATATATTAACAACATCCAAACATCGACTGTGTAACATTTGCGTGCTCACAACCAATGCATTGTCTAAATTTGCGACAACGAGGGACATGAAAACTTCACACATTTAATCATCGCTAAATACATTCTTAGATCACATCACAGTGACTGGCATCAGTAAAGGGTAACGTTCGCTTGGATGTACTAGCCTTGGCTGCTGTATTTCGGCCACATCCCCGGCCTCAATCTGGCCTAATTTCCTGCCGGTTGTCTAACCTCACGACAAACGTATGAGCTATGCCTCATTTTACCCAGTCTGTATTGTGAACCTACACTTTACCATCCCAATATTACACCGTATAAACATCCAACATCCCAGATCCATTTTAGATAAAGAACAAATTCTAACCTAACGTTTGTTACGCCTTTTTTACTGAGCTCGTTAAGCAGCTAACCACTAGCTCGTAACTCCCTGCATCTTTGTTTATAGGCAAAAAGATGAAGAAATTCTCATTTCACCAAACTCACCAATACATCCGAAGTGAAATACGTTTGCTACACAGTCCAATAAGGTTTCCTTACAAGCCAGTCCAATGTTTTAGGCAGTTAATGCGTGCCCTGCCTTGCTAACTACTGTCCTCCCAATTAGCTTGCGAGCTAACTAGGTGAGCTAACGTTAGCGGATGCTGTTGCTGAATGACATATTTTAAATGACAGTTACAACCAGTGTACCACAGATGTACAATATGGGTGATGTTGACAAGGTTAAAATTAAAAACCCGCCATAATTTCGTCCCAATAACAGAAAAAAATGAAATTTTCCCCTTACCGTATCCTCTATTTGTGTCTTTACGCCGGGCGTTGGCAGCTCCGCACTAGGGGCTTCCCAGTCAACAGAACAGGGACACGTTGCGTTGCGTACTGAAGTACTACGTAATTACGTTAATCAATTTCACTACAATCAGGCTACTTTTCCATAACTAAGACCCCCACCCCCCCCACAGGCGGTTTAGCATTTAAGGTAGTATTTGGTTTTCAGCATTTTATAATACAAGAGACAGTAGGGACAAATTCAAAACTATTTAAACATCTCAAGTTGAACTTTTACTCCTGCCCTGGTAGCCCGTTTCAAAATACAGTCCTAGATGTCGATAGTTGTGTGTTCCACCCACTTTGTACGAGAAATTTAGCTCAAGGAATTTGTCTCCGTATCTAAAATAACTAATTACAAATGGACGTGTACTATCAATTTTGGCAAATGTAATACATATCACAAGATGGCCTATACAGAGAATGTACAGTCTTAACATGTGCCATGTGCATTTGGCTAAATCTGCTTTCATGCAGTGATTATCTTTTTAACTCTTTACCTTGCATTATAGTGTATCAAAAGTACAAAACCAGTATTCTCTCTCACAACTCTAAATTGACATTATGACAAAAAGGTCCCAAAGCATAACGCAAACAAGTTTATTTATTCTCTTTCAAGTAAATTTGTTCTGTTATAGTTTGCTTAGAGCTGGGAGTTTGACCTACATAAGTGCACTGCGATGCTGATGTCTGCCAATAGATGGCAGTGTAGTCCAATGACCTAAATACTCATGAAACAACTTACACACATTCACAATGAAATCAGTTAAAATATGGACAACAGCAGTAAGAAAAACAAACTTTATTCCCAAAATGGATCCATAGCAGAGAAAGAAACATTGCCATACACATGTTACATAAACACAAACGTAATCAACACCTTTTGCAAAAACAAAACAAGATGGGAAAATATTTCTTCCTTGGAAAGGTAATATTTGTAGGCGTCGCCATTGTCCTAGTTGGACACACTCTGCAGCAAGGTAATGTTGTCTCCTTTCAACATGATCCTCCCTAGGAGACACAGATAAAGGAACAAAGAGGGAGAAAAACAAGTGCAAATGGATCAGAGGAGGAAGATGATGGATGGAAAGAGATGCAAAGTGTCGGTTCACTTCTGGACAAAGCAGTGAACATCCACCAAGCTGGCTAAAGATGAATGAGAATCTAGTGTCACAGTCCACCTGGGACCAGTAGCTTGTTTGGTTTCTATCAGCCTTTCCCCTTAGGAGTGTTCATTAGGTAAAGTGCAAGCCAAAAAAAAGGCTTCCTGAAGAAATACAGCAGTCCCCACCAAACGTCCCCCAGGGGTCCTTCCAGCAAAATTAAAAAAAAAAAAAACTGAAAATTGGGTAATTAATATAATACTTTATGAGTTGAATAAAGAAAAATGGGGAAGCAAGGTATTCTTTGTGCTGGTATTAATTAAATTTATTTACAGTGGTTTTAATAAATTCACACTCACCCAAAAAAAATTAGCTAACTTTGATCCAACAACAGAAACATACCTATCAGCACTGCAAGTTACATACTTAAGTGTTCTAGGGGAAAAAGATTTACAGGATCAAATCTTTATTCTGTAAACAGTCTAAAACTGAATTCTTTTCTTCCTGTCCATTGTCATGTCAGTTGGACAGAAGTGTAGGAATGTGCTACAGAAGTAATAACTACTTCAGGCTTCTGATTGGCCAAAGTGGCTTTAAGGTTACAATTATATTGCCACTTATACATTTGACAGCATGTTTTTTCCACTTTCATGTGGACAGAGATTTCTTTAAAACAGTACTTGTGTGGATGGGATGGGAGGAAAACTCCCGTCTTAATAAATACCCATGCACATGTGGACTCAGCCTAAACTGAATGCACTCATTATTAATATTATTAATCACACTTGTGCCTTTACTGCTAAGACATGTCCAAATGTCAGCTGTGAAAAAGATCTATTTGTGTAGCAGCACAACTGACATCTGTAATTATCTGTCTGAAAGCTACAAAAGACGTGTCAAAATGTGGAGTGTACTCCTACCCAGTGGCTTTCTGCTCTTAGTCTTCATGTGGACTTCCTCAGCATCATCTAGAACCAGGTTCATGTACTCATCAAAACCCTGAAACAGAGAGGAAACAGTGAGTCAAAAATTAGTTTGAATGGACTTCATACAGGAACATTTGCAACTTTTTTCCAAGAGGGTTGGTCTTACTGAATTTACTGACCACACAAGCTTGTTGTGAATTGCTTGCTTTAGCCTGATTAAAGCCAACTGTTCCTGAGAAGGTGCAAGTTAGTGAGACTTGATTATTAGAATAATTAATGACCAGAAACTGCTTTATAAGGCCACTTGTTACACTCTGTATTTGGGCAAATTTTATTCAAAACCACCTCACCTAAGTGCAAAAGTATAAACTTCACATCAGCATTTAATACTACTGTTGAAAATCAGCAGGTGATCAAATAATAATCAGTCAAGAGGTCATGTTAGAGGACCAGAAGCAACATTAACAATAGAAGGGAGGCTGTCAAGGGGGATGTGGCACATAGGTCGACGAGAGAATATTACACTGCAGATGATTTTACACTGTTAGATGCAACAGGAGAAATGCAGAAACAGTATAAGGTGACATGTACCAGTGTGCCAATAAAACCCAAGTGACTAAAAGTGTTTTCAAACCTCTCAGTAAATTAGGGAGCCATAATGATGTGTGAGCCAAATATTAATGTTGCATTGGGTTTATTATAGTTTTGTATTTAAGTTCAAAGGTGGCTTTACAAGTAATACATCAGGGGTGATCAATGTCTGTTCGTCTGGAGAAAAACTCTGCACAAATTGTGCTAATTATGATCCAAATGACAATAAATAATAATCACCTATTTATGGAGTAATATTCTAACGAACTGATGCTTTTTCCGTTATTGTGGTGGTTTGAAGATTCAGCATGTAAACAGAGCTGATGTGTTGCTAAGACAACACAGTTGCGTTTGTTTAATAACATAGTTCATGTTTTCCCTCCTCTCTCTCTCTCTGTCTACCTCTAATACATGCCCACACAATGCAATACATGGCATTCACTTGTTGAATTCAGTGCCCATAACATAAAGCTGGTCCCATTTCCTGCGCTCACTTATATTTTTCCACAATTTAGACATTTGACTAACTTCCTTAGAGTCCACTCAGTCCCCATGGGAACAGTGGCACTTCATTAAACAAGCTGATGTTAGTGAGTTAGTTGTTGTTGGGTTGAATACTGAGACACCTCAGTCTGTTCATGGTTACACAATGTGAAAATTATTATTTTAGGATCACAAGCATAAACCAGCTATTCACCTTCAGCCAGCTAATCACCTTCACAAGTGATTTTACTTATCTAGTAGTATTTTGCCACGTTAGCATGTATTGTAAGATTTTCCATCTTAGTGTGACCATAGTCTCAGAATCTCCTCCAGATCACTCATCCTACCTGAAGCAATTTGATGATTACCCTACCCTGTCCACTTACCCATATATTAATGAAATGACTGTAGGAAATCAAATAATGTTTAATTTTTTTTACCCCCAGTTTAATAAAATTAAACAGAGAGGAGCAAAAAGACAACTTACAATAATGCAGCCCTCTATCCGCATGTTCACCTGTTCATACAACCAGACTTGGATCCTTGAGCGCTGAGAATGAGAAGATCAAGAGATGAGAACTCAATTTTATTCTAACGACACAAAAATAATCTGAACAGACTATAAAATGAGGCTGAACTAAATACTTACATTTTGCAGATACCTGAAAATGAGGTTCTGATACATGGAGTTAAGGAAAATCAATGTTCAATGTTTAAATGAAACACAAACAGACACAATGACAAGTTAAATATTTTCTCAGTCGCTGATAATGTTGGCTAATCACATTTCAGACTTTTACACACTGGAATTGAGCTTTTTGGAAGGACAATGTAAGAAATCTCTTTAGGTCACAGATACTGTCTCAAACTCATTAAAGGTGATCCGGCCAGGAATATAATTAGCCCACTTAGATTTAGGCTATATTACATTCTTCTATGAAAACACTTTTATAGGAGAGCAGGTTACTTTGGATCATTAGTAATTAGAGGTGTAAATAATTATTTTCATTGTGCATTAATCATTTTTATTTATCAAAGTAGTCAATTAACTTTCTGTCGACTGACTTACCGCATAATTAATTATTTCCGCTCTGCTTGTAATGTTATTGTGTGGGTTAAGCTAACGTATGTGCCGAAAACTATCTATTGTTACAGTGTGGACACATCCTTCGCATTTAAAGGACGCTAAGATATAAAATACCAGAACTGCTGTACGGAGTTAGGTTACTAGCTTTACCGGGAATATATCTACATACCGATCAACTGAAAGCATTACGATAAACCAAAACTGTTTGCAAAAGCAATTTCACTCAACATAAAACCTCCTGCTTGAAATAAGTCTTTGATAAACCCCGTAGCTCTGCTAAAAGCATTTTGTCGTCCACTTTTATGGAAAATGAATGATTAGCCAGCTAACGAGAAAAGGCTAGCCGAGCTGCTAACTTATCGTAGCAACCACTTCAACCGCGCCAGTCGCTTACTGCAATAAAAGGATACAATGGGCTGCACCATAACCTTCTGGACCTTCTGTCCTTGTCCTCTGTACGCCATCCCTCAAACAAAATACCAACGGTAGGTATAAGAAGAAAAAATTGAATCTTTTCAACAGAGTGTACCTCAACGAAAGGCTCACGTTGTGAATGTGCCTTGATGGCGGGCTTCCTTCCGCGTGCGGTGCCAGTAGTGATGAAAAGGTCTCACGGTGTAAAATAGCGCCTCTGCAGGTAGGAGGCCTTTACTGCACCCACATATTGATCCACAAACGGCTTCAGTTTGTGTTTCTTGAAGTAGTTGATGGTGGATTTTGAGGTCCGCCTTGGATCATGGTCCTGTTCCGTCCTGGCCTCTTTTCACTATCATTTTCTTGGCTGACTACAGGACATATGCATCCAGAATTTGCTCATATTTAGTGTAATCCCTGGCAGAATGGTTCTACCCCGTGCTGAACAGTTGGCAAATGTGTTCAAAAGTTCATGGAATATAAAATAACAGCACATCAGCATTTTAATATTTGTTTGCAGAGGGGTTGTATTTACTTCTTTCATTTCAAAAATCAATAAAATGTGAAATTTACCTGGAGGTGCCCAAACCTTTGCATACAACTGTCCATACAAATATGTTTTGAAAAGTTTAAAAAAATGTGTTGAGAAATGTATATTTTTTTTATTAACCTATAATTAGCTTTAATGAGCACTGAGTCTTCAGCTTCTTCAACTGGCCTGTACTTCAACATTAAGTATTCAGTAGTTTTAAATAGGCATTCAGATTCCAGGCCTCATGGCCCTTCTTTGCTTCCCTACTGTTGAATCTTTCCAAGAGCTCGGGGACATTGTTGATGTTGCTGACCTTGATCTCTGACTTGTCTTTACAATGTGCAATGTCCCTTTAACATTGTTATAATTAAACATCCATCCATCCATCCATTTTCAATACCGCTTTATCTGTCAGGGTTGTGGGGGAGCTGGAGCCTATCCCAGCTGACTGCAGGCGAGGAGCAGCTCTCAAGTGATGAAGCACATATTTTGTCCCACTGTCTATGTACATTTTACTTGTGATGCGTTATTCTTTGCAGAATAATTTAAGTTGATTTTATTTATGAGAAATCCTTAATATCCCCACCAGCAACTGGCATGTGAAATCAGGAACAATCTAATATAATTATAATATCAATAATGATTCATAAATATCAATGCAATTTTGAAAATTTTCATGAAAGCATGAAGAGAATTTCATATCACACTGACAAGTGGAAATAATGAAGATGCCTGCAAAGGAAAAAAAAAGCCAGCTTCATTCTTATTGATTACATTCCTGGTGAATGCAATTAAAAGTAATAAACGCTGTTACATCCTATTAAATGTGCAATTCAAATGCAAAAAAAGTTAAAACTACCTATTACCTATTACCACTGCTCTTTTGTAAAATCACAGGGTGTGTGCTCACCTCTGTTTCTGTATTGCAGTCATTTAAGAATAATTCTTAATTTTAACAGACCTCTGGAGCTTTCTTGATGTTTTTAATTCATCCGATATGTGATGAATAACTTTTAAGATCACTTTATAAGGAGCTGGCAAGATGGTATAAAATAGAATTTCATTATTTTACTTTTATCTTTTACTTTCCTCCAAAATTTCATTTTTAGCAGTTGATAAATTCAGGTCCAAACCAGTCCCCATATCAGCCTCTAGAGTGTGCTGTGTCATATCAAACATTAAAACAAGTACTGCAGCAGCATTTTTGACAGAATTTTTGAACTGTCTGCTAAAGTTAACAGCAGTTTCTCTGAACCACAGCAAGATGAATGGAAATGAGCATTCACTCCTGGTCTGCCATTTGACATCTCTGATATACTGACTGTTCGTTTTTGCATTGAGCCCCTGGAAAAATAATCTGTCCCTTAGTTTTTCATCTCAGAGATCACCATGTTCAAAAACACCTACTGCTTTCAGGCCAAGAGGAAAGCCTATAAGTCTGTTGCCAGATGCATCATGACAATCAGCCTGCATCTGACCATAACTGGCCAAGGTATTCCCTCTGATATTAATAGATGGTATTATATAAAGCATGATTGGCAATTTCTCTGTTGAGCACAATATACCTGTAACATGATGAGCTGAGTCAGGGAGGCCAGCCTTGAGTGTGCAGTTAACAATAGTATTAATAACATACAACACAGGCTTGTCCCCCTGCTCAGGAGAGAAAGTGTGACGGAAATTAGCAGCCGCGGACAGACAAGAGTCCGCGAGTGGGGTGAAAGAAAAGACGCAAGGAGTCTCGGTGGCGCAGGCTGAGGTGTCGCCTTTCAGGGCAGGGACCCCTTAGCCGCATCTTAAAAGGCAGGGCTGCTGCGGCTTGTGTTAGCGTGTGACGCTCGTCGCTGTCAAGTGCCACATGCTTGTCTTTGTGCTATGAGAGCAGGAATGGGCTGCTGACTCTCAATGCCACACGCCTGCTCACATTCTCAAGGAAGACTGAGAGAAGGCAGACACTGCAGACACTGGCACTCCAGCTGGCAACCATACTGTAGAGGCCCTGGAGTCAAAATAACAATGAGGAGGCCACTTTTAACATGCACAGAGTGTGGTGCCTCAAACTGCTGTTACGGCCTTATTCACAGTCAAGGTCATATGGGCATCTTCTGATATGTCTTTGTGAGTACTGTGCTTCTAAAAGATAATTTAGAAGGAGATAATTATGAACAGAGAAAAAAATAGAAGAATAATGTGGTAAATATCACCCGAACACCAGAGTGATACAACAGGAGTTAAACTCAAATCTTTCTCCAAAATACATGATGTTGTAAGTCACTCCTTAACACCACAAACAACACCATAAGACTCAACTGGAATATTCTATAAATAGGAAAGTCACAGACACACACACACAGATACCCAAACAGGATACTCTGCCACCTCTTGCTGTGTGTGTTTTCTATGATTTCTCGCTTCCAAGCCAGTCTTTCCTACCTTCTCTTTCCTCGTCTGACCCGGCCAAAGGAATTGCCCTGGTTAGATCAACCTCCTCTCTACATCACTTCCTGTTCCTGTTGGTGGTGATTGTTCTGAGGGGAAGGGAAGGCAGACGGGATGGGGAAAGAAGGGGAGGGAGGTGAGGAGGAGGAGGAGGAGGGGGGGGGTTATTGGTGGTTCTTTGTTCCCCTGTCTGCCTCACCTGCCTGACCCCCACCTGACAGGCTTGACCCCTGCAGGCCTGGTAGAGCCAGCCAGACAACCCGCTGACTGCCTGTTTCCTGCCTCTCTGACTGACAGGATATTCATAGCGTGCTTGGGACACGGTTAGAGGCAGACTGCTTGTCTCAGCCCATAAAGGCTTTTACTAAGAAATTGCCACAGTTTAATTACATAGTTATTATGTTTCTAATTATTAAATTCAAGAATAAAATTATTCTGCTGTAACTGATCCATAAAATGTGACGCATTGCACTGTGGGATTGCTCACAGAAAGTAGTGTTCACTTCATGGACATGGCTTTTTCATTGCATTGTGGGAGATTTTTTTTATGTAGTGCATATGTTTTGGCACTCAGATTTCAGTGAAATAACAGTAAATATAGTAAAGAAGGTCAAGAAGTCATTTTGGACATGGCCATAGTGTCCACAAGACTTTCTGCAGTAAATCCCACAATGTTTTGCTTCAGATTTGATACATGTGTGATTTGGAGTTATGTAAGTCACTTGGCAGTAAATGCACAAACCGATGGTCATTCACAAAGGGCAACATACACCACCAGTGTCAGATGTGTGTCAAAATTCCTGCACCCCTTGATTTTTACTTGAGCCTGCTCACCAGCAGTCACAAAATGCAGTGACGTGCTGCGGCTCATCAGAATCTGCCGCTGTTCTTTTCCTTTTTCTCAATGTCAACACACATCAACTCTTCAAAAAACAAACACACATCCTGCTTTCTTTGGTGTGTGCTAGTGGCATCAAATGTCACAACTCTTTGCTCTGCAGCCAGTAAATCCAAAATCTCATTTTACTGCTCACTATAAAGTGTGTTTTTGTTGAGAATAGTGAATGAGTGGTGAAGGGAGCTAATGATGATGTCTGTACATGTGCGGGCTTTGAATCAACTTGCAACTATTTTAACTTTAGACAGTGGTTCTCAAACTGCTCTGTGTGTGTTCCAGGACTGGGTTCACTGACCATGTTGTTTATACTGTATATATGTAATCAACCTTCACTGACCCAACCCAAGAACCACCCTCTCAAGGCCAGTCTCAGTGCATAAGTCCGCTTAACCGATCAGACACAGGGCTCAAAAGAATTTAATGCACCAGCGTCTAGTAAAGTATGACTTATTGGTGCAGAGGCTGCTGCTCAGCTAAAGAAGAGTGTTTCTGTAAAAAACAAATATAAATTGTCTACCTTAAAGATATTGAATATTGACACAAAATAATGATAAAAATGGGCGGCGTGGTGGTGCAGTGGTTAGCCCTATCGCCTCACAGCAAGAGGGATCGAACCCGATCTGGGCTCTTCTGTGCGGAGTTTTCATGTTGTCCCTGTGCCTACGTAGAATTTCTCTGGGTACTTTGGTTTCCTCGCACAATCCCAAAAAAATATGGTTAATTGGCTACTCTAAATTGCCCGTTAGTGTGAGTGTGTGGTCGTCTGTCTTTGTGTGTCGGCCCTGCGACTGACTAGCGACCAGTCCAGGGTGTACCCCGCCTCTTGCCCAGCTGGGATAGGCTCCAGCTCCCCGAGACCCTGACAGATCAAGCGGTATAGAAGATGAATGAATAACTATAAAAAGCACTGGCGTCAGCCTTCATGATCACCTGAGTGCCACAGCACAGTACCCATTTTGTCTCCAGATTTGCTGATACAGACAAACTTGGTGAGTTTGAGTCAGAGCCAATGGTTTGGTGAGTATTGTGATGGCGGGTTGTTATAACCTTTAGGTGAACCCTCTACCTACCCATGCACCCATTCATGCTCAGTGTGAGACACAGGTCAGTGTTTCTGGTGCCGTTCTCTTCAGTCGATGGTATCACTCAGGGAGGTGATAGCGGTCATAAGTTCTTTATCAAACAAGCATGAATGCCGACATGTTTATTCCCTTTATTCAAACCAGACAATCAGTGCACTACTGTACAGGGTGGAGTGATATGTTATTGCTCTAACCTGTGATGTAGGACACAAACCAGTTATAGAAATTTGTGACCATGTTTTTATTTTCGGTGTCCCAATTTTACCAAACAAGGAGTCCACTAATGTGAGTCAGAATATAATTATCTCACTGCACTAATTCAACTGACCATGTTGTTTTAATTAGTAGAGGCTGTAAAACCAAATTTCGGTTTGTGGTGTTACATGTCAAAACATAAGCCCATATATGCATATACTGTATGACACTGTTTATTCTCAAAACACTTCCATACGTTCTCACCTGATTACCATGAAATCACAAATTTGAAGATTTTCATGTTCAAATTTTATATGATTTATGAAAATTGCAGGTTCCTACAGCTCTCAGTCTTTTCTGAAAGCTACTGAAAAAAAGAAAAACAAACTTTATAAATGTGTGGTCATCAAGTTGAAAAATAAGGGCACTTTTTTTTTGTTAATTCATGCAAAGCTGTCACTTTCTCAATATAAGGCGGCTGTACCTGTCAGGAACAAAAGTGAATAGAGAGGTGAGGTGCTTTGTGGCCGAAGGTGGAAAAACCTTGACAGCTGCTGAAAATGTCACAGTATTCTCTATGTAAATGAAAGAAATATAACCTCCTACTCATTCAAATTTATCTGAGTAGTATGCTCTTGTCCATATCTGTAGAAGTTCAGTGTAATGTTCAGTGTAGCTTTGGAAATGCAAATGCTGCTTTCTGTGGTTGCTGTGGGGAATCCACACAAATTTACATCCAATGTCTTACATGGTTGAGTTATCAGACTTGTTTGTTTTGGGTGGTGATTTATGTGTGTTTGTAGTATCAACGTACATGTACATGTTCGTTCGATGAGTGACGGTAAATAAATGACATGTACAGGGGGGTTACAAGACTGGTCACACCAGGCTTCAGTACAGCAGAAAGAGGGAAAAAACAGTTTCCAACTTGTTCACACTTTCTCTATTAAACAATTCATTCAATAGCCACTGCCTCAGACTTGCTCATGTGGTTCTTATCTTGTTTTAACAGCACCGTCGCGATGCACAATACATTTATTTTCCCTCCAATTAACACGGTGAATAATACGCAGGTCCGATAAGGGCTTTTTGTTTCAAACAGTGTTTGTGAAACCGAGGAAATGTGGAGGCATTTTTCATTGTGAGGTTGTTTGGCTGTAACACTGGGGATCTGATGAACATGTCGGCAAAAGCTGCACCAGAAGTGGCAGGGGTCAGCGAGCGGAGTCGCTGAGGAAGGGAGGAGGAAAGCATCAGCAGTATCGCAGATACTGGCCATCTCACTGCTCTCAGATATTAATCAGCTATTATTCCAAACCACTATTTTAACACTCTCTTGAGTGCAAAAAGTAAGATCCTTATAGTCACACCTTAACATTCTGTCAAATCTTTCAATAAAACTGAGTGCACCCCTGTACAATATCACAAAAATATTAAATGATTAAAAACGGTACCATCTCACAATAACTGTTATTTTAAGTCAAAGTGAAGGTGAATTGATTTCATGTGTAATTCAAATCAAACAGGCCACACTAGTCATCACAGCAATAAAAGTCAATTCACTGTGATCACTGCAGTGAAGGTGATTACAGCTGTGATTTCCAGTTCAGGATAAAAGCAGGAACAATGTTACATAATGACCAGTGAACAACACAGCCTCCTCACTTTTGTCAGGGGTTGTATCTAATGCAGCGCGGCTCCACTTGGTCAGGAGCCGCCTGAATAAGAAAGAAACCAGATTGTGAGACTTCATGAAGATGGGTGAGAGTACAAGAGCATCAGCAGGCGACGGGACATGAGCTGAAACACAGCAAGTACAGGAAGAACCACACTATCAATAACAGAGGGAGCAGTGGCCGTCATCATCAAATGACGCCACACACACACAATTCAGTTTATCCAACGTTTCACTGGAAAAACAGTTAAGTTCTTCTGACTTATTATCTATCTTATTATTATTAATTAATATTATGTGTGGAAATGAATGTTTCAGTGGCTGATCAGGCAATGAGAAGGACACTGCATGTAAAGTAAAGTAAGTAAACCCCCACACACGGTGTCCAAGTAGAAAATCCTTACTCACAAAATGACAAAACTTTGCCACAGGACACGAAAAGATGCCTGATGAACGTAGGCAGTACATTCTTTGATAAGATGAAACCAAAAAATGAAACCAGTCTCAAAAGCTTGGCAGGAGAGGAATTTTGCAAGAATAAGTTTGTAAAGAAGAAAAGAGTGAAAACCATGACCAGGTCCTGTATGTCCCTGACTTGAACCCAGTTGAAAACTTTTGGAGTATTTTAAGTGGAAGGTAGAGCAACAAAACACCTCCAGCAAAGAACAGCTGAAAAGAATCACTGTGAAGAAGCACAACATCACTCCACAAATCTGTGCAAGACTGGTCTCATTGAAGAGGATTGAATCTGTCATCACAAATAAAGACAGACTTACATAAAAATATTACAAATAAAAATGAAATCTCTCTACTGAAGGGGGTACTGACTTTTGTTGTAGTTGGTTCTTCATTGGGGTTAATTACTCAAACATTTTCAGATAAATTGGCTTCATTCTTGGTTTGGCTAAAAACAAAGCTGTATTTAGCACTGGTTATATATGCAGTATATACCATACATACATCATCAAAATTATGCCACAATTCTGAATTGCAGTCCGATGACAGAAGAACTAAATGATGAAAATTTTGATAATCTATATTAATAATTTAAAGCTGTATTTATATGAATAATTGCTCATTTGTATAGGGATTATATGAAAGGGTTTGGTCAGAGTGACAAACCCACATAAAAGTATCACCTCAGCTTTCTATTTTTTTTATTTTTTTTATTTTATTTTTGTTTTAGCATCTTTCAAGTCATTTTGTTTTTGGCCCCAGAACTTAACTTGGCGGGGTCACTCTGATTACTGTCATCAGCCTTGTCTCCAGCAGGCAGTTGTTTTCAGCAAAAAAAAAAGAAAAAAGAAAAGAACTCCTGTATTTCTAGCTCCTGTATTCCACCTGCCCAGCACCAAACACTGCTCACAATGTAAGTGACTAATAGTGAACATAATGGAATGTCTAATGTCTCAAGAGCCAAATATTTTTTTCAGGAGGTGGAGACCAAAGTAGAGCTAAAACATGGTGAATATTGGACTTAAATTCATCAGGTGGACACAAACTTGCCTTCAGATAAACACTATTTTTTCTCTGAATCTGCTGGATGTGTTGATAAGAACACTGAAGGTTTGGTGTACAGGGCCTGAACAGCAAATTGTTTGGATAATAAATGCAATGTTGTAATGTATTTTGTTCCATTTTTATTCTTTGCAAGTTATGGGAGACTGGGCTCTTGGCGACCCCATCTGTTAAAGGGTAAATCCGCCATAAAACAGAATTGTCATGGGAAATTTAGTGGCAGAGTTTAGTTTCAAATGATAATGAGTATTATTTGACCGTAGAGGTTCCAGCTGTGAGTCAGGTACTGACTGAGCCACACATAATCTAACAGCAGCAGAGTGCAGCCAATTGGTAATTTTCCAAAAACCTTTTGTACTTTCTGGGCATTTATTTTACTTTATTATGATAGTGAAACTGGAAAGAGAGAGAGACAGGGGATGGCATGCAGCAAAGGGCCCACGTTGGACTTGAACCTGGGCTGCAGCGTTGAGTACTCAGCCCTGGTGGAACGTGCGACCAGGTGTGCAACCCGGGGCACAGCACAAAAACCTTTTCAATGCTGTCTTCTTATCTAGTCACCTGTATAAATGAAATACCTTTTCTTATCAAAGAGGAACCAAAGAGATCAAATTCTAAAGTTCTTCCTTTTCAAATGCAGTCCCAAAAAGGTTCAGTTCAGACACTGCCAACCCAACAGTCAAATACACAAAGAAAAGATTTATTGAACATATTAAATTGTGCTCCCAAAGTAACAAAATTACATGTTAACGTAGCTATATCTTTGCCTCCTACCCAAAACCAGGGGTAAAGCTTTAGATTACACCCGCAAGTTACAGTGTAAATACTTTATACATGTATGGTACCAAGGAAAGGAGAAACCCAGAATTATGTTACTCTGTAAGTGTAATCAAACACTGAATATTGTAAAATGACAAGGTGCAATCTCCAGCCACTCTATGGTCAAAGTGAAACGAAGGTGAACAACAATGACAGAGGTTATTATATTAAGTGATCATTTCAAAAAACATAAACATATTCCATAAAACCATGAACTATTTTAAAGCTACAAAAAAACATTCTTCCACCCTGGCTGAGCCACAGTAATCCATCCATTATCCATACTGCTCATCCTATTAAAGGTCACTGACGGGTTGGTGGGGGGGGGGGCATCCTAGCCAGCCAACATTGGGTGAAAGGCAGGAAACACCCTTTACAGATTAGTAGTCTGTCCACTGCACTGCATGCCCTTGCTACAATAATAAGAATGAATACTCCATATTTTAAAACTTTTTAAATTGCAATCTATTCTGTAAGTATTTTATTCATACCTTTTATAATATAAATAATAACATTGTTATGGTGGGCTGTAATCTACAGCATCACAATACAGCATTATAAATTTAGTTTAACATATTTATTTTATGGATAAATCCCAAACTAGTCAAACTGAAGTTTTGCCATGTCTACAATGAATCTTCATTTCAGTGCTGCACCTCTCTTGATATTGTCTGTCAAACTGTCAGTGTCAAACAGTCATGGTAAAGGTTCAGCGTCTTTTAGTCCCTCCACAGGGTGAAATGCTCCATATCCACGGTGCCTTTGAAGTGTGCTGGTTGATCTGCTGACAGTAAAGAAGGTCAGCAAGAGGGATAATTATCATTGTTCTGAGCAATTCTTTCAATCAACGTGACATTTGTGGCCTGACTTGTTGGTGCACAACTTTGGCTGAATAAGTGTTCAGACTTAAAGTCTACTTGCAGGAGAGGCACAGGAACAATGATTCATCTGTGTCTTTTGCTGCTGGCTGTCAACTTCACATTTCTCTGTGAGTGGATGAGTAGCTGCAGGAGATGTGTGTGAATGCAAACGTGCTGGCAATACCTTGTTAAGGTACAGAAGGTTCCCTCACCACAAGCGACAGGGAAAGTAGCCTAGCCTGTAGCTCACACACCTTCACTGTACAACTACTGCAGCTTGTTCCTGAGAAAAACAAAACAGTTTGTACACAGATTTTATTTATTTACAATCTTGAATCTCTTGTGTAGATTTATTTTACAGATTTACAAAGGTTGATTTAGACCTACACACTTTGGGAATATTTGTGAACATCACTTTACAAGATCAATTTTTTTTTTACCCTAATTTGAGCCCATATATTTCCTGTGGTCCACATTGCTCAATGCTTCTCCTAACAAGACACTGTCCATAGCTCGCACGTAGCTACAGCTACTGGCACACATTTGTTTACAGTGAGTCTTGGCGCTCATGCTGTCTCAGCTGTCAATCAAATGTGTACACTGACCTGCATATCCAGAGGTTTGGAGGCTAAATGAACATTTCTGATCTAACCAATCTCCAGAGACCTTTTATTCTTCTTTTCAGTAATAAAAAATATATTAAATACTGAAATCCTGTATTGACACAGTTTCCTATGAATGAATCTTTGCCTGTATACTCTGCAGTCATCAAATATGATTTTTTTTTTTGCACTAATATATCTGGCATATATGGAGTGTCTGGTATATTTTGAGGTTAACAACAGGATTTTCAGACATGCTAGGAATTTCACGTTAACCTTACTTGACAAGGTTGTGAATGGGGCTTCACAACCTCCCCTTAACTTGTGCTTGAAGTTTTGGGACCTTGTTCATTTCTCAATAACTGTAAAGCTAACACATAGCATATTATAATGCTTCATGCAACCCTCTATGCCTTTTTACAGCTGCTGTGAACACATGATGTTGCTAAGACAGTGGTGAAGTGAGGAGCAGGAGATTCTTCAGCATACAGCAACAGGTATGTAACAGCCGAGCACTGGCCCCACAGGGCTCTGGTGCACTGCTGAGCCTTCCCTCAGGTCTATTGGTCTCATCAGGCCCATGATTCATGATCCATGTTTCCCTTATTTCCACCACATATCTGTGTCATTGGGTGATAGGTAGTTCATAGTTTTTGAACTCAGGCAGGCCACTACAATGTCCACAAAACGCTTTTTCTCTGCACAGGCTGTAATTCTCTGAGGACATTGCCTGTTGTCCCCACAACCGCTTGTCTTAGAGGACAACAAAACACAAGGGCCATGTTTCATATTACCAGAATCAAGAGCTGCACATGGATAAAACCAATCTCCCCCTCTGTGATGCCTGCAAGGGCTTTATTTCATCTCAGAGAACTATTTTATCTTGCTTCCTGTTTTTATGTCCTCTTGAAACTGACACCTGCTCACACACACACACACACACACACACACACACACACACACACACACACACACACACACACACACACACACACACACTGGCAGCAAATCCCAATGAAGTGCCTAAATATGGTGAACAAAAGGTCTGCAGGGGAGTGAAAGGAGAAGCGGAACAAAAAACAAATAAGTAATGAAATTATAACAATACAGAGAGAAGGGGAGATAGAGAGACAGAGAAAGAGAGAGAGAGAGAGTAGGGTTGCCACAATGGTGAGGAACAATCGTGCCGCGTCAATGGAAAAAAAGAGGTGGGGGGGGAGGGCTATCTGGACAATAGTGCCGGTGACAGGAGTACAATGGCTGCAGTGTTTTCAATTAGACATTATCTCATAGACAGAGTGGCAGGTCTCATTGTGCAAGGGGGCTATTTCAGGGCTGCCTTTGTGTGGGGCAGTGCCATACTCCCCCACACCCCTCTTCGATCCTCAACTACCCCTCCTCCCCCGCCCCTGCAAAGGCCCTGTTATCTCTTCTGTGTGTGCATGTGCATGTATGTGTGTGCCTGTGGACAGAGGGACAGAAAGCAGGCCTTTTATGTGGCTTGTTATTTGGTTTCCATCAGCGGAGGGCAAAGTGTAGCCGGAGCTGCACAGTGATGGAGGGAAAGGGGAAAAATTGGGAGATGGGGAGGTGATGGGTCCTGACCGGTGGGAGTATCTGAGCCCGTCCAACTGCCCTCTGTTGTTCAGGCTCACTGTCAAGTCATGTTCGCCGACACTGCTCCGAGCATCTTCAGTCCCTCCGGAGACTTTCTATAGAATATTGTGCATATCGGTATCAACCCAATCAGGTCATTGTGGTCTCCATATCTTTATAGGGTAATGTTTGCGAAAAGCAGCTGTCGCCTTTGACATGCTTCCGCAGTGTTGTTTTGCCGCATTCAGCGGATGAGGGGTAGGAAAAGAGGGTGTTTCGGTGTGCTTGCTTCTCAGAAATAATGCGAACTTTGCTTATCGGACGGGAGCATCTGAAACATGTTGACAAGCTCACAAAAAAAGGGTTGTTTCGACAAGTCTCATTCAGCCGCCCCTCTGCGGCTTGCTATATGTCGGTGTGAGTGTGTGTGTGTGTTGTTTGCCACTTTGCCTTATTGCATGTTAGAAAGTATGACACCTTGTTCTGCCTAATGCACACATAAGCAGATCTGCGCTATCGCTGTGATATTGTGTCAGGTAAGCAGAATAATCTTATGAGGTTTTTCCACTGTTGGTGTTTATCTCAGTGGTGTCAGTCAGTCAGGGGCCCTCCCTCCTTCTGGTGTGCATGATACATTCCATAGTTGAGCTGGATGTCATGGGTCACATTGTTGCAGGTGAAGAAAGTTGCTATAAAACCTAATACCTTGAAGGTTGAATCTCATTGTCAAAAGCGAGGCGCCTACATATTTACACACATTAAGTGCTCATGCATTCACAGAGCCATTTTCTTTTTAAAATAAGTGAACTGAACACAACAACCTTACAAAGCCTGAAGCTCATGATGAGGTTTAGCTAAAAGACGATTTAAGCCTCCCTTGACATTTTCTTATACATTTCCCTGTATAAGAACACTTGATAAAAACATAAATGAGAATGATTTGCTGTTGTGTTCAACACAGAGTCACTGTTCACTAAGCAGTGCTACCATTAGCCACATAGCTTCATTGTATTTCCAGTGTTTGGGTCACATTAAAAAACTTCAGATGTTCATATTGTCTCACTTGGTAACATGACCAGGTTGCATCAGCCCAACAGAATGACTCTTGGTGACAGGATCCACATTTGACTTAACATCACCTTAATCAAACAGTACACGGTGTTCATTTCCTATGGTTCTAAGATAATAATCGCCTCTCTATCACCACTTGTGAAAAAAGAGAAAGGTGGAAATTTACTTTTTTGTTTAAATGGAGACGTGATGATTTTTATTTTCACTGAAAACCACAAAATGATTAAATGAGTAGTCTATAAATCCACTGATTATACTTAATACTTATACAGGAAAAAATACCCATATTTTCTTTTTGCTCAATCTGTTAAGGATTCCATCCTCAAGAATGTTGATTTTGTTGATCAACATACTGATCTGACAAAATGTATTATTTCCAGATATAATGACCAAATCTTTCTGTCTGACCACTGCTGCCGGAAAAAGTGACCCAAAACCTCCCTGGAGCAATGGCTGTGGGTCTACTAGCTTCTCATGTCTATTTCCGTGCTCTGAACTACTTCTGTGACCCAACAAACCCCAGTGTGTCTCTGTGAGGGTCATTTTTGGGGGATGACAAGTCTCTCTTAGTGGTTTCCAGTCATCACGGCCCATGAAGAGGTTTGTGGAGGTTTGTTACTCCAAATGGTGCAACAACAGCTCAGTGATTGTTGTGCATGCATCTGACCGTGAACTGCGTGCAGGATGCAGCAAAGTTCCTCATCAATTCAAACAAGAAGGAAGTTTTTCGTTAATGTGACACTGATAACATATTTGAACGAGTACATGATCCCTGATTTCATGAAGTCATGAACACTGAAACTACAGATGACCACACATTCTTCAGCTTATATTTTGGTGTAATATCTGTAGAAGTTTTCATTGTTGGTGCAGTGCATCGTCTTATTTAATCATTTATTTAAGTATTTGCTGGATTTCGTCCCGGACAGGCCTGGTTGTGTGTGTAGGTGTGTGTGTGTGTGTGTGTGTGTGTGTGTGTGTGTGTGTGTGTGTGTGTGTGTGTGTGTGTGTGTGTGTGTGTGTGTGTGTCTGTGTAGGTGTGAGTGAAGCAGCAGGTAGCCTGTGCAGTCAGCAGCCTCCAGATAGAGCAGATATTTATCTAATGGCAGAGTAGAGATACAGCAGCTGAGTGACCTGATTCCAATCTCTACCATCAGGGTCTGACAACCCCAGAAAAGAGGGGCAAACTGGGACACAGGAAGACAGTGTGGGTAATTGACTTCAGTTGAGGTCGGGGTTGTTATGACATGCTGTGTATAGATTACGTTGGGCTGCTCAGACACAGCCTCCACAAGCCTCCAGCAACTGCCACTGCGGCCAGAAGGGTTTGTGTTGGTGTGTAAAAAAGACACATATTTGCTCTAATAACATATTTTTCTGTTGGTTGACGTACAGTACTATTTCTGATGATTTGTCACAGATCATGATAAGTATAAATACACTTTCCTCATGATTAATCAATCAAGAACTTAAAAGTTCTTGAATAAAGTTCTTGATTGATTGATTAAACCCTCGAATTATGAAATTAAGAAAAACTGTGTTAATAGCGTCATGTCTTACGTGATGCTAATACCTTCACTGTCATCCTGTGTTGAACACCCAATAGTTTTTTGTGCATTCATTCAGGTGCATTTAATGCATTTATGATGCTTTTACAGTCATTTGTGGGAGATCCATTTAACCCGCAGTACATAAATTCACCCAATTGTCTGAATCTTCCACATTTTATTTCATTTGTACACAAAAATCTAATTATATCTCCTCATTCACCGAGACACTAATTTGAGCGTCAATGTTTGTCATAGATTTTCCTGGAGAGATGAACAGCATTCTTTTAAAAGATGTTCCCTTATTTGGTGTTTTGATCATGGCGGTAGACATCTAATGTATCACTCCGAAATCTTGCATAGGTGTTCAACTGGGTTGAGTGTGAAGGCCATAGTAAAGGAGTCATATCATTTTCACACTCACCAAATGATTCAGTGAGCTCACATGTCCTGAAATTAAAAAAAAATATGAAAAATAAAAAACCAAAAAAATCTGATTCTGGTTTCCTGTAGTTTGTTTTGCTTTCAAATAATGAACCTGATTCAAGTGATTTCTCATGTTTCACATGTGGAATATCAGTAAATTACACCTGCCTAGATGTAACTTTTTCACCCATGAAATGAAAAGTGTTTTTCATATAATAAATTCACAATATGTCAAATGACATATTATGATGAATATGTCATTTTGTCAAATATATGTTGATCTGTCACTCATTTATATTTAATCTGTTACTTTTTGGCACTTTATCATTTAATGTTTGACATTTTCGTCCATAGGAAAAAAATCGATAGCTCAGTCCATCGTACATGAATGACTGGTCCGTGGTTTTCCCGTGGTCTACTTTTCAGGTGTTGCTTTCGGCTGAATTATTTTTTTCTCGCTGGTTGGGTGGACCCATTTTGCATGAAAATTACATGAATAATATCAATAAATAAAAATGCATATTTTCAATGAAATTAATTATTTATACTCAAATCCTACTAAACTGACTCCAGATCAGCCACTGTAATGATGTAATACTCTCCTGAGACTACAAAAAAGGTTGGGAACTACTGGTCTACACCTCAGAGCTTTATCTTTTCATGACAATATAATGTATCTAATTACACAAAGCCATTTTCAGACCTAGATGAAAGAACTGCTGTGGCAAAACTGTTTTTAATGCTAGCACACTAAGCATTGATGGTGTACTTTGTAGATATTACAATGTGTTCGGCAATGATAGCGATGCTGTTGGACTTTGAAAGCAGTGTATATGGTTCTGCAGAAATATATTATGAGTTCTGGTACTGGGCTGATTTTTTGAGCTGGTTTTGATTTGTCACGTGCTGGTTTTATCACACAGACCTGGCAACCCTGGACTCGGCACCAATATGCATAACTCCTTGATTAGAATTTTAATAATAATAGTACCTAATAATGCTTTATGAACAAAACCTTCAGCACAGTAAGAAAGGAGCAAGGATGGTAAAGTAATCAGTTGCAGAAATACAACAAGAACAAGTGCACCATGTGTAATTAGTTACATATCTCAAACATGTAATCTGTCTCACGGCCAATGGAGCCTGTTGTCAGTGGTTTCATGCTGGTAAGGCCAACCTTCCAACTGGTACATTTCTGCTGTGTTAATAAATGGTAGTGGAAATAAATCCCTCCTGGTGTTGGCTGGCAAGATATTGTTAAGAAATACCATGAAAAGACCAATGGTGACAATGAACTGAAGTGAATTGAATCTATACATACAATGCTCCGCTATGTTCACAAGCTGCTCACTAAAGTTGTCTGTCTGCAGTCTGGTGCTAAGAGGAGGATTTTGGCTGAAAACAGCTGTCTGATCCTGGAAATGAGAAAAAAAGAAGCCTCATAGAGCTGATCTAAGTCGAGTTATAATTGATAGTTTGTCACTACAAACAATACTCTTTACATTACACAGAGTCACAAAAATATTGATTCACATTGATTGGCATGGTGAATAAAAATGATCAGGTGCCTAGAGATAAATTATTCTACTTATTACACTATGAGAGGCCTCAGTAACTCCAGTTTTAAGTGCATTTCATTCATTTCTACCATACCTGGTCTAATAGGTTGCTTTCCTCTGCTGTATCCTTATCATAATTTCCCATGAGGACAGCTCACTGTCCTCATGGGAATCATTAAAGTTTCATTCTCTAAACAACCTGGCACACTACTAGGGAAACTCTGACGCTCTAAGAGTGCGAATAGAAGCTGAGGCTGTATGGTATAGAACGTGGTAATACAAGAATATGTTAGAAACTACCGCTAATTGTGGCTGAAGGTGCTGTAGCATGGTCCAGCCTGGCAGAACAAACAGAGCAGGCTGGCGCTGCTCAGCAAGCCTTGGCTTCTCATCAGCAGAGACAAAGGTACACAACCTGAAAGGTAAGAGGGAGAATAAAGATGTCAGATTGTAAAGGCTGGCACGGTTCTTCCCACTGAGACAATAACAGCGTGGTTTGTATGGACAAAGTGGGATATAAGGGTTTTTGGTTTCGGCAACTCGAACAAGTTTGAAGACTGAACAAATGCAGTTGAGCTCCCATCATCTGTGTTTAGTTGTTATGCTTTATTATTACTCTTAAGGCCATGCTGTTGCACAGAATAAAGTAACTTTACACAAAGTCTGACACTCAAACAAAACTGACACAAATGCTTACATGATGCGACAGCATGGCTGGTATTGTTTTAATATGGTCCTTGAGGTTTTAAGTACTTTGGCAGTTGTGTATATATCTCTCTGTCAGAGACAGAATCTGCTCACAAGATTTTGTATCAGTGATAGTGTCACAGCTGTGCAAGATACAGTCAGAAAACTTTACAGGTTTGTAGCTGAGCTCAAACCGAAGCCTGAGCTCTTCTTCTCCCTTTGAGCAAGGGTGTCTGAAGTAGGATAGGTAGTAGGGCCAATGTAGGAAACATACATGGAATAAAAAAGACGATATCTCTCTGCATCAATTTTGATCCTTTAAAAAAAGAAAAAGATTTAACATGAAAGTTTGAAAAGGGAGTGCAATGGTTAATCGGTGGAGTACTCCACTGCAGGCCAGAGGACAGGACTTGCTGTAAAAGCTTTTGCTGTCATCCACTACCACAGTTTCAACTACTTGTCTCTAGATTGTGACAGAACATCTGGGCCCATAATATTACAATGACGATGATGAGTATCACAGAGGGAAGAGCCAAAAAAGCAGCAGCTCAATGGATTTTTTTTAATGAAGACATGAAATTGGAAAGTGCATACACCTATTCCTGTACAGCCGCAACACGTTATTTATTTATTTATTTTGGATTCTAGAAATGCTGGTGTGACCGGACCTTTCCACTTGTGGAAGAGGCCCTGTCTGGTATTGACAAACAGAATATGGAAACTAACTTTTGGTAATTTTGAAGCCAGAGGCGCATATCACACCTGCTATGAAGCTAGCAATGAGGAGGAATACATTGTCAGCTGAATTTGTGACTAATGAAATTCCCTCTTTCCCACTGCTCGGTGTGCCATTGCATTCTGATAGCGTCACTGTGGAGGAGAACAGTCCAAAACACATTAACCAGAAAACCCTCCAAAAGGATGTCGTTTATGCACAGTCATTGCATGCAAATACATGGCAATTTTAAGTTAGATGTCTGTTTTCTTCGCGTTCTGCAAATGCAGAACACGCAGAAAACACACACCATTAATGGATGTGGCCACCTCCACAGTTCTCACCATGTCATGGTGCAAAAACTGACAGCTCTGTGTTGGATTACAATCATTCACACCACAACCATGTGTGTGTAGCTCAAATCAAAAATGATCTTCCTTTTATTTTCTTGCTTGAGAGATTTGCATCGGCCGGCCAACTTATCTACACAAAGTTCAGTTTTTGAATAGTAAATACAGAGCACATGTGACAGCGAAGCCACAGAACACAGGACAAACATGACTGTGCTTTGCGTCCACTACTCTGCCCTTGTGTGTGCAAATGCAAATCCTGGTAATCACATGAAAATTGCACTTCGCAGTTTGATTGTTGCTGGATCTGCACTACTGCCCCCAACACTGGCACAGCTAACTTCACTGTCTGACACCAAAACACCAAACAGATGCAAGTGAATAATAAGCCAGGTTGTGAAAATATCACTTTCCTGTCCCAAGGTCCCACCATGAGCCACGGGCTGTAGAGAGCCTAGAAAGTATGATGTGATATAAGAATGTATAATAAATTAGTATAAAATAAATGAACTGTATTTTTCTCATCTTTGACAAGAGGCTCAATGCTGTCACATCTACCAGCCTGTGCAAACTAGTGAATGGCTACATTCGCGAACACAGTCAGTGTTATATTTGTCATATGTTATTGATTTGTTACTGATGCATTGCATTACAGTTATATTTGGTCTAAGCAGAGTAAATTCTTGCTTATTATACTGTTTCCTTGTTTAGCTAATGACACATCAGATCTTTAATGGAGGTATCATATAATTAGTACATAAAATGATTTGATGTCCAAGATGGCCACAGCACATAGTCTGGTACAGGCTGAGTCTTGGCTCGTTCTGTTTGGACCATGGAGCCTGTTTCCTTCAGCACCTCTTTTGCTTTTATTGACTGTACTGTATCCATATGAGGTGCATGAAAGGTGTGGAGACCAAAATGTGCTTCTTATTGTTTCAAAAAGGGACAAACGGAGCTCTCCAAACCTGAGGACATGACTTACTGAACAGCTCATGACTCTGCCATATTTTATTAACCTACTTATTCCATATGATTACACATGCTGATGACACACTCTTATACATATCTGTTTCTGCCAACAACCTTAGCCCAGTGAATGAGCTTATCCAGTGCGTTGCCGATGTCAGATACTGGAAGACCAAAAAATGTTTAACAGCTAAATAAATACAAAACAGATATTCTTTGAGTAGGTCCCAAGGCTTTGAGGCACGCAATTCACTCTTTGTTAACTCCCTTGTCAGTAAAGCCTTGTGGGCGTGCCAGAAACTTGGGTTTGATTTTGGATGCTAATCTTAACTTCCTGAAGCACACATCTAATATCTCCATGACTGCCTTTGATCAGATCAGAAATACATCTAAAGTTAAATACTTCCTGTCTCAGTCAGTTTCTGAAAAACTCATGCATTTCTCAGACTAGATTAGTGTTATGCATTTGTTAAATACAGCAAGAGTTTTAACCAAAACCTTCCTACATTGTTGACATGCTCACTGAGTACGCACCGGACAGATCATCTTGCACAGGTCTCCTCACGATACCTAAAGTAAATTCGAAATCAGCTTATGGTGGCTTCAGTCACTAAACTGTCTACCACACGAACCAAGGTCTGATACAACAGTATATAGTTTTTAGTAGTATGTATGTTTACAACTACAGGCCGATCGCTAAATTGTGTGTTTTAGCTAAACACCTTGAAAAGTTACTGTGTTATAGTGTTAGTGAACAACTTACAGAAGTTTTAGACACAAATGGTATTACAAACGACAAAGCACAATAACAGCTGCTTATTAAAAACAAGAATCACAGCATCTGTAGTTGTATTACCTTACACTGTCATTGAGAGTGATGGCTTGTAGCATTAGAGCAGAGGTACAAAATAACAAGCAGATAGTATTTCACTGACATGTGTATCAGAGTTGTATATCAAAGTAAATAAAAAGTTACCCAAACTGTCAAATGCAGAGAAAGTGGCAATAACAACCAACTGATTCCTATGTGACGATCACAGCTCACCACATCTGTCCTGTCTGGGAGTTATGGAGTCATATCTCATAGATGAGAGTATTCAGTGTATCACACACAGGGAAAAATATATAGGCGCTTAATTGGAAAAAGCATGCGTTGACTGAGATGTGGCTGCTAAAGAACGAGCCCTGCTAGCTGAACATGCCAGAAACGAGGTTGTGGCTGTAGAGGAAGCAGAGATGACCTCCTCACCTTGGGGGCTTTGTTCGCACATTAAATCTGGCCTCACAGAAAAGCCTTTCAAGAGGACACTGCTCCAAAGTAGCTGGGAAGTGTGAAAAAGGATGGTTGGGTTTTTTGCATCGCAACATAAGGGGAGCTGAAATCCTATGGGAGAAACAGCAGCATGCGATGAAGACGGGGCACTCACTACTAAGATGAAGAAGGTGTTTAACAATGACTTTGAGAATCGATACACGCACCTCCATGACCTCCTGTACACTGCAGCCACTCTAAACCTCGCTTCAAAACAGTGCCATGACGCTGAGAGGATATTCACAGGTTTATCAGCTGAAGCTGCAGCACTGCATGACAAGGTAACCCCTCAACAGACACAACCGCTCATTCACCACACAGTAACTTATTACAGTGCATTCTAACAGCTGCTAACAGTCTGCTTTTCAATACATTGCTATCACCAGCTGTGAGAGATGGTACTGCATGCTGTTTGTTGCCATTATCTATTGACAATATGTACTGAATTGAACCATATTGCTGCACACAGTTTACTGTCTACATACACTACGCACTGATTTTAACCATACTAGTTCATCCAATTTTTTTAGGCTTGTTATTATGGCAGCAAGATCCTCAGAGGGAAGGCCAGTGAGGACGTCATGAGGGACAGAGAGCAGCATCCTGTTCCCCCCTGAATGACAGCTCACCATAGTGGTGGAAAGCAAAGGTAGATCTACCACCGATGTCGTCTTTTGCAAAAAAAAAAAAAAAAAAAATTCTGTATACCAACCACCAGTGTGGTTTGAGTTTTCAGCACGGCAGGAGATAATGTTTCCTCTCAACACAGCGCACTCTGATCATGTCGATCAGTTGAAGAATCTTGACAAGCACAAGCGTACATGAACGTCTTCACTGTGTGTGCGGTATAAACAGATTAAGATTTGTATTTCACAACATCAGAATTAGGTGAAAGAGAGTGTGTGTGCAGGTGTTTGTGGGAGAGTGTGAGCATACATGAATGAATATTTTGTCTCACGGGAGAGTAACTGATAAGAAAAAAGCAAATGACAGTGAAAAGGAAGTAATGGCTGTTCTCTTTCCAGGGTTAATGGTAGCTTTGCACGGTTCATGATACTGAAGAGCTGATGCTGCATTCAGGTAGATGTGTAGCACTTATGTTACTGTTATGTTACCTTACCTCTTGAGTCCACTTAACTTGGCTGAAGCTCATATGAAATGAGAAAATGTCTTCAAATTGCTTTATTATTATTATTATTAGTAGTAGTAGTAGTAGTAGTAGTAGTATTTTACCTCAACAGCATTCTCACTGGTCTCCCATCTAAGAGGACACACTGCTAGAAACTTTTTTCCTTGGTTCCAATTTGTGCTATTAGTGAAAATTTGTTTTCGGTGCTGGAGGGACTTTGCAAAGTTCATGAATTGCAATATGCTGAAGGGTTAAGACTTTTTTTTTTTCTATATTTCTCCCCCTAACTAAGTGAGGCACATGATCATGAGTGTGCGACAAAAAGCTCTTTTATATTTCCATTCAAAATGCCAAAATGTTCACACTGTCTTTTGAAAAGAATTATACAATGACACATTTGTCTTTGCCAATTTTTTTCCTGTTCCAAACAGCAACAAAAATACTTGGGATTCCCTGTTTTTTAATGAAATAAATCTGTTTGAAGGTAAGCATTAAACACTGTATCAGAATAAAGACTTGAAATTACAATTGAATTCATGCAAAACTCAGATGTCCCAATTTCCACCTGCACTTAAACGCAGCATGCCTTTGTGGATCTGTGTGGGAGCTGGAGACCACGAAAAGAGTCTCAAAACTCCACACACAACCCGGTCCATGTGTATCAGGCCATCCGTTCACACACATTTAACAATCTGTAAATAAATACAAAGGAATGTCACAAATATTTTCAGACGTTTGTATGAACAGGAAGCTTTTCAAAAGCAAAAATGATCAGATCTGTGAAGCTGAAGTTAAGAATCTTTACGTAAATTATTAATATAGGTAATTTAAGCTGCGGTGTGTGGATTTGTAAAAGTGTTTTACATGTGTTCAAATTGCTTGGTATTTGTGTGTAGATTGGAGAACCCAAAATTATGCACAAATTGTTGTGCACATTTGTAGACTCATTCTTCATTTGTGGATCTCTCCATGGAGGTCTAGTCAGCCTGAGGGACTGAAAACACCTGTGTGGGTGTGCTGAGCCTTCAGTTTGCAAAGTATCTCCAGTAGTAACTGCATTTGTCAAACAAATGCGGTGGAGTAAAAAGTTCCCTTTGAAAAGCAGAAAGTTGCATAACATGGGAATATTTATGTAAAGTACCAGTGTAAATGAATAAAATAATTACTTCAAAAATAAATTGTAACTCAGGTTAAAGGAAGAATCTTTTTCTTTGAAACGACAGGTGCAATCAGTCTCTTTCTCCACAACAACATCAGTTTGTTGACATTGGGAGATAAAATCATATGTGTGATATGTAAAGATTCAAATGTTAAGTCTTCAGATCCACTCTCTGTCAGTGCAGCCAGTGAGTTCACCTGTGTGTTGTCCAAGAGAGACCAGTAAATAAACAGCTTTACCTGAAGATACCTTTGCTTCCCTCACCTGCAGTTCCTTCTACAGTCCTACACAGTCTCCATCCAGCATCTCACCCAAACTCTGCAATGAAGAACCAGTGTTACTGCATATAAACAGCGAAAGCTGCTGCTAACAGTCCATGTTTGTTTTGGTACAGCAACACGCGACAACTGTTGTTCTTGTGGGATTTGCAGGGTCATCTACCACTAGAACTCCACTAGTTACTGAGCCGTCTTCAATGTGTTGTCTAGTGTGCTTACTCAGTTGTAATATTCATGCTCCTTCTTGACCGTCAAAAACTAAAAAATGTGTGCAAGTTGGTCGAAATAATGTGGTTTATCCAGTCTTTGTAGGTTTCAGCTTGTCTGTATTCCTTAACATCCTCTGAGGTTCAGCAAAGAAACTTTCCCAGGTAACGCAAGGAGGGATTTTTTTTTACAAAAATAAGAAAAGAAAAAAACTGTAACTTTTGAAGATACCTCCATGATTTGACAAATGTCAGAGAACTAGATCAGATCCTCATTTATCTGCACATGAACTTAAGCTAAACAGTTCACATTTAGCCATGAAAAAGTCCTCATACGGAGCTTTAAATGTGAGAACGGTCTCTTGGTGCCGTAGAAATGGGAGATGGAAGTGAAGCCTGCGTGAAAAATATTAAAATAATAATCATCAAAACATTGTGCTGCTGCTGGCGGGCTGAAGGTAGTCGCTCAGAAAAATGCCGCCTCTCTCCATTGTTCACATGCTTCGTCAAAAACAATAGCGTATGCTTTTTGGAATAGGTGACACAAACAACACAACCACGTTTCAGTTTGCAAAATAGTAAATGCCCACTTGAAACGTTATTATGTTCTGAAACTCTTCACACTATTAACAAAATCAAATAAAGGTATCCAAAAAGAAAAAACTACTACAGAAAAAAAAAATCTTCACTGAGGATAGAAAAAGAAAAACAAGCTTCAGTTTTGAAACAGTTCACGTCTGCAGTTACGTGACATGAAAATAAAAATACAGTGAGATATTGAAAATATTTAAGGCAGTACATAGAGGGGAAACGGAAGAACGTGGTTCATAGACTAAAGGACTTGGGTCAGAACCTGCTGCCCAGCTTGACCTTGAACCTCATAAAGTGGACACAAGGACAGTTTAAAGACACTTCCTGCTCCGTGTCTTGCCTGTGTTTGATTAAATGACAGTTTCGTATCCACAGTCGCTGCCCTGACTTCATTTGATCTTTTCTTTGAGGGCCTCCTCCGGTGCAGTCCCTGTGTCTCACAGCTGCACTTCTGACTCCCTCTGCTTCCAGTTTTTGACATACTACAGTGTGTCTCCATTGTTCAGATGCATTGTTGAAGACAAAAGGCTCAGTTTTGAAGAGAAAAGCAACAAGACTGAAAAACTGTGTTGAGGTTTCAAAACTCCTCTTTCAGTCCGTTCACACCTGCAGTCATTTAATGATAAACAAAAAAAAAAAACTATCATCTCTTAGGCTGTTTGTTTACTACTAAGATAAGAAAGATAGATAAACTTTTATTAAAATAATAATAAGCTCTGTGTGACAAACCCTGCCTTGGCATGACTGCAGTCACAGTGCAGGAGTCCACTGAGGATTGGTGAGTGTGTTGGAAAGTGGACATTTTCCAGTTAACTTTTTTCAGGTAACATTTTCCCTCCACAGAGTTTACAAGCTTTCTTTCACATCCCCACATCTCGCTGCTGTAACACTGTCATTCTCCTGATGGGCTGTTAAAAAAAAAAAAAACCATTGCAGCAGAGCTAAATTATCCACAATGCAACTTGACTGCCAACAGTTCAGTCGGTGATTCTGGTGTGTTGTGCTCATAGCCTCGGTCAATGGAGCCACGAAAGGCTTCATGCAGCTTTTTGCACAAATGCAGTAGTACTTCCCAACACCTGAAAACAGAGTGCTATGTAGCTAACATGCTCTAAATGTAGCTAACACTCTCTAAATTGCAGGGAGGTGTGCTCAACTGCAAAAGACGTCTATCAGCTGCAAACAAGCAAAAACCCTTGTAAAGAGGCAGGAGCCCTTTGACAGTTATATAGCACAGACTTTAAACCACAAGCTGACATTTCAGGACTAGTTCCTTCTCTAGATCCTCTTCACCAGTAGTTTTACTTGTTTGCTGCCTAGAACGTCTAAACAGAAACTGATGTGTAGAATCGGTGGAGTTCCCCTTTAAGAATCATCTATTTATCAGTGGCTGTGATCCGTGTAGGGTACAGCAAGCTTGTTGACTGAAAGTAGCTCAGTCCAAAAGACCATCCTCTTTTGATGTGGAGACACCACATGACGGAACGAGCTTGGAAAACAGCCGCAGGTGCTGCAAAGATGCAGCTAAAAGGTAAATGTTATACGCAAGTACAATGGCCTGAATTAATTTAGCCAGAACTCACAGTGAGAGGTCGGTTTCTTTTATTGGACGATGCAGCAAGGTGCATCCTCTCCGGACTGTCTGTCATCCAGAGAAATTCAAGAAGCCTGAACATCATGGCCCAGAGACAGCATGTAGCTCTACAGAAAGCACGAACCAAGGCATCACATGTACAGCAGCACACATGAGTCAGAGAGAAAAGGACTGAAAAGATGAACTGAAGAGTAAAAAGGGACATTAGTTTGAAAGCGGAAGAAAAGAGAAAAGTGGAAAAAAGTGAAAGGGTAAAAGAGAAAAGGGTAGAGGGAGAGGAAAAAAAAAGGAGAAGTGTAGAAAAGGGTTTTGTAATCTCGGTATAGTGGTGTTGTGCCGTCTCCATGGCGACAGGCACAAAGGCCCGTGGTTGGCCATTGATGGCTAATTGTATTCTTCACAGCTCTTTTGTTAATTGTTGTCTGCCCAGCTCCCACTTCCTGCTGGGCCACGGCACAAAGCCACGAACAGGAGGGATTAGAAATGGCACATCAGCTCCCCCAACACACTGCCAAGCTCTCTCTACCTCATTCTCTCCCTGTCTTTCATTCTCTCTCCTCCTCTCTTTCTCCCCCTCTTTCTTTCTCTATCTCTCCCTGTCCCCACAGAGCCGCGCCTCCTTTTATCTTCTCACCGTCTGCACTCCCATGACCTCGCCTATTCTTCCTTTCTGTCTCTCTCTCTTGATATGAGGTCTTCACTTCTTCGGTCACACCTCTGTGACGTTCTGTCAGCCCGTTCTTCTTCTTCTTCGCCTCCTTCACTGCCAGCGTTATTCACACAGATGCAGATAAGACAAGGCTACTGTACAAGTTGTCCACACTAATGCAGAGACATTTAAAAAAGCATCTTTTAGTCACAGTTTTGGATGTTCATTATCACTAAGACAACATTTTTCACCGCTGAACTTTGAGGTTTTGGGGAATGCTGATGTATGATGTATGATTGACAACTTTTCACAGTTATGGTGAAGGTACAGTACTTCCAGGTTGTAGCAGTGTTAAGAAACTCTTCAGAAACAACGTGTTGTTATTGGCACACTGTATTTTTATGTTTCTGTTAGATGACTGTTTTCTCATGAGAAAGAAAACTGAAGAACAGTGAATCAAACTTTGATCAAATCCCAATTCTCTACACATCAAGTCCTTTGACAGCAGAAACAGAAAGACACCAGTGACAGCTACAGTGTGATCCAATAAACTGAGACACAAAGTGAGCAAGCGATTACAGAGTCAGAGGAGACAGAACCAAGCAGAGTAACTGGTCCATCAATTCAACCTCAGAAGGCTGCAGTGACACTGTATTTACCATTTTTGTGGTAAATACACTAAACAGGAAGAAGAAGAAGAGATTTAAAGACCCCATGAAAGAAGCACGTAACCCTCCTGTAAAGCAGTGCATCTTCAACAGTGACCTCGTGGTGCACTAACAGGTGTATTGGTACAGTCATGTTACTCTTGCGTCCTGCGCATATTCACCCAGTCTCCCATTCACTTCAGCTGAGAGCCGAACAACTACTAAATTCAAGGATGTACTTCCTGTTAAATTTGCAGGGAAGAGTTCACATTTGTTCAACTTCAACTTGCACAGCTGACCAACAGAAACACTAACGCACTGTTTGGAAATCGGAAAAAGAAGTTATTTTCAGAGATGTATCATCACCTTGTTTTGCACAGCATTACACAAGCAGAGTACAAACTGCAGTCTCAAACTGTCTTCACAGTTTCTGATCACTCTGAAAAATCTTTAGTTTACATCATTATTAAACCACGATACCAACATGACTGTAAGGATGGACATGTTGGTCCTTGACTATCAGATAGATTACCATTCATGGTCTCAATAACAACTGGACCGATTCTCATGACAGTTGTTGGACATTTGCTGTACTTTGTACGTTTAGTGCTAATTAGAAAAGGGTTACATGACAAACAACAATTGTGAACATGGTGAAAATTATACCTGCTTAACAACAGCATAGCACAGAGCTGTTGGCACAATCTTATAAAACAATCTGAAAACACCAGTGTGGACAGAAAACGCACAGAAACTCAGATCACATTTTCTCATTTACCCTCACTGGTGTTACGCCTGCCTGAGGTTTAGAAACAGCTGTTAAACCAGAATTACTTTATTTAAAAATCTGTCTCCCAATGTCCTAAACACACTACTGTTTTCAAATATACAACATATATAAAATATGAAATGAAAGAAATATAACATAGAGTATATACAGAATATTCAGGGCACTCTAAAAGCGTGCAAACATTTTTTTTCCCCCCTAAATTTATAAGAAATTAAAGCACCTGGGGGAAAAAATGATTACTCTTAATAAAACTTTTCTTCCAAATGTTTCAAGAAAAGAGAATTGGCATTTATTTTGTACCCATTTGTTTTTTGTGGATTACAGCCCATTTTTCCAGGAAAGACACACAGAGATTTGTGAAATGTTATTTATTCGTTGCTTTAACCAGGACAAATGAAATTCTTCGCAGTATTGTAGTGGCAGATATTACGATGGTGAACTTGTCAAAACCTTGACAGATAAAAACAAAACTTTGCACAGAGAATAGAAACCGTTATGGATCAATTAGAGAACAGAGTTTGTAATTTGTTTGGAAAAATTAGTTACTAAAGATGAAACAATTACTCGATCAACAGAAAACTAATTGCTACCTGACGTTTACTGAGTAGTATTTACCAAACATTTGCTAATTTCATCTTCTCCAGTGGGAGGATTTGCTTCTTTTCACTCTTTATAGAATTATTTACAGAATATCTGCTCTGCCCACAAAATAAGGGAGTGTACGAGAATTACTGGGTTGGCGATCGGGGCAAAGGGTTGTGTTTTACTGTTTAAACAGATCAAGATTAATATAATATAACAGTTTTCAGATGGTACAACTCCTGTAATAACATATAACAAATGATGCATCACATTTTATTCATTTGATGCATAATGGTAATATTTCAGCCAATCTGAGATTTACTTATTCATTCATTTTCTTTTTTTAAGCATGAGGGTCGGTGAATTTTATGTCCAAAGTAAAACACACAGTACAAATGGAGCTCTGATTGTCTGGGTTACTGCTCAGTTAAGGTAAAAACCTTCCACAGTAAAGATCATTATATTTCATCTCATTACACTAGTTAGTATAAAAACTTTTACAATGTTTAACTTCCACCTGCGCCACTGATTTGATTGTTATGGGAGAAGCCACCTGCCCCAAAGACTGATCATTCTTGGCACACCTTGATGACCCATGACACACATTTATCACATGATTTATGATGTAACTGTGCTCATCTCTCTTTTATATAAGAAATCTAACAATGGAAGGCGGACATGAATTATAAATATAGGGAAAGACCTCCTGATGCCTCCACCCCCAATAATTTTTACACAGTCCCTAAGACATTTGGAGACTTCTCCATGGGAACTTGTGGCTGTGGCATCTCTGGATTGGATATTGGTGCAATGGAAGAGAAGACACTGTCAACTGATAGGTACTAACCCATCAATAGTCGTCAATAGACAGTTTGTGTGTAAATATAACGAAGGTGCAAGTAACAGATTATCGACTCTCTCTCTCCTGCTTCACTCTTTGTTTTGGTTTTCATTCTCTCTCTCTCTCTCTCTCTCTCTCTCTCTCCCTCTCTCTCTGGCCCCACCACCTGGAAATCAGTCCCTCTCCCTTTAAGTGGGAGGTGAGCGGCAGGGCGCTGCGGACGGTGACTGCTGGAAACCCAGAGCAGTAGATAGAAAGTCACCGGGAGTGAGTAAGTGACAGCGCAGAGTTCCGCTCTCCGGCTCCACAACATTTACGCACGGCAGCTGTTATTCCGCTTCCCTCTTTCTCTGCTCCACACCGTCATCTCACCGAAACCCACCGCGACCGCCCGTCTCTGTCCACTCTGTAGGACCGGGAGCAGGGAAACTCCAGCGCACGAACCGAGCTGCCTCTGTCCCAAACCGCCGTGCTTTGCATGCGGTGAGCAATTAAAGCGGGAGAGGAAGAAGGGGAGGACGGAAGTTTTTTTTTTTTTTTTTTTTAATTGTTTAGATTATTATTATTCGTGGAGAGCCCAGGGCGCACGGGGACTGGTGAGTAGAGGCTTGATCACATTTCAGTGTCATCACGCTTTAAATGCACTTGATGTAAAAACTAAGCTGTGTCACTAACAAATCCTTCAGGTGTTAGGAGCCGCTGCGCACACTAGCACTCACTGCCAGTCTTTGCGTCATGCAACATTTGCTGTGAAAACTTCACTTAAACCTCAGGTGTGGACCTGTGATATTTGCTGAGTGAGATCAAACTATCAGCTAAAAAAAAAAAGAAAGAAAGAAAGAAGGGGGGCATGGATTTCAAATTCTCCAACTTCCAAAACCTTCCACTTCTGCTTCATGATCCTGTCACACCATCCACTTTATTCTAACTTGACCCAACTTCTCCCCACTGACCTCCACCAGACACCCCATCTCTCTCTCTCTCTCTCTCTCTCTCGTGACGTCTTTATTTTTTCCTCTGAATGTGCCAGAAGAGAGTGTCTGACAGCACAGTGCTGCACTGCTCTGCATGGCAGGCAGCTCACACAATTATCCAGGGAGGGGGGAGGGGGGGGTAATGGTGATGAAGATGATGGTGACGAAGGTGATGATGATGATGTCAGTTCTGCTGGCAGATGCAAATGAGCGGATATCAGCAGGTTCACCGAGAATAGGTACAGGCGTCAACAGTTTCACGATGATGTAAAGTTGTGTGAGCGGTCATGTTTTTAAAAATAACACGAAGGAAGAACTTGAGTAACATCTTGTCAGGTGTTACTTATCTGGAAATGTAGTTTAGATAAGGCCGAGCGTTAGAAAGTCATGCTTACTTTACAGGAGCTGTCATTTATTACATGTAATGCACAAAGCATGGGGATATTGTAGTTGTCAGTGGTGCCCAGGGTCCCACCCAAAGGTCCTTCAGGGGTCCACAGCATGTGAAAAGGCAGGAATAAGTGTGTGTGTGTGTCTAATGCGGCTCAACAGTGAGGCTGTCTTTGAGGATACCCTCAGTACGAACTCGGACACACGGACAGACAGCAGGTCTGGGTCCGGTTCAGAGGTGACGTCCCGGTCTGAGCGCAGAGTATGATGTATGTAAAAGCTTGTGGGCATTCTGCCACAGCGGAGGCCGTGCTGAACAGTGAGGCTGTAGATTTGTGCGAGTGTGTGTCTGGGTGTGTGTGTGTTTGTGTTCTTGTCTTTACAGTGGCTGGCTGAATACAAAGCTGTCCGTCAGTGGGGAGTCCCTGACCTTTCTCTCCGTCAGTCTCCTTTCTTTCCTCATTGGCCCCTTCGCTACCATCTTCACACCCCCTGCTGCTACCACTCCTTTTCTTTTCTTTTCTTTCTTTCTTTCTTTCTTTGGGTTTGTTGAAGGACTGTAACACTGCATCTCCAGCAACAACTCTCCACAGCGGTGAACAGGACGGAGCAGTGCAGGTGTAAAAAAAGAGTCTCTCTGTCAACACCACTGTATAGTGTGTAGTATATACTGGCCCCCCTCCATCTGACACACATGCACGCATACACACACATGCACAAATACACACACAGAGGATAATCTCAAGGAGTGGTTTGGCATTTCACCTTTCACCTCTGCCCCCCTCCCTGTCCTCCTCCCCCTTTCTCTCCTTCAGAGCTTTGTCTTTCCAGGTGAATGGGTTCATGTAGGAAAGGTGACCTGGGCTCTCACTGTCTCTCTCTCTCTCTCTCTCTCTCTCTCTCTCTCTCTCTCTCTCTCTCTCTGTTGTTCAGGTTGAGTTCTATCATGTCTTAGTTTATGATAGTTTATGATTGGCTGGCAGGTGTCAAGGTGTTAAAAAAGTACAAGTACTGTTTATCCAGTGTGTGTTAAATCATAATTAACTTGTAGTGAACTCCAGCAGAAACAGGTAAGGTGGAGTCTATCATTTTCTGCATTGGGAGCAGGGTGGAGTGATTTATAGATTATAACACAGCTGCTTAGCAAAAATAGGGAAACTGAAGAAAAGAGAGGCTCTGCAAAAAAAAAAAAAAAATGGCATCCAAATTTTTTTGTGAACTCAAGCTTTGGTTAGTTTACTATAGCCCCAGCTTGTGCCCTCACATATTACCATTATACTCAAGTCCCAGTGTTAAGCATCTGATTTTTCTAAAAATAAAACCTCTGTTATCTTTGAAAAACACAGAAGGTCATTTAACAACATTTGCTGTCTAACACTCTCAGCATCCGCTACACAATAAAAAAGATTATTAACCCGTTTCCAAAGTTGAGCCACTTTTTCCTAATCCACACCGGTAGCCAGAAATGATATATCTCTTTGCTCAGTTTGTTTCTTCATTCAACAAACATAGTGTTTTTGACTCTTGAAATACCTTCAGAGCAGCGGTGTTGTTATACGACCTTCTGGATTGTCAGGTATTTATTTCTCAGAATCAGAAAAAACTTTATTGATCCCTGCAGGGAAATCGCTTTGTTATAATTGCACAAAAGGAAAATCAGATGCTTAGCTTGGTGACTGGGATGTAATGGTAATACATGAGAGGCACAAGCTGGGACCGTAACAAACCAACCAACCAACCACGGATTGAAATAAACAAACACAGAAAACATTCAGAAAAGGATGACTTTTTTTTGCAGTCTCTTTTATTTCCTTTTCCCTCTTCTTCCTGAAGCAGCCATGTGTTTGCCGTGAAGCACTCCGCAGTGTTTATAATATAGAAACTAATCAACTCCATCTTACCTTTTATTTTTAGTATCAGGAAATATTTTCAATATTTCAATCATATTTTTTATACTTCCATTAGGCGTTTAAATTTGTGGCATTGTATTGTTTTTCTTTGTGTGTGTGTGTGTGTGTGTGTGCTCGCACTATTTCCTACACATCCGATGTCTCCATACGGGCAGCAGACCAGACAAAGGTTTTTTCCCCTCTCTCCTCCTGACCTCCTATATCCTCTGGACATTGTTCTCTGAATCCTATTGAACCAGGAGTCCACAGAGAAACACCACAATGGAGAATAATAGTGTGTCTGTACGTGTGTGTGTGTATGTGTGTGTGTGCTCCTCAGCCTCTCCTTTAGCGCAGTGTGAGGCCAAGCCAATCACACAGAACAATGCTGGGTTCAGGGAAGCCTTGTGATCTCTTTAAATAAAAACCTTCTCGCTGCATTGTGTCCTTTAGAAGAATCACTAGGACTGTGAACGTGAAAACACTCAGCTGGTTGACTGACTGATAAACATGCTCACAGTCCACAGAGGCAGTAACTCACAGGCACTGTTTATTATTACCTGAATCATATTGTGATAATATGATCATATCATGTTACTGTTAGAATAATAATTGTTGCCTTCTTCTTAGTCTGGACTCTGACTAAGTGGCAAATTTAAAAAAAAAATTGACAGATGAGTTATTGAAGTTTTTGCTTTGGACGTGAAGAGTTTGGTCTCACGTAACAGTTCATTGCTTTGAATATCAGTTTGATTATTTACAGAGCTGAGCGGTTAATTGATTATTGACAAGTTGTCAGCAGTTCTGATCGATCCATCCATCATCATCTCATCTTCTCCAGCGTGAGGATTTACTGAATTGTTTTTACTTTTTTCTGATATTTTCGAGTTAAAATATTTGACTAGCGAATCGAAAATTGAAACAAACTGTAAGCTGCAGCCCTAATTATTTTAGAATTGATTTTTCATACAGTTGCAGAGTTGTACTGTAATTTATTTTTCTGTGAAAAATTGGAACATATTGTGATAATGATTTCAACCTTTTTTTTTCCCCTGCCCTAATTGAGATGTAAATTCATTCACATTAAAAAAGTCTCATTGAGATTAATATCTCTGTTTTAAGGCAGACCTGGCCAAGAGGCCAGCATAGGAATATTGTTACACAAGAGATAGAATACAGGCTAAGACAAATAAGTTGGAAGCAAAATGCATTTGCAGAGTACTGTTTTAAAGAGCCTTTAAAATTAGAATTAAGAAAGTAATCTCTCTCAATTTGAAATTTTTCTGCACGTTGTTCCAGGCTCCATCTTTACTGACACCTGTAGAACACCGTGAGAACACAGGCTCAGGAACACATGGGTAAATCATGACTGAGAGTTTGGTGTCGGTGCTCACAGTACTCCAGTTCAGCTTGAAATCTGTTACTGTTTGTTAAACTTGAATACCCAAATTAAATAGAAAGCAGCTCTAACAGAGAAAAAAAGCCCCCTGAGGAGACAATGTGCTGCTAACTAAAGAAAAAAGAAAACGTCTTTAAACATCTTTGGCTGCAGGTCAGCAGTTTTACCCTTACTGCACTGTGATTAGTTGATTTATTGATCAGCAGGAAATTAATCTGAAAATCAGTTAACCGTCATCATTTTTCAAGTGAGAAGATCAAAGACTCTGTGGGTGCAGTTCTGGAAATGTGACGAGTTTAAGACTTTATCTTATATGATAGTAAACGGAATATTGTTGTATTTAGACTGTTGGTCAGACAGAACATGAATTGTGAGTATGTCACCTTGGGCTCTGGGAAGTTTTCTGACCAAACAGTGAACAAATCAAGAAAGTAACTGGCAGTCGCAGCTGTCTTTTAAAGCGATGGTCTGTTGCTCAGAGATGCTGTCGATGCCGTACTTACTTGTGGTGTCAGTTATGAGTTTACTCTCTCTAAATCCATGTTTGTGTTCAGACGTAATAGGTGGTTATGCTGTTCCTCTTCTATTCTGCGCCTTAAAAGTGGATAAAGTGAGATTATTCAAGTTAATTCTTCACTACTTCCCTGATAAGAGCGTGATATCAGAGTCAGCTTCTATCCCTGGCAGTGCCCTCTTTTGCATTATGTAACAGCCTGTTCTCCTCATATTAAGCCGTTGTGACCGGTGAACATGTAGTGTTCGCTGATTCTGTACATCAATACCACAAACACAAAATCCAGTACGTTTAGTGTACGTGCTGAGAGAGCGGTGCTTTTTCTTCTTCTTTTTTCTTCTTAAAGAATGACTGAGGTGAGAACTTCCTGGTCATCTTTTCAGTGCCAAGGTGCATCTCATCTTCAGTTATTTAAAGATTTTTTTTTCATCTTTGAGGCAAACAGGGTGAGAAGGAGCAGCAATTACAAGCGGAGATGTTAAATGTGTCAGGAGAAGGTGTTAGAGTTCATCTCTTTGTGAAGGAAACACAAAGGTGGAACCGTTCTTTGATTCCTGTTGCTTCGTCTCAACTCCTCCTGTCTTCATTCTTCATGGGACTTTTTTAAGACACTTTCCACTTATTGCCTTGGCAGAGGAAAAAAAAAAGGACGACTTTAGGAAGTGCAGAGGGAACACACACTTATACACACACACACACACACACACAGACGACACACAGTGGCTCACACGGGGCGGGTGATAAAGTGCAAGTCTTATACTGGTGATGAGCCACTCTCAGGGACACCTAGAGACAACAGCAGCCGTGCACACACAAGCGTGTAAGCATCTACACACACATTCAAGGTAAGATTCCTGCTTTACATGCAGCAAACTCTTCTTTAACAGTTTATTTATTTTGCCTCTCTGCTCAGAAGCTTAAAGCTCTTACAGGCTTTTCATGTGTTTGTCTCTGAGCCAGACGCACTGTTAAAGCATGTGATAACTGATTAACCCAGTGGAAGTGATATCCACTGGTTTAGATTTCCTTTTTTTTTTATAAAGCTGAAGATTAAACAAGGTTTTTAAATAACTAGTTAGAAGATCTCATTCTGTCCTGCACACGCATGGTGCATTTACGTTCTGCCAGCTGTGCTTTGAATGTGCACTCACTCGTCCGTGAACGCTGTCATAAGCTCATAATAACGCGTTAATAATGCAAGAGTAAAGCCCGCGCTCTCAGCTGTGGCAGGCTATTTATCAACAGCTGTAAATCAGTTTGGACAAAGAAAGAACGGAAGCATCCTCGAGCGCTGCCCTGCGTTTCTCATGCCACTTTTAAACAGTTTTTAATCCCTAAAAAAGAACAACAAAAAAAAAAAACCCCAAAACACAGCACTTGAATTTTCTGAACTTTCCCTGTGTGTGTTCGCAACACGACTGTGTTGCGTGCACGTGTGTTCATTCAGCACGCAACGTCAGAATACAAGCTCCTACAAGACTAAGGTGTGTTTCATTAAATACAGAGTGGAGAGGGAAGCTTTTGTTGGGAAGTATGTGGTGTGTTTCAAGTTCTGATCTTTGTGAAAGGGCCATAACTACAGGTTTCTTTTGTCTCACTGTTCCCATAATGCTTGTCACATAACAGCCCAGTATTGTTTGGCATACAGGACATGAATAAGCAAGTTTATATGCTTTATACGCAGTAATAATCTGCCTCCGATTCTGAGCCCGCAGAGAGAGAAAAGAATAAAAAGGACATGATACTGTTGAGAATTTAGTGTTGCTATGATCATGATAAATGTAGAGCTCAAATGAAAAACATGACTGTTAAACATAATTAAGAAATGATTATGTCATAAATAGAATTAATACAGTTACAGACAGTTGGACATTATACTCTGCCACAATGACAAAAAGGCTCTGTTTGCTTTTTGATGTGTTTCAGCTCCTTTTACTAGTTTCTCAGTGTTAACCCACACATTTGCATGGCCATCAGAGAAGTGCCAACAAACAGATGTTTTTTTTTTGTTCGCCAAGACTGAGGATAAAGGTATAGTCAGCTTGTTGCCATCCTCTTTCCAGCTGATTTGTTTATTTCTGCGCCGATCGAGGGAATTCACAAACACTCTATTGATATATGAGCTCTGCGCGCACAAATAAAAACATAACAGTTTCCTGGTTCATTTACATGACTTTCCCTTAGGCTCAATAATGCTGCTCTGTTGCAATATGAAACCTTAAGTACACTTTTTTCTTTTTAAAACACAAGACTCATGCTCTACACCTGTTTGTAAAGTGTGCATGTATGTGTGTGTGTGGTCATTTGCAAATAACCAGAGACCGTTTGTTTGCGCCACTGTAGTCCAGTGGCATGATTTGCATTTCCTTTCAAAATCTGCGAAATCTAAAGCGACAGTAGGTCTTTGTGTGCCTGCTTTGTATAAGCTGGTTTCTTGTTTGACTTTACTATTTGCGGTGTGTAATACTTCTTTGAACTATAATATGACTGTTACTTATCATTAATGGTGTGTTTAAGAGTTTGATAACTCTTTTTTTTTTCAGTAAAGTAAAACAAAAAAACAGGCGTCTAACTACATCTTCTGTAGTGATGCCTCCTTAAACTCAACATGTGATTTTTTTTTTTTTTTTCAGTAATGTGAAACATATTTCTAACCTCACAGGATATAACAGCAGCTTTTCTGCATTTTATCTTCATCTGAACACGATAACTTCTTGAAAATCACACGCTCATTTTCACATCCCGCGCAGTGAGATAACTTATCTCTGCCCCTGTTATGTGTCCCCTGCCACTCTCGGCTCCTAGATGAAAATAATGAGTGATCAAGTCACGAAGGAAATGATCAGAAAAAGCATGAAGTATGGTATATCTGATTAAGAAAAAAAAAAAGAAAGAAAGCTGAGGTGGTAGATGAGGGCTGTATGAGCTCATATGCTGTCCTGCTACAGAATGCCAGTTACAAACCCTAAACTTTTGTTATTATACTTCCTCTATTTGCTGTTCTTAGCCAGCTCTCTGCTGTTTATCTGCAGGCAGATAAGGATTTCTTTCCATGTTTTAATTCTTTTTCATGTGTCTTACTTTTATCATTAGCTGAAGTGTAACACAATTGAGGGAGAAACCACCCAGATAAATTTCAGAATGTGGCATTTAACCACTTTATCAGCCTGTCACCTCCGAAAACAAAGAAGCCTGCTCTAAAGAATCGTGAATTTTCTCCTCAAACTACAAAACTATGTTTAGTTTCCCTCCCTAACAAATAGTGTTTCACAAGAAAGGCACTGAAATGAAAAAGCAGAAGCTTGTAGTTAAAGATGAAAATTTAAAAGAGCTTTAAAAACAGTAGTTTCACTTAAAAGGCTCAGTCATTTTCTAAAAGAGCTGGTCCCTGTAGCTTCTGTAACTTTTAGCAAACATTTCTCAAGCAGGAGAAATGTTGGGGACTAATTTCAGAATTGGGTTCATCCACATTCAGTGCTCTAGTGAGTATTTACGGCAGAAGGATAATGTATGCGGGACTGAGTTCAAATAAACGACATTGTGCGTGTTTGTGGTGATAAAGGAACACGTCACCCAGTGCAACAGTGTGGCTCACTGATGTGTTTTTAACAGTTTTTGGACAACAGCGGAGCTCTGTGGCTCAGAGGAAGAGGATATGTCGCACAGTACTTGTTAGTTTATCGTTGCTTTTGGTCGTTTCATGGAATTCTTAAGAAAGCAAATATAGAAAATCACCAGCCTTTTTCTGTGACAGTTCACTGACGGCAAAGAGACACAAGAACATCGTTAATCCTGTTTTATCAGCCGGATCTTCACGAGTACTTTAACCATTAGCTGTCTCCGCTTGCCTGAGGGATAAAGACAACAGTAAATACAGTTTTCTACAAGGCATTTTCTTCATTTGTCTTTAAAAATAAATCTGTGGTTTTGTAGCATCGATGAAAGTGCTCCACGGATTCTAAACTAGGAAACTGGAAGTAAAGCCCATGTAGAGAGGAAAGTGCAGTAGATGGATAACATGGTCAACAATACATCAGACTTTAGCATGAGAGAGCACTGTTTCCTGTTTTTGACCCATAGTTTTGCTTTAAAACCTTTACCATGATGGTTTGTAACTATGATGGCAAAGCTCCCTTAGCCTTATCTAAGCATTTAACTCAAACCACGATAATTTAAACCTAATCACACTGTTATAGTGCTTGACAAGTGCGATGAAGTGTGAAGACGAGGGTGGAAGAGGGCTGTCTGTGGGAGGTCAGTTTTTGACTGCCCACATGCCTTAAGGTAAGACTCTTGATTGGCTTACGTGACCATAGGTCAAACTGTTCATTACCCTGCATTAGTGACATTAAGGCTCTAACGTTAGTAACGTTAGTCTCTGATGGTTCCATTTTCTTTATGCGAAGATAATATTAGCAAGGCTGATGATCTTAAACGGTTTGCTTTTGGATTTGTTTTGGAACATTAGACTAATTGATGAGACGAGGGTTTAGATGTTTAGCTAAAACCGACCTACGTAACTTTTATGATGTAATTAAACAGAACGCTTATTACAGTAGCCTAATTATGTGGCTTGAGAGGGGCAACTGCCAAGTAATTAAAATTACTTTGTGACAGTATTTCTCCTAGCTGTAGTGAATGTGAAATCACTTTCTAAATTTCACATCCGAGCCCTGTCTTTTAATTGAGCAAACAGCAGTTTTAGTAGCTGAAAAGAGCAAAAGCCACAGGTTTGTGCTGAGCAGGTAGTGTTCAAGGTTTTTTTTTTTTTTTTTTTAGGGCACATTTGCTGAAAACAGCTGCCTGCTGTGGCCCAAAACTTCACTCTGAGGGTTGTGAGAGTGAACCAAAATATTAAAGTTGTGGGCCGGACAGCTAAACAATGAGCTGAAACTCACTGTAAACTTCTGTAAAGCTGAGGGGAGCAGCAGATTCATCTGTGGGTTCATCACTCTGAGCGATCTCTTTTTTTTGTCACATTGTCATTTAATACGTAGATATTATAAAAAACATTGGTTATAGCTGCTTAACATATATATTTTCATTTATTCCTTTAATAATCATTGGTGCCTGCTCGCTGTTCTTACTTCCTGTTCGTGGCCGTGCTCTCACCTCTCTTTCTGCGTCTTGAATTGGCACTGCGATTTGAATGGATTTCTCTATAAACCCTAACATAAGGGTAAATGGAGCATATCTCGATTTAATTTTTTTCCCCCCACCAGTGTTCCTCCTGTGTTTTTCCTATTTTCGGACACTCTGTGGATGTATCATCTGTGTAGTCAGGTCTGTGGTCGGGGCCTGTGTTCGAAGCCAGACAGCGTGTCATTACGGCGGTCGGCAAGCAACTTCAAACATGATCTCCGGCTTATTGGAGCTGGTTAAGACCTATGGTACTAAGTTGTTTGCAGCATAAGCAGCTATACACACATGTACACACACACACACACACACACACACACACAGAGCTAAGACCTCCTGCAGTTTCTCAATGCTGAGATGAACAGGCCCTCAGCAGAATCACCTGTTGTGTTCCTTACTGCTCAAAGGCGTTTCCATAGTAACACCTCAGAGCCCTGGCCCCTTGGTCTATAAGACCCTCAGCAAACATAGACCCCCTCCATCCGCCACCATTACAAACTCCATAAAAACACACACGCACACTCACACACACATACATTGTGCACACGTGGGTGCTCTCAAGGAGCATCAGTGAATGGAGTGAGGATATAAAGTGTGCCGGGCTAAAGGAGAGAGCACATTGTGAGAGTTGGGCCTCCTTTGTCTGCGCTAGCCTGAAGGAGCAGGGGGTGGAAAGGGATGGGGGGGTGGGAGGGCTTTGTGAAGGAAGAGAAAAAAAGTGGCCTTCATACACATCCTTTCTTCCCTTTCTCTTGTTCTATCGCTTTATTGGGAGTGTGTTTTGTCTTCCCCCCCCCCCATCCTCCTCCTCCTCCTCTCTGATAAATGCCACAGTAGCCTTTCGCTAGCCGCCACAATAGACGACCTGTTTCAGACAACGCGAGGGGGAGAGAGAGAGGGAGAGAGAGAGGGATGAGAGGGAGGGAGGCATGAAAAGAAAAATGGCTGCTTTTTAACCTGTGCTTCTGAAAAGCAGTAGAATAAAGGAGCCGTGACTAAAGCCAGAGTCCTGTTCTCCTCTCTTTTCTCTCTCCTCAGTGTCTTTGTGAAGGGTGCAGTTGTGTCATCAGCCTATTTATACATCTTATTTAGAAAGCCTTTGACAGAGAGAGAGTGGACAGAGAGAGAGAGTGGACAGAGAGAGAGAGAGAGAGAGAGAGAGAGAGAGAGAGAGAGAGCAAGGCTTCTGAGGCGTATTGGAGCAGGATGGAAACACAGCAGACATGTTATATTTGTGTAACGTTTCATTTTCATCACTCTTAAACATTTTTTTTGCTGCAGAGCCAACATTGGCATTAACAGCTGTTCACTTACTTCACTGTAGAAGAAACACTGTGCATTAAACTTCATTCCTTTACCCACAGTGGAAAGCAACACCAATGTTAACTTCTACTGAAGTGAGCATACTAACCAGCTCGTAACATCACTGTGCTATAGTGAGTTACCGTGGCGTCCAGTTTGCCCTCGGTTCAACATGAGAGGATGAAGAAGTAGCTCTGCCCAGAGGGTGGATTCTAACCTCTTGTCTTGTAAACACAGCGATGGCTGAAGCTCTTGGCAAGCAAACATTACCACCACCGCCACCACCCACTCCCAGCAAGAAACCACATTCAGGGGCAGCGAAAACTTACATTAATACACGCAAAACATGGAGTCACATGAGGTCAGCAGCTGCTGTGAAATCATGATCTTATGTTTTGGATGAAGAGTCCTGATTTGTAACCAGTAGCTGTAGCTGACAGAAAATACAGTATTTTGTAGTTGAAGCCAAAACATGGCGCAAAATGTAAAACTAAAGTTAGGAACAAGAAGCTAAGACCGTACTTAAAGGAATCCTCTGGAGTTTTTTTTTTTTTTTACCACTAGTAGTGCTATGGAGCTGAATGATTACTTGTGGGTTCCCACTGGTTTGTATTGTGCACATGCATCAAGACGTAGCTGATCAAACAGTTACTGTTGTATACTACATAAAACATCTCACAGTGCTCACTGTTCCTTCAACAGATTTAATAATGATAAGATGTGTTTAGATGATGTGTATTGGAGAAGTGATTTGTTGTTGCGTCTAGGAGAATTACTGAGCACTAAGCCTCACCGTGTATACCACTTACTAACAGGCCACAAGCTGCAGATGTTCAGGCAGCGATGAGGAAAGCCACATGCAGTAATAACAAAATACCGAGCCGTGTACGTGTAACCAGGAAGAGCTGTCCTGTCATATTGTTTTTTTGTCTCGTTGACACCGTAACACTAATTCTACTGAAAATCACAGTCTGAGCTTGAAAGCAGTGCATTAAGGCAGCACAGCAGCTGTAGCCCACTGTGTCCACTCAAACTGAGCACTTACTTCAGTTCACATACCTGTTGACTGGGAAGATTACTGCACACAGGCCTCAGAATCTGTTAGAAATCACTTTAAAAGTCCTTGTTTCTGTGCACTGATATTTCTGTGTCTTTTAAAACCCTCACAAATACACGTTGCTTGTATAAAACAGAAGTTTTACCATTTTTCCAAATGTGTCTGTCCTTTTGCTTTGCACGTGCTGCTTCATCTGACAGAGCTGCTCCTCAAATCATCCTCTTGTCCTACTTTGACAAAGATGAGAAAATAAAACTCTTCTGTTTATTTAGTTAACCAGCAAAAGCGCATGCTGCTGTAGGGTAAGTAGCCTTATAATCAGTGGATACATGGTTTAAACTGTGAGTGTGCACCTCAGTACTATGAGTTGAATGCTCCCTAGCGTGGGCTGGAGCTATGTGACGATACATGTAGCTGCTTCTTTCTGCCCTCGTCCGTTCTGTAGAAGCTCAGCCAGCGCACGCTAAGAGGTGCATCAAACAAACCACAACCCTAAACTTTGTTGGTCAGTAGAATTCAGAGGAAAGTTCAGTTCTTTGTTTGTCAAAGTGGGATGACTCTGTGACTCAGACCACTACCACTGCCACGACAAAAAAAAACAAAAAAAAACCTACGTGTTTGTTCTGATTAAGATTCAAATTCGAATCAGTAGATTGTTAGCAATGATAATGATGAATAATCATTCTATCATTTAAAGGATCAGTTATTGCAGGGGGGATTTTAAAAAGGTAAAAACAAAAAGCAAAGTTGCAGATGAGTTCTGTTTGGCTAAACTTGTGCCACACCTGTATGATGGGTGCTGGTCAGTATCCAGTTATCCAAATCAAATGGAAATTTGCTATTTGGTAGAACAACTGCCAAAAACAACGTGTATTTAACCGATGCACATGTACTTGAATGAGCTGCGTATTAGTAAGTTCTTGATTGATGGATCTTGAAATAATCACTGATTACTCTGGCAAAGTAATTCCCCATATTTCTTCTATGGTATCTACCAATGCCAGCATTAAAATAGGTGGCCAGTACAAAAACTGTCAGATTCAGTGTCTTTCTTTTCTACCTGAGCATTAAAAAAAGAGGACCCTGCTGATGAATGGCATCGCCTCAGTAAAACCAGGATTAGAATCTAATTCCATTAAATTTAACTCACTTTATTACTTTATTTTGCTGCTTTTTCTTTGTTTTTCTTTCTCAAACTTGAGTTGATTTTTTTAATCTTGCTGCCACACTACACGTCTGTAGATTGCACTGCCTTCCTCTTCCATGTCTTCTGTGTATTCTGATGAGTGAATATGCTTTTTTTTAAAAAAAATCCCAAACACATAACTTGGATTAGGAATTAACCCTGACGTGTCCTCACGTATAACTTTTATTTTCTTAAAATAACTAACTCAAATTTACAATATCTGCCATTTTTCCAATACAGATGATCTTTTCAACATAAACAGAAACCGTTGTCATTATACAGTAAAAATCCTTATCAACTAATTCGTCACTGCCTGTTAATGAAAGTGTGTGAATGAATCAGCATCACACTTTGTTCTTCTTTCTTTGGTGGGTCCTTCTTTCATGTGTAACTTCAACTTCCTGTGCTATTAATCTAGTATTTATTGCATCACTGGGTATGAGACAAATTTGAAGTGTGAAATAGAGATGTGTTAGAGCTGTGTGTGTGTGTCTGTGTGTGTGTGCAGTAGGCGGGCCTCTGTGGGGCAGCCCCTGAACTCCAAAAGGAAAAGGGGAGTAAAATGTAGTCTTTGTGATGTCTCTATCACTCAATCGCAGCGCTGGAGTTCCCAACACTGCTCTTTGTGTGATGAACTGACCAGCGACCACAGAACAACAGCACCTTATCAGGGCTTGTAGCTCTCTGTGTTCGTTTCTCAGCACACACACACACACACAAACACACACTCAGTACAAGATAAAAAAAAATGAGGAAACTGAGTGTGTATTCTTGATGAGCTTATTCTTTGGACTGTGCACTATGGTTCAGTACCCTTGACATCAAAAGGCCAGGAGAACAGAGGAAGAGAGGGGAAGGAAAGGAGAAGAGAGCGAGGCTTTTGTGTCTCTAGTCCTGAGAGCTCATTCTCTAATGAGGCCCAGTCAGTAACGCAAGGAAGCTTTGTTCAAGAACTGAGTCTGCTGCTGCTTGTGTGTGCGTGTGCGAGTGTGGACGTCTTACCAACCTCTCCAATAAAACAAAAAAAAAAAAAAAAAAATCCAAGATCCAAAAACATGTGCGCACAATTCTTTTGAGACTTGATCAGCCATCAGTGTGATCGTATGCCTGTTCTTGAACTTTTCTTACACTCAGTCAGGTAGTGGTAAATAAAAGCCAGGTTAAGTGTTGGAAAAGCAAACAAACAGTATGAAAAGGCGTGTAAACCAAGCAAAAAATCTGTCTATCTTTGAAGCTTGAGAGTTTTGAGTCTGCGTTTCAATTGAGTTGAGTTCAGTTTGGTCTGAACTGAGATCTCTGCCACGGTTCAACCTTATTAAAGTATTTCTTCTTTACTATGAATTGAAAAACCAAGCAGTGTTTCTGGTGAAGAGCACCAAAACAGGCCAGGGGAAATGTGACTTTACCGTCTGGTCTGGCTGTGAGGACAGGAAGCACTTGACAGAGGCGACTTCCACTTGTATGTGGGATCTCAGATGGCTCTTGTTCAGTGTGATTAGAGAAAATGCATATTCACATGTACGGTATATACTGGTAGAACTAAAAATAGTAAGCATGCATCGTGTGGTCAGCAGACTCCTCTGGGGTGTTCATCCATCTGACTGTTGGCATATTTCTCCATATAACCATACATTTTCTGACTTAGGGCTCCTGATCACTCCCACGGTGATCACAGTCATGTACAAAGCTGAGCTCAGTACACACCACATAATTCAGAGTCAGTGCCAATGAAAGGCCCATGACGGACACACACGCAGACAGTGGATGCACATGCAGCTCTATTTATAAAATACTGGGTGTCTGCACAGGCGGATGTGTTCACACACATGCAGCTGGCGCTCATGGTTCGAGTGCAGGTTTTAAAATGGAAGAACCAGGATTTTTATCGTGTGTTCATGTGAACAGTTATAATGTTACTGTTCTAACATGGTATCCCCATGATGATTTCGGATATATTTCTTTTTTCTCAAACCCCGGTTGGATCGTTAAGCAGTGTTGTATAACGCTACAGTGAATGCTTGTGGACACAAGTCTTGGGGGTCAGTTTGGGGTTAAATTAGCTTGAACGTCTCTAAACCAATCATAAAAAAAAACCAAGCTGTTCTCATCGCAGTGGTTTGCACAGCCTCTCTCTCCATTGTAAATAATGGCCTTGCTCCATTCAGAGCTGCTCTTGTCATTATATGTGAAAGCCCTGCATAACACACCTCAGACATGTCCTTACTCATTTGCACCCAACTCAGGTAACCTTCCCTACTTCCTTATACAACACATCTGTCAGCACTCACTATGTTGTTGACAATATGGCAGACTGGAGACAGGGCTTTACAGAAGATAGTGGCAGTACAGCTGAATGTAATCACGACACCAAAATAATCTCACACAAGAAACAAAGTACAGCATGTTAACCATGATCTGCAGCTTACTGAGAGAATGCGGTCGTAGCTGTATTGCCACAGAAGCAGGTAGTGTAACTGCAACCACCTCAAATAAAAACAAATGGACCAGAGCCAACATCAAACGTGTGTGTTGCAAGAACGAGGCTATTTATATTTTTCTTTATTCGATCAAAAATAATCACAGCCTACTGAGTTAATTATGACAAATTACACTTTATGACAACCTACTTCAGCTTCCAACAGTTTTTAGCTTTTTTACTGATTCAAAAAATTCAAAAAAAAAGAGAACAATATCAGGTTTTAAAAAGGAAAAAACATCAGTAAAGACTTTTTTTTTGTGTGCTATTGCTTTAATGATCAAGGTCTTTCAGCTACAGACTGGCTGAAATTTGACAGGTTCCTCACTTCTTTATAAATAATTATATTAAACAGCAGTAACAATGGAATTTGATTCTCATTTTTTTTTGCCTACATGTTGCCTTTCATTCTTTGGCCTGTACATCATGGCTCTGTCATTACTCTGACCCCGCTTTCCTCAGTTTTGGTCACGTTTCCAGGAAATCATCACTGAGGATAAAGCCGACTTTGTGCGAAAGTGTCTGAAGCTAATGAATGCTCTTATCACTCAGCTATCACACCTGTTGGTGGGTTGATTCTTGATCGGTAACGTGCTCGTCGGGGCTGCAGTGAGGGCTACCCGCAACCGCATGCTAATTATGCAAATGAAGCCCCTGTACGGTGGGATTTGAAGAGGCTCTTTGTACTACCCTCATGAGTGAAGAGATGGGGGGGAGGAGGGGATTGGTTGGGTCAGGGGTAACAGGAGAGTAGAAAAGACAGGCGTTACTGGTGAGGGAGAGCCACTCACTATGACTTGTGTCAGCAGCTCTGTTCCAGTCAGGGAACGCTGTTGGATCTCTTCACATCCGCTCAGCCATACCAGGTCAGTACAGAAAAATGAAAGAGAGACGGGGTGTGGAGGGATGAGAGTGCCACCTTCTTTTAAATGTAGCTTTTAGACATAATTGTTTTTCTTTTTTAATAATTGTCTCTTCTGTTTTTCCTTAACTGAACTTCTGCGCAAAGTTTAACTCTGCTCTGAATTTTACGAAACTTTTCTCGGACGTACTTAATCTAAGCGAAGTGACGCCCCACAGATTCTCAATCAGAGGTTCAGGTTAACAGAAACCAGGTCATTCATAAGCAGGCTTTTTTTTTTTCCTTTTTAAATCATTTAGAGATGAGATTCAGTTTGTGTCAGTTCTGTCTTGCCGTGATCAGCCTGAGCCAGGCCCCTCTGGGCAGACAGGCACTAGCTGGCACAGAGCGCTGAATTGTTTTATCATCCCTGTGCAAATATTGCTTACTGTGAAACATTTCCCCAAACATTTGTTTATACATCGGTTCACACTTGTCTTAACACGACAGCACAGCAGGTTGGAAACTTACTGTAAGAGCTCTGTCACGAAACGCTGTCAACAATTGAACAATGTGTGAGACAATTTATTGCAAATGTTTCTCTTTCAGAGTGTGATGGAACCGACTGTGGAAATATACAAAGATCTAGGTGTGAGATATTTTACATTTGATTTTTTTTTTTTTTGTGTGTGTGTGTGTGTTTGATAGACTGTTGTGCTTGAGCCAGCTGACTGAGACATGCTGTGGTTTTCTGTCTTTGATGTGTTCCTGCAGGGAACCTTCTGTCATTACAGCTGTCAGTCTCAGGGATCACAATGAAAAAGTCTTTATTTGCTTATCAAGTAAACCTCTTCAGATATCTAACACTTCATCCCGCTGCTCTCAACTGCTGAGACTGGCTCCTGGTGCTCTCACACTGTCTATTGTGCACTCTGTGCTATTCTGCCTCAGGCACTAGTTGGACATCGACAAGGACGATATAAACTCAACAAGCTGCTCCCGCTGGGAGGGGGGAGAGTAAAAAACACAGAGAGAGAGAGAATAAAGAAACAAAGGAAGAAAAGAAAAGAATGGGAGAACAACAGAAAGGATTTGCGTTGCCATTCCCCCAGGGGGGAAATGTTAGGTTTTACGTGTTACAACTTGTTGGGTAACTGAAGGTTTTGTGCGAAGTGATTCTTGTGTCGTGGGAAGTATAAGATTTCAGTGTTGTCAGCGCTCAAAGGAGAGGAGCTGATTTTTATCTGAGGGCAGAGGCATGTTCCCTCTGTCCACTGTCATCCTCCATCGCCTCCTTTTCTGCTGCGACAGGAGCATTCACTTCACAGCAGGGGACAGGACAATTGCAGTTCTGTTACAGAACAACTATTACTGTGGTCAGACTGACCACAGTAATAGTTGTTTTTCTTTATTTTTACTCTTTTCTTTATTTTTTTTTCAAGGGTTAGTTCACACAAATCACAAAAAAGAAGGATTTCCCAATATTATATGCAATTTTACTAGAAACAAGTACTGCTACACCAGAAAGTCTCACTAACACAGTCATAGGACCGAAAAAAAGCAAAGAATCCTGCTTTCTGCTGATCACTTGGACTCACTGTATTGATAATGTTTGGTTGCTCAGGCCTTCAGTCGACAAGGTTCATGCTCATTCAGATACACAAGAATTTCCCCAAGAAATATGTTGGAGTCAACACTTTTCTTTTTTTTTTAATCATAGCTGAGCGACTGCTGTAACACTGAAAGTAAGTTACATATTGCATCTGTTTCCATTGCAGTTGCATTTGGTTTTCAGGAATTTCCTAGAAACAAATCAGTATGTTAGAATATAAATATCAAAAGACGTGGTGGGTTAGTTCAGATTTTTACTTTTTAAAGCTGCATTCATTTGTATGTTAGGCCTCTTGTGGGCAGCAGAACACGAACACTATTCAAGCAAACAGTTTCCTACTGACACATCTAACACATAAACATTAACACTGGTTTATTTGGAGTTGTTAAAGACCAATATTAACTCTGCTATGAGCGCTTTAAGTCTACACCAACTGTAGCAGCTAAGGATGCAAGACAAGACAATAAGTGCTGAGTTTCTGGGTGTGAAAACCAAAACAACAAGCTAAAAGAAGCAAAAAAGGCTCACTCTAACCTAGGAAAATTGCAGACTCAGGTGATAATTCTCTGTGGGATTTGTCACCACAAGCAATGCAAAATACAATACAATGGAAATATATGCGCCCCCTCCCCCAGCTTATGAATTATCATCTAGTTAAAAAATTGAAACTGGAGAACCAATAGGAAGCCGCCAGCCGAGTTGTCTGTGGGAGGATTAGACACTGTAAACAAACTTGTGTTGGTCACTGTGAGTTAAGGACAGAAAGTTTTGTTAGCAGTTGTGTTTGGTGTTTTAGCTGCAGTGTAAAGGCTAATGGATAACAGTAAGCTAGCGGAGTGAGTGAGTGGGGGAGTGGCGGTGTGGCTGCTGTCAGGGTGGGCAGAGGTGTGCTGATCGGCACAGAGCTGGATGAGCTGTGCAATCTGTAAATGTAGCTGATGTGTATTATGATCCACTGTTTGCATCTTACTGATCCTGCAACCCTCAGAAAAGTCGGGGAAGATCAAATTGACACTTCTTCTAAACTTCATTATAGAAGTGTTTAATAGACACATACTAGTACAGATATGGGCCTTCATTTATTTATTTATTTTTGAGGAATTTCCTTGAGGCAGCTTTGCGTTTATACATGGCTGAATGATGCCTATCACAAGACCTTCATAAAACAAACAACGTTTAGTATGTCAAACAAAAGGATTAGCTTTGGAGGTAAAACATAATCTCACCTGCCTGGGCGGTTTATTTCTTGTTTGAGCTGAACTCACCACTACAGTCAGTAATTTGTTCCGTTCTATATATTTTAAAAGTGAAAAAATGGTTGCAGAAGTGTCTAATAGTAGTTTTTGGTCACTTTGTTCCACTTTGTTCGGCTCAACAGCTGCTCTGAGGTCTGTTTTATTGTGATTTCTGAGCTACATGTGGTGAGCGCTTATAAAAGCTGAACAACACTGTAGGTGGTTGGAAAACAGGCCTCAATCAGATAACCTCGTAAGAAAGCAATGCTATTCAAATCATGCAACACACACACACACGACATACATACAGCGCATACACAAGGTCAGGTTCCACATGGGTGCAGTCAGCTGCAGATAGGCTAAGTGTGTGTTTGACTAGATGAGAGTGATGAGGAGGAAGACGATAACCTTGACTGGTTTGCATTGTTCTAGCCAAGACGCTAAAGGCATTGTTTAAAAAAACCCTTTGTGCTCGTAAAACACACACACCTTGACGCATTCCTTGCTGTCAACGGCTCTGTGGGTCGCCGAGATTCTGCGCATACCTCTGCATTGGGTGACACACACACACACACACACACACACACACACAGTCTGTGTGGAGGCGTGTGAAAGCCACCTGTGGCAGCTCTACAGTCCAGCCTCTGTGGAACGTAGAGGGGAGACCCAGGAATAACTTTCAGCGTGGGACAAAACTCAGTGTGCCGCCGCTGCCAGCCCGACCCCCCGCCATCACACAATCAACCCCTCACCGATACCGACGGCGGTTGCTGCCTTGTTGGCTAAACAGTTTGCCACCTCTCCCTCTTCATCCCTCCTTTCTCATTCCCTCCTAATGCTCTGAAAAACCACACACCAACCCTGAAAATAGCAATCAGACAAGATTAGGCTGATACAGATCCTTGTGGGTTTAAAGCAGCTGATAGCTGATATTTTATTCCAGTGGCTAGCACAGACGAGATGTATCAGCGTGTTGAAAACAGCATTTCAATAATGAGACACCAGAACTGAAGAGCAAACTTGCGCAGTTCAAACCAAAAAACAGACATTTTGTTTTGGAAATTTCAGTTTGGGATCTTGACAACAAGATTTAGGCCCAAACACAGACACATTTGTGCACACACAGTTACACACACACACACAGAGTTACACACACGCACACAGTTACACACAAATAACTGTGATATCACATTCAAAGTCAACAGTAGTCAAGCAGGTGGCATCAAATGAGTTTGAGTGTTGTTGTTCCCCCCCACTTGCAGCTGTATTTAATGTGCTACAGGGCAGCTGGGTGAAATGGATTTTTTATGATTCAGACTTTTAATACACACACGCACACACACACAAGTATAAATACACACACCTTCACACGCAATTTGCACAGGTTTAGAGCCTTGGCAGACAGGTGGCTTTGTGTTGAAATGCAGTAATAACATTATTAGGTATTTCAGCAGAATCCTGGCAGTTTTCTTTTTTTTTACTTTGGTGGTTATAAGGAGAGCAAGCCAAATTCCATGGAGCTGTTAAATTAACGTGGCTCTTCATATTGGTAAAGGTGGTTTAACATGGTTTAGACTTTTTCTGTTATGTAAACTTTCTTAAACAGAAAGTCTCTGGGCTTGATTTTTGTACTGCCTAAGAAATTAGACTTTTTTTAATGAAGTAAAATGTAATTAAGTACTAACACTGGAGGTTTTAGTTTTACATGTATTAAAAGTGTTGTCTGATGTAATAAATAACACAAAAACAATAATTAAATAATAATTTCGATTATTTCATATGTAATTTTGCAGAAATGTGCCATTATGTCCTACACTCAGTATCTATACTGGAAAATACACAAATACAGTGATACTGGTTTCAGCCATATTTGCTGGCTCTGCTTGGCTGTGATGGGTTCCTGAAAATAACAGTAGTATAAGCAGTATATGAAGGAGCCATAATGTTAGATGCTCAGCCACAAGAGCAGATGATATGGATGGAACTGGCATATGTAAGTTATACTGTGATAATGATATATATCACGGTACAGTGGAAAATGAATTCAGTAACTGTTTGTAGATAAGCAGCATTATCCACAACAGTCTGAGGTACCACACTATCATCATTATATGTTTATATAAATGCTGTCATATTACCCAAACCAGGTAGTAGCACGAGTTTGCCGAGTTGCAGTTGTTGTACTAGTGGTAGGAGCAACAGCTGTCGCAATAGTTGCAGCTGCAGTTTGGGAGCAGTAGAAGAAGTATAATACACTCAACTATGTCAAATATTTTAGTATATCAGTTTATCACCACCACCCTACCATTCAATTACAACAGGTTTAAATTGAGTTTTAAACTCATTCTCAATTTTTGTCTTAAAAATATATATTGTATTAGCATTTTAAATCGCCCTTAAGTCCAGTTCTGCCTGTGCACTGTATTTCATTACCACAGGCAATACCTGCACTGCTGGCAGGTATGTACCAACAGTGCAGGTATTGCCTTCCAGTATGTACCCACATGAGTATGCAGGTGATGGGATGCACATTCCCGCTGATTTCACCAGCCGACAGTTGATGGCCGTTTGCCAAGAAATGTCGCACAGGAGCAGCCAAAGCTAAAGGCAAGACAAAGAGCACTAGCTTGCAACCGTGGACATAAACAATCAGCTGTGCGCTTAACATGTTTGTCAGACCTAAAGGATGAACACAGTGGGCTTTGGTGAGGAACAAAGCATCTAAACAGAACTGTTTAGCTACAAGAAGACTCTGCAACTCTTGAATTCTAAGAAGGTTTTTTATTACGAAAGAACAACAGATTTATTGTGTTGTTCTTCCGCAACACAATCAGTCAGCTCAACACAGATTGATTGTGTTGAGCTGTCACATAAAAGCAGAGCCAGTCGTAGCGTATTAACTTGTGTGACTTGCTGCAGGTTCAGTGCAAATTTCCCTGTTGTTTTTTGGAACAACACTTTTGTGTTGCATTACTTAAGTTATGATTCATCACTTCCTGTGTGGGAAAGATTTCCAGCAGTGACCACAACGAGGTTGAATTCATTGCACCTCAGGTTGTAGGAGACGACATGGCTTTTACTGTTTTCGCTTTTAAGTTATCGCTGCATTTTATTGTGTGGCTTAAAACACACTTACACACATGCACATACATCACTGAGGTTCGGAGCCTTAGACCCTGGCAGACAGGTGGCTTTGTTCACAAACACAGTGTGCAGGCTGGGAGAGCTGGGTGAAGTGGAGGGGGGCTCTAATCATTATTATGCTTTCCGCAGAACGGTGGCGCTCCGCATTTTTTTGCCGTGTTCCCGAGTTGGTCGGCACATTCCGCTGGCATTGTTATCCGGCCTGTTTCCTGCGGCCGGCGGCTTTTGTCAGCCTCTCCCCCATTGTCCCGGCTTCCTTTGTTCCCTGGCTCTAACAATGGCTTTTTTTCTGCCTCTTTATATATATGTGCACTTTTTGCCCTTGTGTGTTCTGTTTGTTTTGTTCTGCTGTCTGCTGTGTTTTTCTTTCCTCCTGCTGCAGAGCTGGGAAATAACATACACACACACACACACACACACACACACACACACACACACACTCAAACACAAGCCCAAGTTGATTTGTTCAAGTTCACTGTGGTTCAAACCTCTCTCACTCAACCTGTCCTCCCCTCCTTTCTCCCCCTCACTGAGGCGTTGTTTGTCTCCCTCCTCTATAGCCTCCCAATATTTACTGTCACACTCACACATGCACGCACTCGGACAATAAGCGTCTGTGACTTTAGGTGGTGGTAACACAACCAGCACCTAACCCTTAGCCATGACTTGAGCAGTGACCTAAAACAGTGGTAAATCTGAGAAGACACACGTCAGACACCAGGGGCCCCCTGTGTGATGGGATCTGCATCACCTCAACATTAGGAAGACAGAGGGGACAGTGAAATGCATCAGTTCAATCATCAGTCTTATAAATTCTGTAACTGGATGATTTCTAAAGTAATTTACACTAATCAATCAGAAAAATCTAATTGCTACTGTTTTATTATTTCATCATATTTCAAAGAAAGCTCCCTGTTAATCCAGACTCACAACTCCAATTTCCTTCGTCTTGATGAATTCACTGTAATGTACATTTGCACTGTACTGATTCTATCGCTACAACAACATCCAGTCTCCAGTCTTCCAGTCCAAACTATTCCTTTCTTTTGATCACTGTTTAGCTACCATCCATGAAACTCAGCATTTCCAGATGTTTCACACTGAAAGCCTTCTTTTGCCTCAAAGGCCTTAATGCCTCCCTTCCCAGGTGAGGTGTTAATGTGAATCATCTGCAGGAAGTGTATTGAGTTTCATTGACTTTATCAACAGTGATCCAAAAATAAAAACATAGCCAAGTGTTCGGTATTCAGTGTTAAAGAGCAACTCTGCAGCACAGTTGTGAGTATGAAATGACAGCATTTTTATATTGATGGAAATTAGAGATTGAAATTGTGGACGGTGATTTCATTAGTTTTTAACTTTTTCTCACTAAGGTGAAGAAAACCTCTCCCTTTGGTTTAACCTCTTCTTTTACATTTCTATAGCTCTGTGTTTCTGGGCCCGAGACACAGAGCTCTCTCCACGTGCACATGCCCTGACAGAATCAACAACATTTGCAGCAACCTTTTGTGCAACTTTTATTCTTGTTTTTCAAAATAAATGTTGTGAAAAAACGGAATATTTTACAGATATCAAAAGAGGACGTATCCTAATCATTTTGGTCATCCCCTGACTTTTCATCTAGTGTCACAATGTGGTTGACAAAAACTACTCTCGGTTCAGGACCAGATACCTACAAAACAAATTACAAAGTACATTCCCATCAGCCTCAGCTTTACTCTGTTTCGTGCTAATCAGCAACATCACAGTCGACACACCCGACTAAGATGGTGACTGTGGTAAACATCGTACATACCATTTATCTTAGCATTTAGCTCAAAGCACTGCTGTTCCTAAGGACCTCCTCACAGAGCTGTTAGCATGGCTGTACTCTAAGTATCCTTATCTTTTCACTCTGTGCTATTGCTGCTACTACCAAGCTACCAGGTTTCCCAAAAGCTGTTTTAAAGTGTTCATCTTGCAGATTTCCTCACCTCACACAAAGCACGTAGAGGTGATGCACAGAAATATTATCATTTTGTCAGTCTGATAAATTAGAAGACAAAAAAGTGCTTCAAAAGATTCTGTCCTGTAATATTTGTTTTTTTTTCCTGGCATTATCTTGAACTTTGTTCTTTGCTGTGATGATATCAGCTATCAAATCAAATTTATTTTGGGTGTGGTGAGTACCCAGACCTCAACACACCCAAATGACACCTTGTTTTTTGTGTTGTGTTTGTCTTTCAACAGAATGGTTGAGCCCAGCCCTCCAATGCTGCACGTCCTCTCCGGTGGGGATGTCAGCATGGCAGGTGTTGGTGTCAAAGTAGAGCAAGAGGAGTGCAGCAAAGGAGGTGGAGTCATTACCAATGCTGAACCTCCTAAGACATCTCCCTCACGTGATTGGTCTGGTCATCAGCCACTGGAGGCCCGCCAGCTGACCCCACCACTGTCCCGCTCCCCCTCGGTAAGGAGATTTCTAAAGGCATGAAAGAGCAAGAAAGGTTGTTGACAGGCATTTAAGAAATGTGGGAAACATGCCAGATTAATATGTCAAAGTAGAAGCTGTACTTACTTACCTACTTATCTTGGTCTGCTGTTTTGTCAGTTGATCTGTGTTTTTTTTTTTTTTTTTTGTATCCCCACAGGAGGGCTCTCCAGGTAAGGAGCTGCCTCACAGACAAAGCCCCATGGGACTGAAGGAGGTCAGGACACATGATCGACCAGAAGGACAATCCAACTTCAAGGAAGGTCTGTCTAGACTCTTTGTATGGTATCTCATTCAAGTTATACTCTGTGGCTCTCAGTGTCAGGACTAGTGTTGACAGAGCTGCCTCATAATCATATTCAGAAATGCAAAAGATACCATGTAAAAGAAAAAAAAATATATATATATACAAACTTATATATATAGACTTATATAAACTTATAGTTTGTGAAGTTGGAGGCATAACTCCTGCCATTTAGAATATGAATCATGGCTGGCTAGCACTGTTCATTCTGTTTTAGTTGGCCCATCCTTCCACACTGTTGACATCCGTTAATACCTGTTTTGAATATTTTCACAAAATAGTTTTAACATAAGGTCTGCTTACTCTGGAAATGCAGTGCTGTTGAGCATCAAACAATGAACTCAGTAAGAACTCAGAGTACAAAGGTATTTCCTCTAAACTTCATGACTGATGATTTTTAGATATGAAAGGATCATTCTGGTATATTAAAAGCTGGCTCTTTTTCTATGCATCTAAGCAGCAGTCACATTGTCCACCATTTTGGTCCATAGTGAAATGACTTTACTATTGGATGGATTCGGGTGAAAGTTTATGTAGACATTCATGTTCCCCAGAGGATGGATGCTCTCACGCTCTCTCTCAAAAAAAAAAAAACAAAAAAAAAAAACCAAACCACAATTTCTGGGATATTGTAATATGATTTTCAGGCATCAGGGAGCTGCTATTGATGTGTGAGAGACTTCCAGAAATTGTGAAAGAGGTGAGATGTCTGTGATCTGAATTGCAACACTGGAAAGTGAGGTGAATAGCTGGTTGTCACAGAGAGGATCGAGATGCTATATCTGCTAAAATATGGGGATAATGGCAGACATTTTCCATCTCACAGTTTCTCCTAGAGACATTCACAGTGTTGCACTCAGTTGTTCACATGAAAAGTGACAGAAATAGTTGTATCAAGAATAAAAAAAAATAGCATGAAAGAAAAGTTTAACCCCCACCCCCTTTTTTTTTTTTTTTTGAATGTCTTTTTGACCATCCAACAAACAGGTGCCGTAAGATGGTGAAACTGGCAAACACTACCTTCTAAACATCAATTAGCATGCTGATGTTAGCATTAACATGCCACACTGTACATAAGTACAACCTCACACAGCCCTTAGCATCGCTGTAGAGTCTTTTGGACATTAGGGTACTATCACTAGGGGAGGCCGGAGTCGGACATTTTTCCAATTTGCAGAGTGTCTCTATTTATCTGAAGTTTGATTTTTGTTCAGAGATCTAGACAAACATTTACACAAATCATTTCAAAGTTGATGCAGTTGTTAATGTTTGTAGACCAGGTTGTTCTTCAGCAGAATGGGAGTCTGTTTAGTGACTTTTACTTGGCACTGCACCTCAACAAGCACTCACCATCTGAAGCATTTGTATCAGCGCAGCTCCGCAGTCTGTCTCCTTTCTGCACCTCAAGCTTTTTTTTCTTCTGTGAGAGTCTTTCTCTGAGACTGACATACTGTACATACACGTCCATACAATTTTCTCACTGAACAGGCTTTGACGACTCCATATCTTATGTGTTTAAGTGCACTACATTCTGCTGCTATTCAGCATGAAACAATGCAGTCCGCTCAAAATCGATGCGCAGAAGTGACGATTTGTCTAGCGAAGCGAGGGTGTTGTTTGCTTCTTGAATGGGTTTGGGGGGATCGAGGTACTTTTTTTGTCTGATTTCGTTCGGTTTCTCACATGTGTAGTAAAAGGCTGCTCTCCGAGCCACTCCTGAGACTCTCCCAGCCCTCGAGTCTTTCACCAGCCTGCACTCCTTGCCTTAAATTTTTCTCAAATTCTCCCTACCAGCTGACCTTGGATTGTTCTCTGTCCAAATATTGATCCACTCAAACACTCAAAACTTCTCCCAGACACACAAACAACCTCTGCCCTTCGGCACCTCAAATGTCTTCTTCAATCAATGCCATTAGGAAGGCAGAGGAGAGGCTCAGAAAGTAGTTTGGTGTCAGATGGATTTTATTTGACAGAATATATTTTTCACGCCATCTAGTGCAGCTCAGTGCGGTTCTGCTAAGTACCTGTTGTGTCCTGTTAACAGTAATGCCTACCATTGAGAAGCTGCTGAATGCTGACTGGAAGGAGAAACTTCTGGATAAAAGCACAGTGGGGGCAGGACAACTGAAAGGTCAGCTTTCAGACACCACCAACACCTTTATACCTTTTATATAGAATTATTTCCAACACATTACTATTGCATTGTGCAAATATCAGCTTTACTTTTTCATTTGCCATCATCATCATTTGTTACACATTTCAAAAGCGATCTTATTATCCAGCGTTAAACCGCTGGATAATTTTGCATTAAAATGTTTGGTTACAGATTATGTTCCTTCTAAAATCAGGGTAAGATGGAACAAAAATATAGAAACAAACTATAAGGCACGACTGGAGAAACAGGAGAACGTGGGACGGCTTGCTTAGTGAAGCTATGCATATTATCACCAGGCACCAGACCACCGTCCCTGTCCCACTGTCGTAACCACAGTCAGGTCTTATGCATAGTTTGGCTGTTATACCTCTCAGCATTTATTCTTTTCCATTATTTCACTATTTCAGTTGCTGTTATTTCTTGTAGTTGTAGGAAGTGATTAAAAATACATCAATAAAAAAATATACTAAAGATAGAGACAGAATGACAAAGAAACCAAACAGTCTAATGTCATTGTTGTAGTTTTACTGAATAAAATCAAGGAGAAATGTCTCAAACCAGAGAACCTTATCTGCAATGTAGCATTTGAACTGTATTAGTATAATAAATTTTGTTGAGTAAATAATGACATATTTTTGGAATGTGTAACCAAAATATGGCATGTAGAAAAGTCACAACTGAAGCCACACATAGCCAAACATAACTCTGACTCTCTGACCCCCTCCAGGTACCCCCGAGTCTCTGGCAGAGAAGGAGCTCCAGTTGTTGATGATGATCAACCAGCTGAGCGGTCTACGTGAGCAGCTACTGGGAGCCCACTCCGAGCAGAGGAACATGGCCGCCCTGCTGCTGGAGAAACAGCAGCAGCAGATGGAGCTGGCTCGACAACAGCAGGAACAGGTATGAGTCAGAGTTCATATACATACCCCTACTATCATCAAAACATACACACATGGTGTAATGTCAAAAAGAATTTTTGTCTCCACTCTGGTTATTATCTTGATAAAAACTATAATGGGCCTTTCTGACCAAACAGACAAAGTCCAGGAATTAAATCAGGAACTAAAAGTCCACTCATGTTTGTGTTTTGACTGTAAGTGAAGAAGCGTAAAGACTCTGCAAATTAGATGGATGAAATTTAAAAGCGACCTTTGTTTGAGATATCACGTGCACAGAGGCATCGCGTTTTTATTTGTAATTCACTTCTACTACTCTGACTGTGTCATGTCTGAATGAATGTTAGGGGGGAGGAGTGCAGCAGTGGAGTGGGAGAGTAGAAATGCCAGAAAGGCAAGACAGCAGTCTGTGAAGTAGAGATGGTCTGTTTAGTGCCTTTTTCTCCTGCTTTGTTTTCAGTTTAGTTTGTAATTATATGTGAATACATTTTAGTTTTGGTCCTTCTACCCTGTCACTCGTTCTTCCACTCTCTCTTAGTCTCACTCAGGTAAAAACAACATAATGACATTAGAAGTAACTCCCATGCCTCATTCTGACATTGATACTAGTGACCAGTCGACTGTTAACAGTACTCCACCATTTTAACCTTGCACTTCTGTAACACTGTCGGACTCACGAATAGTTTAGAAAAAATCAATACAACATAAGTCATATTGTCTTTTTGATTCCATGCATTCCTTTTCTAAATCTGGCTCCGACATTACCCACAATGCAACTCGACCACCAACAATGCGGTGCTGCTAGTAACAGCGAATGTAGCCTGGAGACTCTAGCTTCAAACAGAGATGATTAGCGGGCCACAGAGGTCTGGTAAGCTCACTTCTTTCTAACCCTAGAAAGAAGTGAGTCAATCAGCGTTGACTCAAGTGACATCGCTTGAGGCAGTTTATCAGACTTTGCTCAGCTCCCTCTGGAGCCACAAAAGGCTTTTTTTTTCCACATGTGCAATGATATTACCGAAGACCTGTAAAAAGACTTTGATATGTAAAATCAGTGGCGTTCCCCTTTTCTCAAAGACTTGCCGGGCCATCTAAATATTCTCCTCCATAAAAGCCACGGTCACCTGAGGAGCTGGAACCTTTTGTTGGGGAGCAGCTACAATGACCTAAAACTAGAACCAGGTTCTACAAAGTTTCCTGGAAAAGTTCCTGCGATTGAAAAATTCAAAACTGGGTTCACTGCTAATATGACACGGCTTGACAGATGTGATTCAACCTTCAATCTCTCATATCAGATTTTTGTCTCAACAATTCAACAGTGCTGATTATGTTTATAACACATTACTAAACACATAATACACACCTAGACTTGACTTCAGGATAATTTAATAAACTGTCAATTGTTACAAAAATATCTATCTTTAACTAAGGTGGTTCCTGAACCTGATCATGGTCACCCACCACAATGTGCCCCCTTCTGTCTGCACTTGTGTCTGTGTGCTACGTCAGTACATGATGTGTGTGAAGGTGAACATGTCTTGTGTCTCAGATCGCCAAGCAGCAGCAGCAGCTGATCCAGCAGCAGCACAAGATCAACCTGCTTCAGCAGCAGATCCAGGTCAGCTCCTCTCAAGACCTTCACATATCTTCATATATATCACAGCCAGCAGCACCAATATAATAGCTAACACTTCGAAATGAGAGGTTTCCATTGCAGATCAGAAACCTGTGCTTTTTTGTAAGGTGTATTTGTCCTTCCTTGTCCCAGCAGGTGAACATGCCCTACGTGATGATCCCGGCTTTCCACCCCAACACCCAGCCCCTACCTGTCACCTCTGACCCGCAGATGACCTTGCCGTTGCAACCAATCCCCTGCAAGCCAGGTCAGTCCTCAAACAAAAAGCTGTTAACAGAAGACCAATACCAGAAAGTCAGTAAAATAAATTTATGGTCATTGAGATAAACAGTAAGTGGCACTAACAAAACAAGATGACGTAACTCAAAGAGTGGCAGTCAGATCTTACATGAACAAAAACAATGTAGGAAACTTGATGGAAATATGACATTTCTGTGTCATGTATGAATCTGTCTCCCTGTCACACAGGTCTGATATTTTCTTCTGCTACAGTTTTAGTTGCTTCTGTTTTTGGTTCTTTTGCTTATCTTTTGAATTCGGTGGCCCTCTTAAATATGAGAGCCGGTTTGAGTAACAGATCCATGATTTTTGAGGCTTAACACTACACACTGGTTTAAAAATATTAACAGACAGCATTTAACAACTCTGGAAAGTTATTTGCGCAGCAGTAATGATATCTTTCATCGTATCACATAAGGTAAATATTGGAATCAATCTGTTTATATTACAGTGTAATCTATAAGGAAGGCACACTTTGCACGTATTTAATCAACCAACACCTTGTGTTGTTTTTTTTTTTTAGCTGGAGATAAGTTTTCCTGGTGGACAAAAAGTATCAAACACTGCACAGCATTTTTATCTGTATCTGTATGCACTCTCTTAATAATACTCCAAGGTTTTCTCTCCACCAAGCTCTAAGTGCTGAGAACATTGGGGTTTGTCAGTTCTTTTGTAGCCTATTCTTACATGCTCTGTTATGAAGGAAGACTCAACACTCAACTTATCTGACAATGACTGTGTTGTTCGAAGGTCAAAAACTTTGAGCTGAAAAGTTATCACCATTAGCGCGTCTCTACGAGTTGCCATCCACGCTGGAACATCTTCTGACTCCAGTGTTTCTGAAGAGAAACTTAATATTTGTGCACTTCAACTCAAGGCCTATCTTATAGAAAATGGAAAGGCATCAGTGAAATATAAATGTAGACTTCAGTTGAACAATATGGTGGATAGTACCTTTCATACACTTACGCTTGTACAGTTAGCAGGCTATAGAGGGCACGGCTAAGAAAGCCACAGCTTTGTGAAGTCTTGCTTTCACAAGTCTTAAAAGCTGTGCTCATGGGTGACCTTGTCTTCTCTATCTTTTCAAACCTAACTGACACAAGGACAGTCTTTAAAACATTGTAGGTGGAATTTACGGATAGCCATTCATTTGCTTTCTTTATTTCGAGAAATGTGTGCGTCTGCGTGTGAGTGCTTCAGAATGTTTTGACAGATGAATGTAAAAGAAAAATTGTAGAGCGGCTGTTGGGTTGTGTGGAAGAGGTCAGCTGTAGCCAGAAAACTGAAGTCATCTTTTCTTTAACAACAGGGACAGGGTGAGGTGCCATGCTGTTTAATTTCATGTTGGTCCTATAAGTTTGCTCATTTGCATATAACTTCACTATCAACTGGACATTGTACTTTGGGGAGTTTCCCTGGAAGTCCAAACCATGTGCACCTCATTTTTAGCCATTTTGAGACCTATGCTAAACTTTAATGCTAACGCTATGATGAAACATTCTCTGTTTTAGAATTGGTTTTATCGAATTAAAGAGAACAAACATGTTAACATGTAAACAGGCAAGGTGGATCTAAGCTTTATCCATGAATTTGCCATCTAAGGGATCAAATCTGAAATGCTTCCATACACTAATTTCTGAACTTTAAGTGTTTAGCGTGACTTGCTAATTCCCTCCACATGGTGCTTGTGAAGAGACAAAGGGAAGTTTAATTTACTGAACAGGCCTGTTGTGATGTGAATAAGGGTTAATGGTAAAACTGGATAAAATAATAAAGAAATAATAATAAGGATACTTACAGAACTAGAAGTATCGTGTGTCGGTGGTACACCTCCGTGTGGTTGGGTACCTGTTTGTAGTAGATGTAGAGTTAGAGGTTATGGGTGGTTTGTACTGATAATGGAAATGTTTGGGAAGGTTAGTGTTGGGTGTTCATAAGCAGAAGATCACAGTGGCCTTGACCTTTGCCCTCTGACCTCCACAATCTAATCAGTTCATCCTTGAGCCACAGTCAACATTTGTGCAAAGTTTGAAGACAATCCCTCAAAGGGTTCTTAAGATATCGCATTGCCAAGCAAAACGTAAACACGGTCATAGTGACCTTGACCTTTGACCTCAAACCTCCAAAATCTACTCACTTCATTTTTGAGTGACAGTGAACATTTGTGCAAACTTTAAAGAACATCCTTCAAAGTATTCTTCAGATATCACATTCGCCTACATAAAATTAAATGCACGATCACAGCGAGTGTGACCTTTGACCTTGGTACAGCCTTTTCTGTATTTAACAGTTTGTCAAGCAGAATAGAATCATGGTCTGCCTGCTGCTGATGTTCACCACACATTCAGTACAGATGAATCTGTGTTTGTCTGAGCTTCAACCAATGATAACATCTTTCATACAGAAAATTTTACCCCTTCCACAGCTGTGGACTATCCCATGCAGCTGCTACCAAATCCTCATCCCACCCCTGTGAAGAGGAGCAGCGGTTCTTTCCGACAGGTACAACATCACTACAGTATGTACATTTTATGGTCAGCGGTGTATAAATGTATATCTCAGTGTAACAAACTCATTTCTCAAGTTCTTGGAACACAAACGTTTGTATTGCATACACCCACAACTAACAGAGAGTTTATCTCTCCAACATGCAAAAATTCCCAAATGACTTATGAATTATGGCAGTGTGTTTGCTTACTGTATAGTATGTGCATGTATTGTATACGTGTGTGTTTTTGGAGTGGTGTTAAAGAAAGTGAAGCGCTCCAGATTAAACAGATAATGTCCTTTCATGTTATGTTGGAGACTGAAAAGCTCCTCGAATACACCACACCCTCTGTTCAAAGGTTTAATGTGTGTGGTATAAGTGTATGGGTGTTCTTCTCCTGTGTGTGTATGCAGCATGAACTGTATTTGCACGACTTGTTCTCAAGCAGAGATAGACAAACACAGCTTAGATAAACAAAAGGAGAGAGGGGATGAAGTGAACATGAAGACAAAAGACCAGAAACGCTATAAAGGTGTGACAGATACGCTCTGACTTGCCGTATCTGCATAACCGGAATACACGCACACCCTTGCCCTTTGCAGTTATGGCTGAATGTGTGTAAGTGGCCCCACCCCTGCTCATCTGCTCTCACTGTGTGTTTAGGAAACCAGTCAACCCTTGAACCTGACCTCTAAGCCAAAAGGGCTGGAGCTGGGGAAAACACCCAGTCCACAGAGCCTGGAGCTGGGATCGCTGGCACTGCAGGGGGCCTACAGAGCCAGAGATCTCCAGAGAGAAGTATCCCACAGTCCACCACGATCTGCCCTCAGTGAGTTCCACTGAAGCTGTTCCCCTTCACCACCACTCAACCCAAAGTTGTGGTATCAGACCCCCTCTGTGTTTCTGCTTTGTTACGTTAACAGGGTTTAAACTGCCTTCTTTTGGGCCAGGACAGGCTGTGACCACTAAGGCAATGCCTTTAATACTGGCTCCCGCGTTTTGTTCTCATCTTTGTGCGTGCACACAGGTGCTCACTGACAGCTGGTGGTGGTAATGCGTCAAGAAATGTAGCAATGTGCCAACAAAGGCAAGAAAGAAGAAGAAGTCTGTGAGCTAGCAAAGATGGGTATAAACAATGTAAACACTTTAAAAATGTTCCACAAATTGGCTTTTATGAGGAAGGAAATGCTTTCAGCAAGTTGATTAGGCCTCAAGGACATACACAGTTCATACACAGTTCAAACCACAGGCACCTTTAAAGTCACTGTGTGTAAACTGTCCTAAAAATTATTTTAAATCTTTCAAGTTATTGTGACAACATAATTTTTTTATGCTTACAGAGCTGTTATCAATGATATTGTCTCTGATTCCACCAGAGTAACGCTGTGAAAAAGTCTTTTTTTCTCCATTACTGATACAACCCAGCACTTTATATTTGGTGTCTCCTACTTCTTTCTTTGAGATTTGAGATGAAATGGAGCAAAAAGACATTTCTTATATTTCGAGCCATCCACCAACAGCATGTGGAACGCTATCAACAGGCAAACAAAGGGGAAGTTAGCACCAGCACCAACAGTCAGTGTGAGTAAGACAAGTAAGAGAGGGGAGCCTACAGAAACCCAGAGTCTAAGAATGAAGGCACAGTACCACCCCCAGTGTTTAACTGACAGATGATCTCAAGCAGTCACACCACAGTAATGATCCCTTGGCAACAAACGTGGTTAACTTCAAAGCAGGAACTGTAGGTGATCACACTAAACACACTTAAGAAACAAAATGAGGCTTTGCATAAATATGAAACACTGAACATGAATGAGATGAGACTTCACAGGACACTGGATAGGTTTTAGACATGTATCTCAATTTTTTGTTAAGTTAATGTTCATAGACATAAAGAAAATAGAAAAGGAGGGGAAAAAGACATTCAGATAGATTTAACATGCCTAATTTCTGTTTTGTATATTTGAAAAGCACCTTGTCATTGGCATCATTTCATCATATCTACCTCTTCCTCTGTCTAATATCAAATTTCTTCATCATCGTCATTATCATCTCCTTCCTTCCTCATTTTTGTTTCTGCTCTTCCTTCTCGTCTTCAGGTTTCCTCGGGGAAGGCGATGTGGTCACCCAGGCCATCCACGATGCCCAGCAGCTCCTGAGGAGTCACAGCAGCGGAGGGCGAGAGAGGGAGAGAGACAGGGACAGAGAGAGAGACAGCGGTGGAAAGATGGTGCGTTGATCCTCAATTCATACAAAATGAACACACACACACACACACACACAGTCACAAGGTTTTGGTCTAGAACCCCTTCCAGACTTGCACATTGTTTTGTAAGTTCACTATACTTACTGAACAATCCCAATATGAGCAAACAGTCTCAATGTGCCTCTCTGTCTCTGGCTTACAAGCAGGGGGTCTAATCAGGAGTCAGACTCAGGTTTAGGGTTACAGAGAGTCATGGTCCTCCTGAGGATTTAACCGACAAAAGAATATCCCAGCTGTAGTATAACCACACACACAAGTATATTGTTACAGCACTTTATTTTAGGTGTTGCCCTGTGGAAAATGCTGATAAGTAAACGCGGTATAAAACTGACAAAGAAGTTATGTCTCTGTTGTTTCCATTATTAGAAAGTGAAAAAAAAAAAAAAAACGGGGGCTGCACATTCAGTGTCATCTGCTGTCATTCTGCTTTTTGGGAGTGAGGTCATTTTTCTACATGTAGGAAAAAGTACAAACCCTTGTTTTAATGACACAAAAAATTTAGTGGCAAAATGTGAAGCTAAATGGAAAGTTTGGACTCATAAAGGTTAGTTCTCATCTCGCATCTGTGTGGATTTATTCAAGTGTGATTAAAGCCTCTTGAAATTACATATTTCATCGGGAACCCGGCTGTAAAATCCCTGGTTGTTATTTTATTTTATTTTATTTTATTTTATTTTTTTGTTTTGGTTCTTGTAAAAACTGTCTTCTATTCTGGTCTTGGTTTTCATTCTCTGAGGTGGCTGGAGCTTTGGTCCCAGCCTCATCCTGGAGCAACAGCTGTTGCAGCCTCACAATACCACAAAGGCCTCAGTGTGGCATTGACTGAGCCACCTGCCCTCTCTCTTTGTCCACAATAATACTGTACTCTGTGGCTCTCCTCCTCTACTCCATTATCCTGCTCCATCTCGCCTCTGCTGCTGCTGTAACGCCAATACTGTTGACTGACCTATTTTGGTACTCTATCGCATGGGGATAAATAATGTTTTACAGCACGGGAATGAATGACAGATAATAGACCAGTGGTGTGATAGTTTTGCAAATTCAGAAGTTGTCATGTCCCGTCTCTTCCTTCTCTCCTTCACCTTTCCTCCCTCAAACAATAAACACCATTCTTCCTCCTCCATGGTGTTGTAATTTCCTTTCTTTGCATTTACAGCTCTGCATTTAAACAGCAGCTGATATGGCGAGCGTGCCGCTTCTTTACCTTAAATAGCATTCTGTGTAACACATGTGTGCCTTGAACACACCCCTCGGACACTGGGTCATCTTTTTTACTGCAGTCGAAATTCAAATCGTCTCTTTGTGCTGGAGTGTGAATATTTGTGTGGCTTTACTGCATGTCTGACTTCACCTGTCTTTGTCTTTTCTACGGCTGCAGGAGTACAAAGATTCTCCCCACAACGAGAGAATTTCTCACTCCGAGCGTGGTGAAGACAGACATGGCCTGCCGTCCACTGAGGACCACCTCAGCAGCGACTCTGAGGGTAGGTGTCCACGGAGGAGCCGGTTTAACAGTCCTCATTGTTGGGAGAGATGAGCGGTGTTATTTCAAAGGCAGTGTACTATACTAGTTATCATTACAAACTATTATTATTGCCCTCTCAGAATATCACATTGACATTTAGATATCCAAGAATAACTCCCACCATCAACTCCAGATTCAACTGTATCAAAATACATCATCGCCTTCTTGAAGTTTGTGTTCCAAACTTCATGATGGAGAATGTAGGTGGAGAAGGATTTTTGTGGATGAACGCAAAATGTACTTTCAATGAGCAAAGGTTAATAAGCAGGCGAGCTTAAATGTAGTCACCAGAAAAGTTAACATATAGCAGTGGCAGTTTGGTGTGGTTCTCTGACCGTAACCCTCTTTCCTGTAGGTGCCCTGCCCGTTTCGGTCTCAGGCAGCTACACCGAGGCCCGGCCCCCTCCCTCCTCAGGCCACATCAAGAGACCCATGAATGCCTTCATGGTGTGGGCCAAGGACGAGCGCAGGAGGATCCTGCAGGCCTTCCCTGATATGCACAACTCCTCCATCAGCAAGATCCTGGGTGAGCCCAGCACTGGGTAGGGGTGGGTTTCACTCAGTGTCTCTATTCTGAGACGCGGCCTGGAACATGTGAGCGCACGAATATCCACCTGCTTCTCCGACCAGACATGTACGCACACAAGCACACATCCTGGCTTCAACCCCCGTCCCTGGACCGAACACTTACATTCCTTTCTGTTGTGGAGAGCTCATGTGCGCTCATCCTTCACACGGACACACACAAACATGCAAATGTGAATATACACATGCATGCCAGTTACTGCATCTCAGTAATAGTAATCTACTTGTGTTTTAAACACACAATCTTATTATTATCAAAGTTTTTCCAGTTGTCAATTAGTACACAACTTAATATCACACCCCGTGTCTTTACTCAGAGAGGAGGAACTTAACCGACCAAATCATCTTTGTTTAGGTAAAAATAAAAATAGTCATCCTCAAGCGTCACAATGAGTGTTTGGTTAAAGAGAAGTGCTAATTTTGTCAACAAAAATTGCGAAGCTACCTTTTAATCAGCGAGTAGGCCCTGATGGTGTAATGTTAATAAAAGTGTAGTGATCATTAAAAATATAGCAAACTTTAGTCAGACACTGTTGTGTAACTCACGCTAATGATAAATTTGGTGACTGAAAGATCCTTCTTTACTTGGGCTTCTGTTACACCACATTTTTAGCTTGTCAAAGATTTAACTTTCAGCGTTCCTGTCACAAAAGTCACACAAGAAGCTAGCATGTCGTATCCCACCAGGCAGCTGTGCCGAGGCTCTCACAGTCTGGCCCAAGTCCTTCCTTCTTCCATTTTAGATTTATTTGCTGTTTTCTGCCTGTGGTTTGCAGTGTCACTCAATTTTGACATCTAGTTAATACAGTTGTGAAAAATTAAGGGACATGTCTCATTATTATGGCCTACAGGTCACACAGAGTAGTCTCACTTTTAAAGGGATTTACTGACACTGATATTTTTGTGACAGTGAGTCCAATAAGTTTCGTGAAATTGAAGTCAGCTTGTAGAAAATGTGTAATGTACTTGATTTTTAAAGAATTATTTTTATTTTCTAATACGGAGAAACAAAACATAACTGCATATCTGTCTAAAATAAATAAAAAGAAGATGACATTATTGGATACTGACAGGAAACAAGGTGAGAGAAAGGGACATAACAGGCAACTAATGTCCCCAGCTGGACTCAGATTGAAGACTTTGCTCATACTAAGACAACTAAAATCAGACTTGAATTGGAAAAATCTGTGAATGACTGAGTCTAAATCTAACACAAAGCCAGAATCAACACACAAACACAAAGGTAAATTTGAGCCATGTTCCCTTACACAGTCAGAGAACTGTGCATCTGCTCTTTCCCTCATCCTCTTTGTGCCTGTGTGTCTTTGTCTCTAGGCTCCAGGTGGAAGGCCATGTCCAACCAAGAGAAGCAGCCTTACTATGAAGAGCAGGCGAGGCTGAGCCGGCAGCACCTGGAGCGCTACCCAGACTACAAGTACAAACCCCGACCCAAACGGACATGCATCGTGGAGGGACGGCGGCTGAGGGTGGGCGAGTACAAGGCCATGATGAAGAGCCGCCGGCAGGAGCAGAGAGCGACCTACACACACAGGTAGACACCAGTACACGCCGGCGTGCACTTCATAAACCTTTGAGATAATGTGAGAGAATTTGTCCCTGGCAGACAACACTGACAATTCACTCAATTAACAAGAGTTGGCTCTGCACCTCCACACATCGTAGACAATGCCTGCAGCTCCCAGAGCTTTTTTTTTTTTTTTTTTTTTTTATTCTTGAAGACCGAAACAAAAGTGGAGTATTGATACTGCAGCTGGGCTGTTTTCAGTCTGTCCTCGGCGATGAATAGCATCCCTCGCCATTGTTCCCTCCAACTCCTCCAACTAGTTAAGCTGGAGGAGTTGGAGGTTGGAACTGTTAACAGTGGTTGGTTCTGCCTCACAAACGTTTTCTCAGCACATCTGTTCCCTCTTTTATCACTTTCTTGAGATATAAAATGTCAAAATCAGAATCTCTCAAAATAATTTTTTTTGAGATTTCCAGAGATATTGTTAGTATTTCCTGCATTACTACATGACTTTATACGTTACACAATGGTCTGAAACACAGGGAAATGTACAAAGTGACCACCTGTGTAGTGGGAATCAGTGCTAATGTTGGGAAGCTAGGCTAACTGTTATTTAAATACACTGAAAAGCAGGGCTCCTCCAGATTGATTTCAGCTTTGCTTCTGAGCAGAAATGCTGTGTCTGTCATAGAATTTATAATAAAATAACCATGACCCTTAGTCATGTTGCTATGGAGAAGCCAGTCAGTGATGCAAATTCAAAACACTCAATTTGTCAACGAAACACTGCGCCATAGTTGCTGAATTCATCCAAAACTGACCTAGAACCCAGAAGATTAAAGCTGCCAGCGCAGTAAACAACACAGTAATCTTTAGCTTCCACCCTCCATTAGCAGCGAATGGGAAAGAATTTAAAGCTCAGTGACGGGTTTCTTGCTGAAATGCATTGCAGCTAAACTTTGCTAAGCTGATTCAGTCTGTTATTCTACGTGTCTTTTCAGTCAAACAGAGCCTCAGCAGATGCACTTCTCCCACAGCGATGGCCAGTACCCAGGCAGCGCTGGCTCGGTCACCGTGGCGACCATGCCCTTTCACCCAGCCTTGCTGGAGCATTACCTGCCACAGGTACCGCCAGCCCCACGTCGAGCAGAGGGCCACGCCACGCCCACTTCCCTACCCAGAGAGAGAGAGAGGGAACGAGAGAGGGAACGAGAAAGGGAGAGGCCTCCGTACAGCGAAGAAGAGGAAAGCGACGGGGGAGAAAGGAGTGAGGGGGAACTGGTGCTCCTGACAGACTGAAGGGGGGGGGGGGGGGTGAGTTTGAAAAAAAAAAAAAAAAGGAAAATGGAGGCGAGGGATGGGAGGGGCTGCGAGGATAGCTGCGAAGGAAGGGGTGCTGTTGACTGACAGTCAGAGAGGAAGAATGGAGGATGAACTAGGGAAAACAGGGAGCGACTGAGTTGTCATTGAACGAGAAAATTGCTCCTCAGCAAGGAAATGTCACACTCGTTCCCTTGTTAGTTTGCAGTCTCCAGTGAAACCCTGCCCTGCACATAAAGACAAACTCTTACTCTTTTCCCTTCACAGACATCATCTCATCTGCTGCTTTGTGTTAGAAGACAGAAGTTGGAAGTTTTACTGACACAAGGTTTATCATTTAATCTCTTAGGCTGTTTATTTCCCTCCTGTGTTGACTTTTGGCAAATCAAATGGCCAAGAGGGACTAGACTGGAGGAAAGTGTAAACGGAGCCATAAAAAAAGTTCAGTAGAATCCCTGTTTTCACCTGGTGAACAGCTGAGTAATGTTTCTGTGGCTGGAGCAACAGGCCTGTGATGAAGCTTTATGTTATCTGTGTGTCAGTATTGCCCCCTGCTGGTAAAGATTGGTTATTGCCTAGTGAAGACACACAGGGGCAGTGTAGTGTATCTTCTATCTTTTGATAAAATGTTATATCTAACCCATGTAACCTGTGGTTCAGACTGTCTGGGTTTGGAGCCAGTGAGCAGGCATTAGTGAAACTGGGCAGATTATAACATAGAATTGATCTTGAGGAAAGACTGAGGAAAGAAGTGTAGTGTATTTTCACTGTATTTTTTTTTTATAAACACTGTCTTTTAGTCCCTAGAACGGTTCAAGCTTCAAACACACTGGATCCTACACTTCCCATAATGTAACCTGACACCCAGGCTATAAAACAGGTTTTCTGTTAGAAATTTGTGATCCCAAAACAAGATAACCTGGCATCAAAGAGATTATTTTTGTGATCCTGACAGATCCAAACATTAAACAACTGTACTCACAGCCTGAATAGTCCTCCTCATCACAAAAACAATGTGTCCAGTTGCTGGAGTGCCTGTTTAATAAATGAAATTGAATTAGAATCACATCACAGCAGCACACTGTTCACTTTTAAGCTGATACAATATGTTTTAAAATCAGGTCTCTCAAAAAAAAAACTCGGCTGTTATCAGTCATTGCTCCATGTAAAAGGAGTGAGAGAATTAAACAGATCGGTGTTGTAGTTAAGGGATCTCTCACTGCACCTGATGCTTTTCAGTCCAATACCAGTGAAACACCTGTTGTGACTCAGACAGTATATCAACAATCAAACCCTCCTGACCCTCGCCCTCCCACATCACACTGTTCAGTTGAGCTGTGCTGTGTTATGCTGTATTTGTGTGTCTATCAGTTCCCTCTTCACAGCATGGTGGGTTGACCTCAGCCTTACCTATTTTTTATACCTCTGTGTTTGCTTCTTTGAGTGTTTATTGATTGTCGTGTTGAGGACCTCCTATCTGTGTAGTCAAATGTCTGCTGTTTTTTTTTCTCCTTTTGAGATTCAGCCTCCCGCACCACTTCAGGAAATATCCGAATAAAACATAGCTTGTTTTGTTTGTTTTTTTGTTTTTTTTCTTTTTAATCTTGAAAAACTACTTTTTTCAGGAATGGTCATTTTCTTGGTACTAGTGCATCGGGCCTTGTTCCATTATTTTTATTATTGACATTCTGACATTTTTCTCAAATTTCCTGAAGCTGCACTGGAATTAGTTTCAGACTTGAAGACTGAAAGTGAAACTAAATGACATTTTTGCAGTGACAGATCAGTCAGTATGCTAAACAGTTGTCTTCTCATTTCATGTTTGAAATGTTCCTGTTCCACAAACATCTAACAGACAGGCAAATCCGGTATGATGTAACCCCTCTCTCTCTCCCGTGTTGGATTCTAAACTGGAGAAAATGTCAAGTGATGGTTTCAGGCTGCTGATGTGACAGCACTGCCCAAAGTGAAAGGAATACGCTTAGTTTTTCAGAGACTGAACCACTGGTCAACTAATGAGAACACAGACACCTAAACTATCCATCAGGCCTCAGTACGTCATTGGCTACGGTGCTGCATGTTAATAATTTAACTTTCTGAGTTATATTATGATCTATGTAAGCATAGATGTATATTTGTATACTATGTTCCTTGATTGTAAGGTGGTAATCACAGATGGGTGCAATTAATCTTTACTGGATGAAAAGCACAGTTGGAACAGTTGGAGCTGTACCAGCTTATATGTTTGGACAGACATGTTGATTTGTCTCATCCTGCAAACTGTTTATGAAAATTCACCTGACTTTTCAAGTAAGAATACCACCTCAAGATTTTATTTGGTTTGTCTTCAAATCCTTAGCTCCAACACTTAAACACAGTAAGCACACACTGTGTTTAAGTGCCTGTAAGCTGACTTCAAATGTTGTAGCTTACTTTGTAGTTTTATGTCACAAATTGGTACAGTTTAAGCAGCATGTAAAACAAAAAATGAATAACTAGCTAATTTGCCTCTTTCCAAGTGAAGTTCTGGAGTTTTGGCAAACTGTGCCTCCCAGAATCCCTCAGCTCAATATGTGCCAGCATCAGGTAAAAATACTGCCAGAAATAAACCTGCTACATTCTCCTCAGTATGTTAGCCCGTCAGTCATCTGTGGCTAACACAGCTGTGTCCATGGGCAGTCTTGGTGTCCTTGTTCTTATCCCTCAATCAGCATGTTGACCAGTGGGACAACTCAACAAAAACTAAATAACACTGGGGTCAGTCCACCTTCAGCTAACTTCAGGGTTGACAAATCAAAATGGCGGGAAAAGACTAATTTCAGACCTCGGGGTTGGGGCTGTGTGGAGTAAAGATGCTGGCTTTTGTGTACAGAGATGGATATCAGAGGAAAACGTTTATCTTATTTCGGTGGAGACATGCTGAGTCTCCTGTCGTCACCCCTGCTGATGTAAATATAGAAAGAGACTATTTTGTTTATAAGAGCTTGTGTAATTTAAAGGTGTACATTTCTCTATGTTTTCAGAGTTGTGTGTTTTTTTTTTCCTTGAAAGACAATAAATTGGTTGTGTTAATTGTGTTGGGTTTGATTTTTTTTTTTTTTTTTTTTTTTAATAAGTACATGCTTGCGTGTCAGGGTTGTGTGAATCTCTCCCAGCAGGCCCTGGTTGGTTCAGTAATTACTTTGCTCCATCATTCAGGGCTCTCGGAGGACGTTCCCAGGGTAACACACCACCTCAGCTCTTTTTAGCTCTCGCCAACATTTGCACATTATAGCAGCATGACAGCATTTTCTTCCGTTCTGCATTTTTCCCTTATGCACGTCAGCTGATAATAAACTTGAGAAGTGGATATTTTAACAAAAAAACACAGCTGTAACTAATGGCACTAATTAGGGACTGCACCCGATCAGACGTCATTGGTATTGTGTGTGATATCCCACTGGAATGGACACACCTAAGTGGAACACAGCTGTCGTTAGTGTCACTGGTTAAACCTGTGCCTTTCCTGCTGAGAGAGTTCATGAAAAGTCCATGAAAAAGTGGAAGCCGTTTTATAAACTGGTTCAAAGGGCTGTGTGATGAGTTGAAAATACAGTGAAAACACCACAGAGAGACCGAGGTAGTTAGTAATTTCACTACTGAAGAGCAATGATGCATTATTAAAAATCAGAATATATTAATCATAATTTACCCTGGCATTGTATCACAACTTGTAAAACTACCCCAGAGCTGAATCAACGCTTCTCTGAGAGACTCAACAAACCCTGAATATGAGAGACCCCAAAGAGCAGTCCTCACTGTGATGCCACTTTCTAATACGGCACAATTGAAAAAGCTCATGATGGCTTTACTAATGGTAAGTAAATCATCTACCATTTATTTATGGATCAGTTATATAAGAAAAATTTCTGGGTTGCCAGGTTGTGGAAAATTCTCCTCCAGTATGGCACTTTGCTTGTATTTCAAGCTGGCTCTTTAATGCTGTGGGGAGACTTGTCCAACGGACAGTCTGAGCACTCACCTCCCAGAATGCTCTGCAAGAAATCTGGGCCAAAATCCATTTATAAACCTCTTATTAATATGTACCATTGCAGACTTATTGTAGCATAACCATAAACTTAGATACATAGAGTTTGTTGATAAGAGCTGTTTAAATGTCACAACTACTGATTTATCATGAGTTCTAAAAGTATAGTGCTGTAAATGTAAAGAAGCAGTTTATGAATGGATCATGGTCTTGATGTCCTGCAGAGGGTAGGCACCGCACAGCCCATTTTCAGGGCCGCCCTAACGAATTAAAGAGCTTGCTAAAAAGACTGGCACAACAGTCTGGGAACCCTAACCCACATTGTCTATCCCCTGCAAGAGCTACGACTTATATCATTTCATACTTGCTTGCATTTTTGCCAGTGATACAGTTATTTCATCATGTCGTCATGTTTTAAGCTCACTTTTCATGGTGGTGGTGTTGTCACCTCTCACCTTTCAGCCAATCATGTACCGCCTGCCTCTCTGGAGCCAGCTAAACAACTACAACCAGGTGGCCAGTTGGCAGCTATTAGCTAGAGCAAAAACAATGTCAGAGTAATTGTGAATTAAGTATCTAGCAGGTGCTGTACACAAACACAATACTCCTACACAGAAACGAACGCCTCCATTTAATTAATAAAAGCTTAAATAAGCTGCGCATGCTGCTAACTTAGCTGGCTAACCAGATGGGGTGGGATGTGGGCTTGGATGATTCCCTCAGCACCAAGGTGAAGAGTCAACTTCATTATTATCCATCTGGTTTGTTCAGACTTGACTTACATTAGCCTGGCAACAAAAGCAATAAGCCACAACTGTAAAACACTGCTGAAGTCCTGATTGGTTCACAGAAATATGTGACATCACTGATAAAAAGTCTAGTCTATTAAATAAAACAAAGTAATGATATGAGTGTGGGTAGAAAAATGCAGATATGAAGTCAGAGACATTACAAGTTCTGTTCTTTGCATGTTGGAAGTCATCACCATAGTGCGTGTGTTTTGGCAGGATGTCCTCCAACCGAAGTTTTCGCCTTCCTTCCTCCTGTCAGGGCCAAGGCACAGGGTCAGCTGGCACACAGACACAAACAGAGGAGGAAACTTGAGCACCAACAGAACACAAGTCAAATATTGGTAGTTTCATAGATTCCCAGCACTTCTGAGACCAAAGAAGTCCAAAGACATTTTTTTTAATCATTTTATGGAAATATTTACTGACAACTGTTAAATAATTTTTCTTGCCACTCCTACTGAGGTGTGAAGGATCACTGTACAGTAAGCTTTTCACAGTATTTCTTACAGTATTTACATCCTCCATCTCTCTGCTGGCCACCCACACTGACACAGCATCTCCTTTAGCAGTGGATGAGTACATTTACAAAGTCACATCTACAAGCCAAACGCTGGCTCCCTTTAAACAGCGCTCTATGTTTCAAGTCAAAGCATTTACAAAAAGTAAATAGCATACAAAGGGGGGAAAAAAAAATAATCAGTTATCTGTACAGTGTTTCTTAAAATTAAGTTAGTACATTCACACACAAAAATAGGTAATCTCAAAAGAACTGCAATGCAAACTCTCCTAAGCTAACCATTTTGGTATGATTAGAAAATAAAAGAAAATGTGTAAAATGCAAAGTTAGATTCACTCAATAAATAAACCCTGTTTAAAACTGCTTTCGAACACCCTAAAAGGCCTAACGCAAAGAGCGGGAAATCTTTGATGGCCAGCATGGAACAGGAAATTCAGACAGCCTGTCTGGGATGAGAGTCCTCACCACAAAAACAGATAAGATGTATTGGTCTATAAATAGGCAACGTTTTCATGAACTTCATCAAATATTTACACTCATGTCTTGTTTGGCTCATTGTCACCTTATCCACTGTGCAATGGAAACATGACTATGAAAATGATGCATTTAAACTTCTGCAGCTGCTGAGAAAAATAGTTAAACTTTATTGTTTGACTTTTTTTTTGACAGACTTTATAGCTAATTTTAGCTTTTTTTTTTGTTTTAAAAAAAGTTCTAACTAAGAAACTGGTTTGACCTCTCACCTTGGTGCAGTGGTGTAGATGTGTACTCCACGGTATTTAGAACACACACCGGACCGAACCACTTCAGTAACACTAAGTATATTTTGGTGCCAAATGTTTTGGTGGTAACACAGTGGGTAAGGTGACCAATGGGCACGGCTGCTAAAATATCAGCACACGCCTGCATGAGTGCAACCTCAGTTCTGTGTGGAATGTGTTTTTCAGTTCAACCTTTACGTTTAGCTCCAGCCTTTACCATCAGTGTCTGTCTACAGTGATGGATGCCATTTCAGAGGACATTAAATAAACCTGCCCTAACTTTGCTCTTCAAAAATCCCAAACTGTGTCAACAGAGGAGGTCCGCTCGGGGTCAGTGTCCTCGATTAAGTGAATGGAGAAATTCATTCAGTGCTCATGGAGTGCAAATGCCCTTTATATCTAGGTTAAATTCCTACCAGGGTATTAGGATTGTGCGTTCAAGCAGCAAGCTCACTAATTTGGCCTTTGTCTGTAAATCTACTAAGCAGATTACTCCACTATTAGTTCCCTAAAATAAGGGGCTCTTGATTATTCCCAAATTAAAAATGCTCAACTGCTGTCGGTGATTTGAGCTTTTTCAAGACAGTTCCATTGGTCGCTTTTTGCTCCCAAATATGTGCCATCATACGAGTACATCTTCCACTAAACCCTTTTAGTCTCACACAGCCCTAAAACCAGTTATAATTCACATTCACAAGGCTTTAATCATCACTTCTAAGGATGACGTAATCATGATCGCTCTCAAAACGCTTGTGCCAACCATCCTGACTGAAAACCACTGTCACCAGTTAGTCTCTGTCGTACTGTTCAGAAAGGCTGCTGCTCACCTGGGAAATTATTAAGCCTGTCAGTTATATGAGACCTAGGGTGGAGGACAAAGGTCAGAGCTCAGTGTCTCCCCCTGCTGGGTTAATGAGGGGTTAAATATCCATGAATACAAGGAGGAAAGAAGCTGCCAGTGTCTGATTAAAATTTGAAGGCTCTTAAACAACCAATGGCCAGACTGAGGAAAAAAAGGACAATAAGAAATTAATGAGCAAGGGCCATGAAGACCAGCGGTGCTCATTAAAGGGGCACTGTACTCCTGATTTTACACATGAATATCAGCGTGATGGCCAGTGGCTTGTTCCTGTGAATACAGGTGTATCGTGTCTTCTGTGGCTCTGGAGGAGCTTTGTCAAATCTGAGTCTTTTGATAACTGATTAATCATTGTGGTCATTTTTCAGGCAAAGCTAGTGAAGTAAATGCTCATCATTCACCGGCTTCAGGTTTTCCAGTGTGCAGATATGCTGCCCTCATTTGTCATAAATCAACCCCAAAATCATTGTTAACTAAATATTTGGGGTTTTTACCTTTGGTCAAACAAAAATAAAAGAAAGAAGCCTCCTTTTTCGATGCGATTTTCACATTTTTTCCACTATTTTTTTTTTTGACATTTCATTGACTAAACAACCAAAACAATAATCGATAATGGAAATAATCATTAGCTGTAGCAAGTGACATAACTTGCCCCATTTCAGCTTGGGACTGAAGACCACAAACTCACAAGAGTAACCCTGCATTGCAAACTGCGACTGTTAAGTATGAAAGACGTGGGCATATATAGGCCAGAGAAGGTGATGCTGAGTTGCATTACAGGAAATGTTTTTGACTTTTTTCACCTTTGCAGCAGAATTCATCAACACCTGTGAGCAGACTTTGATGTGTAAAATCAGTGGAGCCGCCCTCTAAGGCTTCTAGCTGTCCTGCTGAGAGTACCGAATGAGGACTTAGTCATGGAAATGATCACGTTTCAGATGAGAGAGACTCATATGAAGTCTTTTTCTATTCAAGTAAGAGGTGATCTCATGATGGACACGTAGCCCCAGATAACCCATTCCTGCCTCTTTTTGAAAGCTAGAACTTTACATAACTTACGCAGTGTCAGATTATGTAAGAATATTTGGCTCTGAGTGTGCGATGTGAACGGGAATGGATTAAAGTGTGGGGCTGAGAGCAGTCTCTGATGTTAAGATGGTTAGTGGAACAGGTGTTGCTGCCTTAATATCCACAGACAAAAGGACAGATGAAACAAAACTGGGGTGGGAGGAGATCAAAGATAGTAACATGGGGAGGGAGCACACGCTGGAAAGCATTAGAGGTGCACGGGGGGCGGGGGGATTTTCCAAGAGGTCTGGAAAGTTTAACAGAGCGGTTCACTGTAACCATAAAAGTCAAGAAGGTGGAAAAACGGTTTGAGGACAGAAACACACACAGAGTTTAGAGTGACATTTAAACAGGTCCCCTTCTTTCTCCCTTTTTTTTTTTTTTAACCCTAATCTCCCCTCTTCCTTCAGATCCACTTCTCATTTTGACATAAAGCAACACGTACTAAAGCAACCCAAACTGAAGAGTTGTTGACCTGAGATGTTAAATAATCCACAATGTCTCCACATAAATAAATACATGCACATTTACCTACTCTCTATCACTGATTGCTATAACACAATAGTGAATCAACCTGCAGCCAGTCCATGAAAAGCTTTTCCGCTTTGCCGTTCCACACACTTGGTGTCTGGCAGGTCCTTCCAGGGGAGGAGTCCACTCGCACACAGAAAAGTATGTTTCATATTTCAGCAGCAGCAGTTAGCTTGGAAATAACTAGAGGAGGAACCGACAGAAGCTCAAACTGCATCAATCTGAGGAGAGACGACGACGCAGTGCCGCCCACAGCATCTGATGAACAGGTGATCTCTGGGAAGTACAGTGCAGAAACACCGCAGCTACAAGTACTTAGCACCAAATATGGAGAAATAAGAGGAAGGATCACATAGGTTAGAACTCTGTTAAAATATCTTCAGACAGAAGGAGGAATGGTCTCATCACACGCCACATGCAAAATGTGAGGAATCCCAGGTGAAACACCTCAGTGGTCAGTTTCTAACTGTAATGAGGCCGTGGCATTGACCCGTAGAGACAATGCACAGAGAACAGGACAAACTATCTGTCAGTGTCAGCATCGAAAAACCTCCTTAACGGTCTTATCCCTCTTTTGACCTTCATTACCAGCGTTACGGAACATTTTGGCGCCAGTGTGACAGACAGTAAAGCAGGTTTTAAGACAGCGAACTCTAACCAAACTCAGACTGCTGTGCTCGTTACGAACCGGTTCAGCTGCAGAGGGAAAGCAAGACGTCAGGTTTATCGAGATAAATTTAGAACATACACACGAGCATACGCTCACATACACGCACATAGAACTCATGGAAGTTTTATAATTATTGAGCTAGAGATGCGACAGATGTGGAGCTAAGTTTGAAGGAATAAAAGAGTAACTGCACTTGTTGCAGAAGAGGATGCCAGGCAGACCAAGGAGTGGCCCATCAGTAGCTGGCTCACAGAGAAGAGTTCCCACCCTATAGGAAGTCCCAGCATAAAACCTGTTACATCCACCCGCCTGTCTTCTCGCCTCATCCCGTCCTCCTCTGTCTCCTCTCATTCTGGGATCTGCAGGGCCATCACTGCAGGTTTGGTCTTGAAGTACTGGTTGAAACGAAGCACAGCGTACCTGCAACAAACAAGAGGTATATCAAAAGGTATAGCCCACAAATGATCATTAGCTTTATCAGACAAAGGTGAAGTATTGTATTAATACTGTCTACACCATCACCCACACTCTAAGCTGATGTTAGTGAACAGGAAAACCAAACTCATGCACTAACAAATGAGACCAGCTAACCAACACACACCGCAGCACTTCACAAAACTTTCAACAAACTCTGGTCAGGTGAAGATATTTATCTCTGACCACAGTCTGTTTCATTTCAAAGACCTGTGTCCACACAGTGCTGTGGATAACATTAAGTTAAAGCAAACTGTGACACTGAGAATTAGAAACTGATTCTTTGGTAATTAAGAATTGGACAAGTACACAATTCAAACCAACAGCAAGTACAGATGTGTTCACTTCTTAGAAAATATTAGTTTCAGTTCAATTTTTTTTATTTAATATATTTTATTGAATTTTTAGATCAAACACAAAACACAGAACATAAATGATAACAGTGATCGTTGTTATAAGAAAAATAACTAATGCCATCCAGAGTGACATAATAGGAAGTTAAAAAAAAAAAAAAAAAACATTAAACAGTATTGCAGCACCATAAAATACCTTATATAGACAATTCTCACAACATTTACAGTTTAAAAATTATATGTGAATCAGTGAATAGGCAGCTATGGCAATGAGACAAAGACAGTACCCAGGAAGCTGAGTTAGGCAAGTACAGAGGGGTAAAAGGGGCGCCAGTTAACGCTGCAGCACCCCCTGAGAACTAAATCTCTTGTGTCGCCTGGTAAGCGGTCCAGAAAGGGTGCCCACAACTTCTCTAAATACCTCTCCTTCCCCTTTAAAACAGAACTCAGGCTTTCCACTAGTAGAACTTTAAAAATTTCTCCATACCACTGGTTAACAGCTGGAGGTCTGGGTTTGATCCACTGAAAAAGAATACATCTCCTAGCTAACAAAAGGAACAAAAGTCTCTCTTGTTTATTTGTATGTTCTTCCCAAGAATTGAGTTCATTTCCTGTGAGACTTTTCCCCAAAATGTATCAGTTCAATTGTAATATACTGCGTTTCTAAGCAGCAGTAGTCAAATTAGCAGACAGGTCCTTTTTGACAGTCATGCATGCAAAGTAGGTGAGATTCACTTTAGTACTGCCTCTGTCAGCAACATGGGAGTGATTGGGTTGCAGTCTGTGAACCTCCTTCGCTCTACTTCCTGTCTGTGAGCCACTAGGGGAGGCAGTCCTGACCCGTATGTGTTACAGGTGTGTGGGCAGGAAATGTTAAGTGGTGTGGAAGCTCACAAAAGAAATGAGAGACATGCTGGCTTTAGGGTTAGGGTCAGTTTCACTCTTTCATAATGTTCTGTTGAACCCACACTGACAGATTCTTTTCATACACAAACCTATCAGTCATGTAATATTCTACACAGGGGGGGCACCACACACAGCTCTAACTCTTTCTCTCTCTCTTTCACACACACACACACACACACACACATACATATATACAAACACACACACTTACCCGAGGAAGTCAAAATCAATAGAGGAGTATTTGGCCTGGATGAGTGCCCAGAAGCCCCAAAAGAAGTGAGAAGCCTTGAGTAAAAACAAATCAGATATCAGATGAAGTGAAGTAATGTGAGACAGTGGGTGTGAGTGTGTAGAGATGGTGTGTGTGTTTGCCAACATATTCCTCCTCACCAGAGCAAACTTGTTGACCTGTACATAGAGTGTCTCCAGCTCTCGTGGGCTGACCTCCTCCGTTTTCTTGGTGAAGAATTTGTATGCCTGCAGGTACACTTTGAGCCACTCCATCTGCATCTCCCGACTGGGGTACAGCCCATAGTCCAGCTCAGTCATACCTGATCACACATATGTACATACAGCTGTTTAATAAGCCTTACTACATGGATGTAGTATCATATATAGCAGTAGCATCACGTTCAACAAACCTGCAAATTCGTTGAAGTGGTTGCCGATGTCGAAGGCCTGGTAGTTGTAGCTGGAGTATTCGTAGTCTATGAACCGAACGTGGCCTGAAAACACATCACATGTACAGTGTATAAAAGGTGTAGCTGCACAGAAACAGATTCATCTCCACTCCCAGCCAGCCACTGAGAAGACACTGAGGTCTGAGGAGTGTGCAGCCTGTGGCATGTTTAACCCTGGTTAGCAAAAGTGAAACGCAAAAGTGCTAATTCTAAAGACCTTGATCGACCAGTGGTGTTCAGAAGAGTTCACAGTGGCATCCTGTGGCGATAATGGATGTCCTGACAGCTCAGATATCATCAGAGGTGACAGTTTCAGACTACGTCTACACTGCCCCTTTGAGATTTTTTTAAAATGCTATTTTCATGTGAAAACGACTCGTATCCACACCAGAATTTCCGGGTCATTTTAGCAGAGACCTTTTCCCCACAGACAAACCCTGAACAATAGGAAAGGAAAATCTCTTCTTCCTCATCCTCTTTTCACTCTGCAAACAATACAACTGTGCAGCGTGCCGAGTGAAGACAGGAGAGCATGACAACCAAATGGGTGATGCTTTGAGGGCGCTTACCCTCTTTGCTGTTGTGGATGATGTTCTTGCAGAGCAGGTCATTGTGGCAGAGCACCACAGGGGAGCCCAGTGTGGAGAGATGATCCTTCATCCACACCATCTCCTGCTCCAGCACTGCCTTGCTGGGAACCTCCTGCTGGATCCTGGACAGGGAGAACAGAGACAGGGGAAGAGACAGAAAAGGTCAGCTGTTTAACACAGGCTTCGGGTTCTTCTCCTTGACGAGGCTTAACGGCAAACACAACACTGGGGCAAAGGAAAGTAACAGGAATTGTTTTACTAATTGTTATGGGGCAGAACAAACCAGCTTTCATTGTTTTGGTAACATTATTAACTGGGAACATACTGTATGTGATGTGAACACAGCTGAGACCGACATGCACAGGCAGCACACAGGCTCAGTGGGGCACTGCCCAGCTGGCCCCTGGGATCACAGTCACAGAGAAACAAGTTCTCAGTGGATACTAATGGTGCTGCTGAGTGCTCCCGAATCACTATGGATACACTACTGTCTCCTTTTGAAATGACTTTTGAGATCGGACCATAAATATTTGATATGTGATTCATTCTATCGCTGTATGTGCTTGAAACATGGTATTCATGCACCTCCCTGCAGCTCTGTCTATTAAAACATTTGACCTTTTCCATCTGTGTGCATATGAGACAGGCTTACTGGACATACGTGCATCCAGCCAGGGTTCAGCCCAGCTCAGATGACTCACAGTGACTCATTCAGATCAACAGCGAGTGCACCTTTGACCTGTGTCGGTCTGAAAGTGGTATTATTGGCTAGTGGAGAAAGGGTTAAGTCGCTGAGTTTGTGCCTCAGCCAACCAGACCGGCGAGCAGAGCAGAGACCCCTGTGCTAACTGTAATGGGCTTATGGGACTTAATCCACAGTCAGCCTGATAGCAGGAGATGAGAGAAAGCAGGGAGAGAGGCTGGGCAGGTGTGCGCGCGCGCACACACACACACACACACACACACACACACACACACACACACACACACACACACACACACACACACACACACACACACACACACACACACACACACACCCTCTCCTTGGAGATTTCTACCTGGCTCACTGCGTCTCCTTCACCTGCGGCCTCCCCCAGAGTCTCAACTTCTTTGAAAAAGCCTGTTAAACTGTGGGCTTCTATAAAGTCTGCTTCAGACCACAGTGTAACAAGTGTCTGCTTTCCACTACCAGGGCACTCTAGCTGTCTGTGTTACCAAGGAAGAGAGTAAAGTGACCTGATACACAAAGCTAAGCAAACATCTGCTGGTCCACTGCATGCCTCAGACTCCCTAATCCAGTCGGCTATTATTGTTACAGTTATATAAGCCACATGGTGGACTTAATCTAATAGCCATCATATCAGCTGTGACTGGGCAGCTGTCCAGGTTATGAAACGGTCTACCTTTGCCGGCTCCACAGGTCCAGTGCCACGACACAAAGGGAACCACCTTCAGCATGAACTCCTCTAAACTTCTCCTCCTTCCCCTTTTCTAAAGATGACAACACAACTGCATAAAATGCATTTCTCAATACCCAACTCACTGACCTTATGTGTGCGTCAGCCCAGGGGTCAAAAGTTGTTTGAATAAGTTCCAGGAGTCATAAACTCTCTGGCTTTACAATGTTTTTTTGATCAGAAACAGTTTGATTGTCAGCTGATATAGCACTGATTGCTAATGTTCCTTTCATTTATACTGAACCACACTACCACTTTACTTTTTGTTTTCAGCCCATTGAAAAGAGTGCTGTATTTTATGTTTGGCCATATCTAACACTCATACCTCCTCTGAACACCTTTAAATCTAAATATCAAGACTAAGAGTCTACAGCTATGTTAGCAGCTCTGTGAGTCTGTACTAATGTACAGCAATACTATATGAGAAATGTTAATATCAGCATGCTAACATGCTCATAATGATAATGCAGACTGTTTCTTATCAGGTACTGTATTAGCAAAAATACAAGACAGCATTTTTCCTGGAGATCAGGTTTGAAAAGGTGGAGATTGTCTTATATTTGAAGGGTAGATGATTACATGTTGACACCAAGTCAAGTATAAGATTCAGTTTTAGTACTAGGATTCATTCTTCTGGGAACCACAAATGTCTATATAACATTTTGAGCTAATCCATTTGATAGATGTTGAGATATTTTACTGGATACATGATAAAATTTGACCTGCTGTGGTCTTTAAAGGAAAAGTCAGAGGACAACAAAAGTCAGTAAGATTTATTCCTTTGTGAAAATGAATGACTGAACAAAATTTCATGGCAATCCATACAATTGCTGTTGAGATATTTCACTCACATCCAAGGTGGTGGACTAGTTGATTTACATAACTATGTCAGCTAACTACGGCTGGGAGGGAAAAAAAACAATCTTAATAACTTTTACAAAAATTCCCACAATATTCGTGATTCGTGATAGTTTTGAATAAATGTATTTGTTCTGCGTTTGGATCAATTTTTTGCACAATCACTGAATGAGGCTACAGCAGTTGCTGACGTGTAGAGCCAACACAACAGGAAAAAAATAAATGAACACAGACACTAAATACTGTATTTTTTATCTAATACTAGCTAAACAGTTCAGCTGAGCGAGAGTCTGGTCTGATCTGGTAAAAGTGAGGCCACCTTCATGTAAAATCTGCAACATCTCCTGATTTAGCACGACCTCTAATCTGTATGTAACTCATGTGTTAGATAAACTAGCTCTGGTACCTAAAGAACTAAACAGGGTAACTTGTTGTTTGATAAAACTATTTCACTGGCTGTGCTTCATGAGCTATGTGAACCATTATCACAGTGTGTGAAGAGCCACACACAGGAGGGCCAACTAATCCAGATCTCACCTGATGTTGGAGGCTTGCTCGGTGAACTCCGTGGCCACAAGGGAGAAGTATTTTCGCATCTTGATCCAGAGGTTAGGTTTGGGGATGCAGCCATTGTGTGCATGGATGGCATGGATCCGAGCCATCTCCCTGGCTATCAGTCTGAAAGGAGACACACAACCAAAAACATGAATACGGTTTTATCCTCATGACTAGATTTTCAACATGAAATCATTACACTATACAAAATGATTATAAAGAAATCCAAGGATCCAGTGACAGATGGCCCTGCTACAGGATTGAGATACTTCTATCTACGAGGTCAGATCAGGGCAAGTATCTACTGCAGATTTCTGGAAAGGAGTCAAATAAAACAACTGTATGCATCACGTAACACACATGGAGCTGACAGAGAGTGCCGTGTGTTACAAAAACACCAAGGTCAGTGTGCGTTACCAGATAAAGTATTAGTATAGACTGCTTTGGGCACATTGCTGTAGTAATACAGTGGCATGAGCAACTCCTTTGCATAAACGTGTCATTGGTGTCAGACTTTATTCGTTTCATATCACATCATTTGCATGTGACTGGCGTGTGTCGTATGCTACATTTGCCTCTTTCCTGCACAGTGTCGAGGCATCTCCGCTGTGTGAAACAGTTTGTGTCAAAGCTTCTATGTAGAAAGACGAAACCGCAAAGGATTCTGAACACAAAGCTGCCTACAACTGTTTCACAACTGTACCACCTCCGGTACATTACGAGCACTAACACGGTTCTACCATGTCCACACCTGAGCAGGGAAGGATCCCTGACATCCTGCGTCCCAAGAGCATCCCCCTGCATGAACTCATAGCAGATGCCGTTCTGAAAGGTGCAGTAGAGGCGGGGAGCACAACCATTTGCATGTAGCACCTAAAGGAGAATCACAAAGACACACAGCACGTAGCAATTAGGTGGAACAAACAAATCTGTGGCACTTCAGAAGAGAGCACACACCCATTAGACTCTGTTTGTTTTTACACTACCTGAAAGCTTTTGAGCTCATTGTCTCTGTCCACAATCAGCTCCGTCTTGTTTCCGTATACTCGGACCAGCACTACGTCTTCTGGACTGTCCTCCACGTAGCAGCCCACCAGCTTGTTGGTGGTTCCATCAGTGAAGAGCTGAGAGCAGATGAAAATAAGTCATTTAACTGATCACAGACATACAGAGGAATAGCCTTAACCTCGGACTGTACAGCACACAGAATACAGAATCTAAATGTTCTCTACAGTCCTTTCACAAAGCTATCAGTGTTCCTTGGGTCAGGATCAACAGTCCAGACTCCAGGCAGCTCTGACCTGCATGAGGTAAATGTATCATAGAAAAACATTCTTAACTCAATCCAGTGTTTCCCACAGGTTGAGAAGGTACTTGCTATGGAGAGTGGCACAGCATGTGACCATTGTACGTGCAGAGACTCCTGCAGTTTGGAGGAGGAGTGTGTGACCCCGGTTATTTTCTGTAGATACAATCCACAGATTCCCTCTAAATGTCTCACATGCAGATTATTGGTGGACGCAATAATTTACCGGCTTCTTAAATGCCTCAGGTGCAGGCTATTGGTAGATGCAAGACAGTTAGTAATGTAATTCACGTGCTAGTAGTGAAACATTCAGTCGTAAATCTCATACCATATATGAAGTACAAATTATATATTGATGTTCTATCAATGCTGTTGCTTGTAGGCTGTTGCAGGCTGAACCTGAAGAACATCTCAAAATGTTTACAGTGTGTTAGCTGTGGTCTGACTTATTACACTACTGACACCCGTGAGTAACTCCTCCATTACCGTTACACCCATAGGATGATGAACAGTGGTGTCCATCAACACGACACTCAAAAATCAGCCAAATTTAGACCTCTATTACTTTATTCAGAGAGTTTTGCTTGTACCCGTTCTGTTCTGTTCATGAACAAGTTTAATAATAAAACTGTTGCCAAGAGTAAAAACAAGAACTTCACACCACAGACCATCAAATCCTGAAACATTATAGAGGCACTGAGGGAAGCCAGGTCAACATATGACATTAACATCTAAGACAAATAACAGTTGCTGTCTCAGTATATTGACAAGCAATAGTGATTATGAATATTGATTTCCATTAAGTTTATTTTAGTTATTTATTTCATTTTGGTTGGTCTCCTGTTGAGAAAGGCATGACTCACGTGTTACGCCTAAACCACTGGAGAATTTTGCTCATCCTTATGAGAAAAGAGAAAACTGGAAGAAGTGGCAAGTTCTCTAAAATAAATCATATGTGCTGCTTAAAAAATGACTCGTGTTTGTACAAGTGATCTTGCATGAGCCAAAATGACTCTTCTGCAGGGCTGTTTTGCAGTTACATCAACAAGTTGGGCCCAACACCCCCTCTAAAGTAAAGAGAATGCAAAAAAGTCCTCTGTGTCTGAAGCTGGGCCCTAGATATCTGAATGGCAGCATCACTCCAGTGGAAACCAGTGGGCCAGTCCATCCCACTGCAGCAAACACAATAACAACATACACATCTCCCCCGGCCCAGACGCTCACTCACACATATCTGGCATTCCACACGTGGCTGACCACAAAGATGGGCGCACAGGCATCCCTGTTATGACAGTACATACACAAGCATACACGCCTTTGCTACCACATGACTGATCCCTTCTACCCGCCACACAATACGCCGCTAAGACCGGTGATCAATACATCGACAGACAGCGATAAGCTTGGACCCAGACAGAGGTAAACATTCATCCATATACTGCCTGACGTTTCATTTTTTTTTTCTCCATCAATGAGTCTACGTTCGATGGCGTGACTGCACGGCCTGAAACTGGCTTCTTTTGGCAGAGGTGAATCGCTCTGTCTTCAGCATGAGAAAGCTGTAAGAGGAGACTGCTGCTCTGTTGCTATTGGCACAATCTGCTGTTTTCAGGAACTCAGTGTGTGTGTGTGAGATGTTTGGAAATGGACAGTGTGTATTTACAGTAAAAGTCTTCCTGTCCAGGTGGTGGGACTAAGCAGGTGTTTCTGTCAACAGTGCTGCCCTGCTGCTCTTTGCCACGTTTAGCACTTCCTGCTCTCATCAAAACAATGGTCCTGCTGCTCCTGAACATCCTTCCCAACTCAACCAAAATAACCAACAGTTTTTTGGGTTTTTTTTTTTTTTTCCTAATCTCACATTTTCCTCCATCCATCATCTGCTGTGACTCGGTTCATGAATACATTGCCTGTCATGCAGCAGTACCATGCCGTACAAGGACAAAAGCATCCGGTGGGACAAAGCCTGTTTGGGTGATGGTCATTGAGAAAAGCACTGCTGGTCTGGCCTTTAGCGAGCGAGGTAAACACTGTCACCATCTGAGCTGCAGGTGTGTGAGTGGCTGGGGTATCAGATCCAGAGAGATTAGCCAGCAGGATGTAAACACATGGTTGCTGTAGCTGAGTTCAAACCATGGCACCATGAGAGTCACAGCAGTAAATGGTGTCCCTTCATAGACTTTGACCCGGCAATGACACATCAGTTACTTGATCCTTTTACAAGGAATCAATTATGCATTTTCCTTTCCCTGACAAGCTGAGCCTCTAAAATGGATTGCTCTACAACACACTCGTGTGCTGTGGACAGGGTGTTTTTGTTGTTCTAATAAAGCGAACTCTCAAGCACATTGCGTCATATCAATTTCAGGAGTCGGGGCTTCCCAATTAAACCTTTATTCATATTATATAATTAATTTAAGCCCATCAACTGAATTACCGAACCACCAAACTTCAGTATTTAAAACAAGTAGCTCGTGAAAAATAAGGTGTGCTGGAGTTAGTGGGATACATCGGCTATTTCAATTTGTAAGTTAGTCAATACTGAATATCTTCTGATCCCACTATTAAAAGATCAGGATCAGGATCAGGGACCAAAAGGCTTGACCAGAACATCCTAACACTATGGCAGATGTATGTAAGACTACATAAAAATACTTAAAACCGAAAATTTAATGTCTGTGACACTTTTTAACCTTGTCTGCTTCCTGAAGTTGTTCTTTTTTTCCCCTCTATTGTTCACACAAGTTCATTTTCTAGAAAAAAATGTAAGAGATTTCTTACATTAAATAGCTGACTCAATCTCGATGAAGGTTTTACAGAGCGTGGAAACCTCAGAGACAATGAATGACAGAAAAAGGACAGAAAGAGGTTTAGACAAACTTGTATTTCTAGAAATATTTGGATGTTGTCAATAACCGAAGCCAAACCAAAAACAGAATGAACCATGTTCTACCACTGAACATTACAACAAACAAAACAATTACAACATATTCGTACAACAAAACCCTCAAATCTCATTCTGTTGAGTTTTAATTACAATTTGCTTCAAATTTGGGGAAATGTTACATATGATCATATCATCACCATACAACATCACTAGCTGTCTATATATATACACTGATTTATTACCCAGCCCTATACAAACCCTGTTAATGTCAATGAGCTCAAGTCACATAAAGAAATTCAAACTAGAAAACATAGTTTGCAAATATGGGCAGTGTGACTGTTTTCATCCTGTAAGCTCATTTGGAAATAACTCACATACGCAAATAAGGAAGCCACTTTATCTGTACTGTAGTCTATTTAAGACGGCTGCCATACTTTCAAAATGCACATTTAATGGAAATGGACTGATGATTTTATTGATCTTTAATATTACACTGGCAAAGTAAAATGTTCAACAGAAGTGGTGAAGGCTACAGAGAGCAGAGTGCTAACAATGGGCTAATATGCGATCATGAAAAGAACAGGAAGTACTTTAGAAAGCGTTTTGGATCAGTGAACAGGAGATGTAACTTCTCTACATTTCATTTATTTCCTGCTTTAATATAGAAGTTTGTTGGATTTCAGTTTTTTTCTTTCATAAATTCTGAAAATAATCAGTAGTTGCAGTCCTGCTTTTGTGCAAAGTAATTCAAGCTGCAGTTTATATATGAAAGGATCCATAAAAATTCAGTTTATCAAAATGTTTCATTATTATCATCAGCAGCAGTTAAACTTTCTATGTCCATGACCCCAAACAGATTAGACTACAAACTTCATCCAGCACAATTTCAAAGACATGCGTGCTGTAACTATATAATGCGTCAGAGTATTTTACCAGTGTGCAGTGATAGCTGAGTGTGTCACTGATCTCCCTGACTTCCAAGATAAAGCTCCATCCCACAGATGGAGCTTTCATTTTTCACATGAAGTGGATTTATGGCTCACTTTGACAGCAGGACTGGTTTTACAGTACATCTTTTATCCCCAACCAAGCAAGAGATGAGTTCCCCAAATGACCTTTGGAGGCAATTTGCTGTGACAACAAACACAGACTCTACTAGGAAGTACCGTTTCTATTATTTCCCTCTTGACTGTCTGGTTTCTGCTCCTCTTGCTGTGAATTCATGAATAATACAACATCTTCCATCTAAATTAGAAAGTTTTAAACTTTATACCTTCACGTGAAACAACTAGAACAGGTACAGATTTGTGTTTTGTCCCTTATCTTCTTTATGCCATCTGTTTGTGTCTTTCCATTGACTCTATGTGCATTGGTGTCACCTCTATATATCAGTTTTGCAATCTGTAATGAAACTGAACTACACCGTCCACCGTGTCTGTTTTGGGGAACTGGAGTTTGCGGACAACCGGTGTTTGAAGCAAGTTGATCCACCCGAGTTCAGACAATTGCTTTTCATTTTCATGACAACATTCTCATAAAGACACAAATTTAATTTCATAATTTAATAATCTAACTGTAAAACCAAGGGGTTTATTTCTTTGTTTTAGAGAGTGTACTTAAAAATGTTTTTTTTTTTTTTAATTGACTACCAAAACTGTTTTAAGTCCTTTCTTTTTCTTTTTTTTTTAATGTGCATGCATCAAATTTTAAACCCTATACAATATATTACCGGACTGTTACACCCACAACAGGTGTTAATTGTGAACATTTGGTGCAACAAAATCTAAATTTCCATCCTAAAAGGTCTCTCAGTTTGCTTCAGACTATGCAGTGCCCTGACACCCACACAGCAGCTCATGTTTCTATTACCATTAACATTCAGTCACACTGGATTCAGAACATTTCACAAGAGAGAGCAGTACGTGATATGAAAATAAAATAAAACATGGTTTTATTTTATTTAACCAGATATTAAACAGCCTTCATAAGGTGTGCCTGCTTCCTTGAGCAATTAGCAATCATCACGTTTCTCAACCAAACTGACCATCACGTCAGCACCAGCTGGTCACTGATACTGATTAGATGACAGCATGACTTGGCTTTCATGCTATATTTAATGCTTCATGTTGTGTACTTTGGACAAATAAAGCTGTCTGAAAACGGAATGACATTAGCTCAAGTATATAACATTTTCCTAGTGGCTTTTTGTGGTAATTTACTTACTGCGGTAATTTACTTAGCTTAGTTAGAGTTCAAACTGAGAGCGTCTTGCTAGCTAGGCTAACGTTATTGTATTATTTTACTATCAAGACGGTTAAAAACCAAACCATAATACGTCTTCATTCATAAATTAGGAGGAGGATGTGGCCGTGTGGCGGTGTGTCGTTTATTAAAAGAAATGAAACCACCCCAGTCGTTAATGTTTCCTCGGCCCTCCTCCCGGCCGGCTGACACTGCTTGGTGATGCTGCAGAGCTGTCAGTCTTAGCCTAGCCTAGCATACGCTACATAGCTAGCACAGCGGCTATCGGTACCTTGGTCTTGACATGGCTGGTGTCCCACGCCGGTCTCAGCTCTTTAATGAGCTTCATCGCCCCCTCCGTTACGTTGTGTTCGTCCACGAAAATGGGAATTTTTCTGATAACCGGCGACCCGACGGGCACATGTATCTGCGTCTCCATGCTGCAGTCGTTTAACTGAAACGTTAATCTCCGAGCCCTTCACGGATATTTCTAGAAATTGCAACATACAAGTGTTGCTTGGTTTATAAGTAGCTAAATGTTGGTGTATTCTTTTGTGAATGACTGAAGTTTTGTTTGATAGCTGTTGCAATAATGAGTGAGAAGCTGTGAAGATGAGCGATGAAACTGCCGGCTAGGGATGCTCGTCGCCGGTTTTCTTGGGAGCAGTCAGCCAACTGTACCATTTCCTCCTACTTGGCTCCGCCCGCCCGAGATCATCCGATTGTACCGCGGGCTGAGACGTACCACAGCCGAGCACGCCCATTTTTCACCCCGAGTGTCTCCGAGTGGAATCCGAGTTCAGCCGAAGAAAAAATGTGTTGGCTCATATTATTACATTAGTTAGACAAGGTTCAGCTCTTATTTAAGCTGTGGCAAACTGGCAGGTAACACTGACAGAATAGAGTCTAATCTACTGAATAACTGTACTTCTGTACTTGTCCCTGTTTTTTGGAGATTAACAACTGCAGATTGAAGGTGTGTCGTTTAGGCTTCTGAGGGGTGCTGTAATATAGTTATATGCAAGAAAATGCAAGGGATAGGTTTGGTTCCAAGCAGTAAAATGGCCACCACTCAGTTTATTTTATTTTATTAGTTCTTCTTTTTTTCTGTTTCATATAACTGTAAACTGAACACCTTCAAGTTTTTGAATGTTGGTTGGACAAAACAAGACATACCATATGAAGGTGTCACCTTTGACCTTTGAACTTGTGATGGAGATTTTTCACTGTTTTCTGTCTTGTTTTATCCAACCAGCACCCCCAAACTCTAAAGATATTAAGTCTACAACTACAAAAAAACCATGGAAATACTCACCCTGAAGATGGAGTCAGGGTATTTTGGCTTTTTTTCTGTTGGCATCAAATGGATTGATTATCTAAACAATTGCAATTTAATGTTCTATGTACTAATCAATTAATCAAGTAATCATTGCAGCTCTAGTAGGCAACAGATCACATGTATCTATAACAATACATGTATCATGTAACATGTATCACAAAACAACAAATACCACATCGGAAAAAGTGTTATTCAGTTCCAGGGAGTGCAAGCCACATCTGACATATTTCCCAGAACCAGCATAAACATTACTCCACCCATTATCAGTTTTCATGAACTGCCACTTTAAACTAGACACAGGAAAAACTGAGTGCACCACACAGAGAACATGATCTGCAACAACCGACACTACGGCACTACCAACTCCCAGCCAAGTGGTGGCAGTATAGTAATAAAAAATGTATGTATGTGGCGCAGACTTGGAGAAATGTTGTATGAATAACATTCAGTTATTTTACAGGTGTGTTTTACATATCAGTCTGACTCTCTCTGTCTCCTGTTACTGTAACTTTTGCTTGAGAAATTTCCTAATGCTGTCGTGTCTGAAAAAGATTCACTTCAGACAAAAGGTCCCTGGTTTTGTTACAGAGAACAGCTCAGGTCCTCCCTCTTTAGTCAGGTGAGACGTAGCTGAGATGATGCAGGTTCTAATCTGAAAAGCCACTCTGAAGCATTCTCATAACTCCATATGGATGTGGTAAAGCTGGAATATAAATAACCCCCCCCAAAGAAAACCGAGGGGTCCCCAATGCTTTGTACAAATCTCAGACATCTGAAACAAGACAATATATTGTGTCACATTGTGATCTTGGAATTACAGTGTGTTTTATCTGCCTCTTTATGTACACAATCTTGGGTTACATAAAAAAAAAAACATTCAAATAAAGAAAGATACCAAGGGCACAATCATTTTGCTGGTATCATTTTTACTGTTCACTGTTTGAGAACCTCTCTCCATGCAGACAAAACCTACCTGCTCATGAGTGCTGTGACTCCTCTAACTCATCCTGGCCTCCATCATGACCCTGCTGTCGGTCACTCACAAGTCTCACAAGAGCCAAACAACCACAGACTTCTGGCATCATTAAATCTACTCAGAGTTGTTGCCGGTAATGCTGGAGGCAACCGCTCCACATCAGTGGTGTGTATGTGTTCTGTGCACTAAGATAGAGAATACATAAACAAGACCACAGGAAGTTTGGAGGTTTTTTTGTCAAGCTGTTTACTGTTTGGGAGCAGAGAGCCGTGACTGGGCCTAGATAAAAAAAAATCTCTGTAATCTTCCCATTACAGTCTTACTGCAGTAGCTTTATGCATCCAAGCAATGTCAAACTTATAACTCCTGTACTGCGACACCAGTCGTTCATCTCTGCACATTATGACAGTGGATGGAAATGTGCACTCATTTGTATTTTCTTGTGCCAATATTCTGGAAATTTGGCAAAAAAAAAAATTGTTAAACATTTTGATGGAAACCTGACTATACAGTATTGTGTAGCTGTTAGGCAGATGTTTACAGTATCAAGGTTCTTAAAACTCTGTACACTACCAGCTCAGCTCCAAACAGCAGACAGACGCAGGTTAGAGACTAGCTGGTGAACACAGTGAAGCATTTAACAGCTAAAGAGCTAGAGATTTCCCTCTGGCATCTTTGAAACCAAAACAGAACTAAAGGAGAGGGAATTTTGGTCTTACATTCATCAGGTGGCCAGACACTTGACTCCAAAGGAACAATAATATTGCTCCATAACTACCGGATGTGCAATTAAGAAGTTTGTCATTTCAGGTGTTCACAACTTGTTTCTGCTGTCCGCAAGTGGCAAGAAACACAAAACAAAGCATATTTGATTTCTGGTTTCAGGTTTTTTTAGTGCTTTTATAAGACAATTATTGAAATCTGAGGTTGCTGTCATGTGAGTTGCACACAGACCCATGTCTCCAGTGCACCAACTAGAATAATCAGTTGTCTTCAGGTCATCGTGTGTTGCAGAAAATATGATAATTTTTCAAAAAGATAGTTACCAAAGACTAGCATATTACAGTCTACTCTATTACTTCATACAGCTTCCTGTGTAACAGAACATCTCTTATAGTTTACCTCAAATTGTGAGCAAGCAAACGTCAAATGTTTACAAATGACTAATTTACATGACATATTAGGATGTGTTGGTGTGTTCAGTCACACCCAGACACTGTGTGTGAATGTTTCAGCTCAGAGCAGCAGCTCTACCTGTAGCCACATGCCTCATCTGTTCTCCCTAAACTTCATCCAGGCTCTTCACTGGCTCTGAGGAATGCAGATGGTAAATCCTGTGTGCGTGTGTGTCTGTGTGTGTCAGTGTGTGTGTGTGTGTGTGTGTGTGTGAGAGGGTGGGTAGCTGCGGATGTGTATGAGTGGGTAGATGGCTCAATGCGTATGTGTCTCAGCCATGACCTTGTGCACAGGTGGGACAGCTCAAAGGTAGGCCGGTGCTCCTTCCATATCTCAGGAATGAGGAAATGTTTACACTGTCACACACTGGAGTGGTGTTTACAATGTGATACACACACACACACACACACACACACACACACAAGCACACACACACAGATAATAAATCACATCTCCACTGAAAGAGTGATCTCCGAGCCTGCTTTTTGTCTAACCTCATTTCTCATGTCAAGGTTCATGTTGGCACACTCCTCATCTATCACAGATTGCATGATTAGAATGAATTGGGGTGTTTGGGAAGAGGGGCCTCTCCACGTGAGAAGTATTTACTTTCACACACACCTTCATAACATTTACTCCCTCAGAAAGGACAAGGATTGGTTTCAAAGTTGACAGATGTTCTCTGAGTGACTGAACAATGTGCAGTTTATGATCTACAACAAAATAAGTGAATGGAAGGTCACTGAAAGACGTCTGACCATCTGGACAGTTTAGAGCTCTGTGGACTGAAGGACTCTACCTGTCACCACATGCTACATGGAGGGACTTCATGGTCTGTGATACTGTAGTGACTCCTTCATTTTGTGAAAACATTGTACATAAGCATGAATAATACATATAAAAAATCTTTCATTGCAAACTGTAAACAATTTGAGAAACATCTTTTGTTATTTTTTCCTCGCGATTCTTCTTTACAGTAAAAATCCTCTTGCTAGCTATAGGGCGGCAGAACTACAAAAAAAGTTCTCACCAGTTCCAGCTCATCACAAATTTTCTCTTTCTGCTGTTTGGTGCTGGACAAATCGAGGGCACAGTGGGTTGATAAGAGCGGTTAGACTGACTCATACAGCTTATATACCATTAAACCAAAAGAAGGAAGCTAGATAAAGGAGGCTAAAAATCTCTGGAACAGTGAGTTTGTCACTTAGTGTACCTTTCCAAGTCATTCAATTCACTAAAGATAAAGAAAATATCGATTGATGTACTTTTAACTTATAATTTAACCTTATTTTTATCTTTGTCCAACAATTCACTCCTACAGGACAAGCAGAAAACTTCAGTTCTGTTTTGTTGTTTCCAATTTCCAACCTTTCCACACTGTAAACTTTCTCCTGTGAGCTTTCTGCTTCATCCTTCGCTTTTGTTGCAAGTATTTTTTTTTTGTCATCACAGGTTTTCATTCCTCCCCTCTTTCTCTTTTCACACTCTCTCTCTCTCCCCTGTGAAAAGTTCGCTCCGCTCTGGCTGCATTAAGTCTCCATGACATTTCAGAGTTGAAGTTTTGTCAGAGATTTAGGTCATTGAGCCACACCTTCGCTCACAAAGTATAGAGATCACCAAAGCACTCAAAGCTTATGCACTGCTTACAAAAGCTTGTTTGTTCTATCACAAAATAAAGCCAGATTACACATTCAGCCACACACTGTTCTGCACCAGAACAAAGTAAGCCCTAACATACAGTGAAGATGGAAACTATCACTGCTCTTATACATATACTTTATCCTCAAACTTTTAAACACGTTGGTAAACCCCATGACACCAGATGACTTAGATAAAAACTAGGCTTCCTCTCAGAGATTTAAATTCCTCAGAGAAACTTCCCAACATACTGTAGCTAAGCACTATTTTGAATTTTGAGGTACTGCTACCTAGAGCAGCTCTAAGCAATAATTTTACAAGAGCAACAGATAACATGACTACTGTGGTAGCCCCCCCTCCTTTTCTCTCTCTCTCTGTCTCTCTGTCTCTCTGTGTCTCTCTCAACCCAACCGGTCGAGGCAGACAGCCGTCCACCATGAGCCAGTTTCTGTTCAAGGTTTCTACCTGTTAAAGGGAGTTTTTCCTTGCCGCCGTCGCCAAGTGCTGCTCTTGGGGGAAATGTTTGGTCTCTGTAGATTATATTTTGAAGAGTATGGTCTGGACCTGCTCAGTATGGAAAGTGTCTTGAGATAACTTCTGTTGTGATTTGGTGCTATATAAATAAAATTGAATTGAACTGAATGTTGATGGACTCACAGAGAATTATGACCTGGCTCTGCAGCTCCACATGGAGTGTGTTAGAGTCTTTCAGGAAATTGTTTTGGTTTTCTAGCTGGCACCTGCACTGTTTTGCTTCCATCTTACAGCTCTCAGCAGCATTGTTTTAAGCTACAGTAAGCTGCTGTTTCTGCTTTTATCTTCCCTTTCTTTCCTGTCCACTAATCACAGATCAATAAAGAAGTGAGTGGACAACCAATAGCCGGCAAACAGGTTAAATTTGGCACCCTCACGTTTAGAGACCTTTGTATCCCTGCAGGGTTAAACCAGGCCGAGCCCCTGCTGAACTGGACACAATATATCGGTCAGTGTCACCACTTCAAAGAGGTGTAACGTGTGTGTGTGTCTGTTGGGAGTGTGTGGCTGTATTTGTCTTTTTGTTGACCCTGAGGGGAGCATATGGCAGCCAACACAAAGCCTTAACCCAGCTCCTATCAATACTGATACTGCCTCACTCCTCCTCTCAAAGGTGAACAACAGGACACACAAGAATGCATGCACAAGCACACACACACACATACACACATGGCTGCAGACCCTCACCCTTCTTTTTACTGCCCCCCTCTTCTTTCTTCCCATCCTTTCATTTTCAGATCAGGTCCTTTCACCCAGAGCGAGCAGCAGCTGGAGGACTGACTCTCAGAGGGAGGCAGAACGACAGCAGCAGGACTGAGGAGGAGACTAGCTCTGAGCTGCACATTAACCACTAATTACTCCACACAGACACACATGCACACACACTCACACTCACACTCACACTCACACACACACACACACACACACACACACACACACACACACACACTCACACACACACACCTAGAAGAACAGATAAAGTGCATTTATCTTCACCAAAACACCTCTTATGTGATTTACTTAAGCCTGTTCTCTTTTAGGACTGATCTTCACAGAGAGATACTGATTCTAAAGTTAGGACAGAGGGAGGGTCTCTCACACTTGAGTTTGAATTAACTTTATAAAAACCTTTACGTGAAGACTGGTCTTGTATTTTGCTGTCGCTGGGAATGGATGTGTGGCTGCAGGTTTGGGTGACTCTCTGACAGCTAACCATTCACTGCAACAACAGCACCAGGGGAATTTACTCACTCCCTGTGGGTGCAAATGGAATGTAACAAAGTACATTTACTCAAGAACAAATCACACTTGTACTGTACTGGAGTATTTTCTTTTAGTGACACTTTATACTTAACAGTGTGGTAGAAGTACTTTTATTCCTCTGCTGGTGTGTGAGTACTATATATGCAGGGTAGTGGTGTAGTGTACATTTTTATATACTTAAAAACATTAAAAAAAAAAGAGTCTATTAGAGATTAAGACTAAGCATTAACTATTTTCCAAAACTGTTTGTAGTTTACACTAAAAAACATTGTTTGCCATTGTTTGTTGTATGAACACCCACTGAGGGCTACACAGTAGTTTTTACTGTATTTACATTGTGTTATATTAAAATAATGTGTGTGTGTTTTTCTGTGGCTGCGGTTCATACCTTAACCTTGACTGTCTTATCACAGATTCCTGCACAGAGGCCTGAAAGTCTCCAACATACAGTCAGAGAACCTGAACTGATTACCTCCTCTAAGCTCTGCCTGCCTCCACATGTCCGAGAAACAGGCCACAGGTGATAAATGTTTTTTTATATCTTCAGGACAATTTCCGTGTCTTTGAGAGAATGCATTTGTTTGTCTTGGAGAGTTACAACATGCGTAGCTTTAAGTAGCACAGACATAAACCGTACACACCTTTCCAAAGGTAAAAGCCCCGGATGAGTCACTGCAAGCGCTGCACTTCAACCACACTCAGATCAGTCCTGGAAACCAAAGCAAAGACTAAACAATATCACAGATTGTTCAGATAACCAACCTATTGCCCAGCAAAGGAGAAAAAAAAAAAAAAGTGTGGTCTTTAACTCTAGACATGCTTATCTGTAGGACTATTGGTGACTCATTATGGATTATTTCAAATAATTGTCCCTGTTTGTGATGAGAGCGGAGTTTTCTTCATTGCTGGTCAGCACAAAACCCATTTCCATTCATAGACAAAACAAAGCTTCTATGTTTTTGTATGGTTGGTCATGTGTAGTGGAATGCAGCTACCAGGATTTTACAATCATTGAGATCATGAGTCCTAATTCCCCAACTCTCTGAGACATCTTTTATGAGCCACCCAAAAGTCAGTCTGTAATATCTTTTTCAAATGATCTATATTTACTAAAAGCGATAGAAGTGAAAGGAATAGAGTGAAAATTTGGGAAATCATCTTAGTTTCTTTCTAGCGAGAGTTAGATGAGATTAAAGCATACTGATGTGATGATAACATACTTTTTTCTACCTTTCATTTTAAAGTATTGTATACGTGTAAACATCACGTTTTACATGGTTTTTGTGTGGATTGATATAAAGTGTTAATCAGGGAGCTTTAGAGGAGCTGGTAGGTGGATTGTGTTTCTATCTATCTATCAGTTACTTTTCCAACTTACGTACTTACTTGCAAAGAGAGTTTAGTTAACAAAAATAGTATAATAGTAAATAGTAGTATAATATCAAAATAGTCTTTTAACTGTGTTTTTTGTTTCTTTTTTGTTTTTTTAGTTTCCATGTCCAGCACTGGGGGGATTAAGATCTAAAATGCATCAAATCTGTTGTTGGGCCCTGCTGACCTCCATTATACATGGCAGTTTCATTAATTCCTCAGGTAGCTGGAAACCAACCACTGCCCCAAAGCTGACATGGGAACAATTTTAATAATTCATTAATCAATTTAGTCAAATGAGAGGTATCTATGATAGTAAACACAATGTTTTGGGGATTTGACGGTTGGTCAGACAAAACAAAGCAATATGAATATGTTAACTTGAGCTTCAGGGAATAAGGATGGCACATGTCACAATTTTCTGATATTTTCTACATGAATCAGTTGATTATTAAAGAAGGTAACTGTCATGTCAGATGTATTCATGCTATACTGTAGTTGATGTTCTTCTTCAGAGGTTCACATTTCTAATAAATGTGAGATTGATCTGATTTTATAGACAGAAATAGAGTGGAGTAAACTTGGGGCTGTTTGGACCCCAAAGGATCATTTGCCCCTTTGCCTGGTTGGTGATCCAGCCTTGTTTAAATGTGCAGTGATGCAAAAAAAAAAAAAAAAAAAAAAAAAAATCAAATCAAAAGTGCATTCCAACAGTTTCCTTTGTAGACTTTGACTATAGAAAATTTTTTTCAATGCCAAGTTTGTTTATAATATATTATAAGATAAAGAAAAAAGTGGATGTCCTCAGATTATTCTGTCTGAATTTACAGCAGCTTTTTGTTTGGTAGCTGATTTGAATGTTCAATTGATTCGTTTTCTGCCAACTGACAAATAGTTTTGGCACCAGATCTGAAGCACTGAGTTATTTTCACTGTGTAATACTTTACTTAAGTGCAGCAGTGGGTTGTAAATCACATGTAATTTGCGTGGTATGGTCTAGTCATGCCTGGCTTAGAGTAACCAAGATGCTCCCTTTGTTTTGCCAGTCAGGCATGCAGTAAGTGGTGAGGTCAATGTGGGGAGAGGTATTTCCACTAAGAGTAGCTTAGTTTCCTGGAAACAAATTCACATTTGACTCTCAAGTGAGAACTGTGGGCGACTGCAGTTCAAAGGTGTAGCGTATCAGGAGTCATTTTCCCCATTTTTGTCGTTGCTGCCACACAGGTAATGAGTCAGAGCCACTTAAGAGTCATTCTGGTAAAGGTGAAATCTAAAACCCTCTATGACTCACTCTGGACTGTTGTGATTGTTTCACTGGATGACAGTTGCCACAAAATGCCTCCATTTTTGCAAACTGTATCATTTAATTAGAAAACGTGAGTCGCGCAGCTCATTGAATGACTCAGCAGTCCATACATCTGATCATTAATCAGATAAAAGGAAGTGTCCAATGTGTCCAATGTGCAGGAACAATGTGAAAGATATGGGTGGTAAACTGTTTGGTGGCAATACTTGATAAATGAGCCACTCAAACAGCCACAGCAGCCTTTCTCACATACCTAACTGTAAGAGCTGAAAAGCACTTTACTGGTACAGTGATACACACACACACACACACACACACACACACACACACACACACGTGCGGTCAGATTGTGCACAGAAAAGGGTGGAGTCTGTGCGTTGGGATCTTTTTTTTCGCACTCGAGGGGATCAGATCTTGGCTTGATGTACAGGGGAGGAATCCAAGGTGAGGTTTCCAAGGAATTACGCAGCCTCAAACCACTGCGGGGAAGTGGGCCAGTCAGGTTCAACATCATCTCCGATGCTAATTAGCACAATCCGATTGTTATTTGGTGACATCTAGAAGAAAAACTTACTTCATGTGTAGGCATGGAGCGCACCGCATTGGCCCTGTCGCGCTTCCAACCCTTGCCGCGAGCTGCGCGTAAAAGTGAGTGGCTCCGGAGCGCTCTGGCCCATTACTACTGCCCCGACCCCGGCGTGGAGAACGAAATTGTCGTCCTGGCCACTGGAATGGACCAATACCTGCAGGAGGTCTTCCACCACCTGGCCTACCGCAACCGGGAGGACACGGTGACGGCGGAGGATTTCACCGCGCTGTGCGCCGTGCTGGGGCTCACGGGAAAGAGGACGAGGACAGGAAAGGAAGGAACTGGAAATGGAGAGAAAGATGATGAAGATGAAGAGTTTAGGGATGTGTGTTCTGGGCTGCCCAGTCAGCTGTCCTTTAAAGACTTCCACTCGCGGCTCTGTGGGTATTTCCGTGTGCGCAGTGCGCGCAGAGGCACCGGGGAGTGTGCCTGGCGCTTGCCCCTCACTGAGGACACGGAGCTGGTCGAGAGACAGATCCGGCTCCGGTGGCCGCGAGTCAGGAGGAGAAAGTGTGTTAGTTTTGATCTGAGGGGGGAACAGAGTGGACCTGTAGACATATCTACAAAAGGTGGAACCAAAGAGGACCGTGAGACAGGTACTGTACCAGGATCACATTATTTTACATGTTGTGAAAAACCTCCTGTCTCCAGAGTATTTAAACATCTTCTTTCACTATCTACTACAGCCTGTAATAGTAAACATGAAATTATTTAATGACTTTATTATTACTTTGAAACTATGCGTAATTGTACACACACGTTGTGAGAGTTTAATCTGCTCATTATCTACAGGCTGGAAACACACTGAGCAGTGATTACTGTCTTGGCACAGTGTTCGGTAAGAGAGGGGGCGGAAGTAGTTTATAAGCACCAATTACTTCAAGTCATCAGTCGTGTTCTCCTACAGCCGGTGGTGGAATAAGTATAAGACGAAGATGATCATTGTGGCAGGAAAAAAAAAGGTCTGATAGTCTGTATTGATTTTGATAATGATGGAACTTCGAATGATGAACTTTTTTCTTTATATTTTTTTCTTTCCTCCTTATGTCTTCAACAGTTATTTAAATGAAAACATGAGAAATTTAGAGGGGAAACTTGGTGGAGCTGCAAACAACTTATATTTTATATATATTTAACAATGCATTGTATTTTTAAGATTACCATATATTTATGTTATGTGAAATCGTTCTGTGTATGATAACTAATTACTCCTCCCGTTTGCTCTTCTTCTCCAGATGAGGTATCAGCACTGAGGGAGCTGGTGGAGGACCTCCGCTCGGCGCTGCAGGGGAGCGATGCTCGCTGCCTGGCTCTGGAGGTGGCACTCCGACGGGAGAGGAGCCGCACCCTCCCTTCTCCCTCCACCTTTAACTCCACTGTTTCAACTCCCACAACGTCCATCACCTTCGTACAGGGAAAACTGGTACCCACACAGAGAATTAAAGGACATAGCAGTGGTGCTGGAGGAGACGGGGCGAGGAAGGTGATGAGGATACAGGACATCAGGGACCCCCTTCTGAGGGAGCTAAAGCTGATCCGCTCCTCACGTGACGGGCAGCTGGAGGAGGCCATCAAATTCAACGAGCGCCTGGAGAAGGAGCTGCGATGGGCGTACGAGGAGGTGCGCAAGCTGCAGGGGGTGGAGTCCGCTCTGAGGAAGGAGAACATTCAGATCAGGTTAGTTTTTATCAGGAGTTTTTAAAGTTGACTGGATGAAGATTAAATAGAAGAATGTATAAACCACAGAGAAATGGTTTGATGATTTCGGATCATCTCCATCAGGAGGCGAGCGGAGGAAGCCAGGGAGGCTCTGAGCTTGGGGCTACAGAGGGTTCGACTGATCCAGGAGCAGGCTCAGTCTGTGCCACAGCTCCAGTCCAGGATCACCCAGCTGGAGACTGAACTGCACCAGTACAGGTACAAACACTGTGTGTGGTCTTGAGTGAAAGTGTGTGTGAGCATGGGTGTGTTGTTGCATCTATTTACACATCATTTGCCTCTGTGCTCTGCTGATTTGAAATTCAATGCATTAAAGCCCACAGGCTGAGTTACACTCAGGTTACACTCAGTTTGAACAGGAGTGTTTGGTAAAAGGGGTTAATTTTCAGCAAACACCGATGCATTTATGTTTAACAGAGGCTCTTTGTAACCCTCCTCAGAGACCAGATTATACTCAGATTCATTTCATTTGAAAGCCACGGTGCATTAGAGACAGTTTAAACCTGCTTTGATGGTCATCAAAGAAACATCTGACACACTAAACCACAAAAATTAAAACTGAATGAATCAGTATGTTTGCTTTTGCAAAGACTCAAATGACTGTGAAAGGTGTCACTTGTAGTTACAAACCCTCAGAGAATTATTACCTGCTTCTGCAGTTTGACTCAGCTCTACATCATGTTACAGGCGTCTTTCAGCTCACTGGCAGCTCAAAAAAACGCTTTTGCCTGATGCACATCATAGTACACTGCAGTCTCTTATGGGTTAGGTGTTCTACATGTTGCCTGACATGTCTCTCAACCAAGTCACGGTGCCATGATAAATCTGACATTAGACTGATCCTGACATTACCCTGCATGACCTAAAATCCATACTGTACAAAGTGCAATAACCCACAAACAAAAGCTGGGGGAGCATCTGTGAACAGTTTTAGCTGATATTTTAGTATTTTAGTTATGTTCTCTATGTTTATCACCCTCAGATCCTGCTGTACCTGCATCTTTAACTCCTCCCGTCAACAAATGTATCCACTCGGAGCAGAAGACACATGCAGCAAGACAGGTGAGTGACTGGAAAACTGATGAATAATTAAACAGTGAAGGTTCAGACATCATATGCTCTAAATGAACTGTAGTTTTCCCTCCAGCTTTTGCTCCCTTTGACATGTTCGTCATGGGGAATTTTAAAGCTTTGCATTGGCGGATGAAATATTATTCACACACCAAGGATTTGCAACATTAACATTAATAAGTCACCCCCAACTTTTAACAAAATCCCAATCCACACAGGTACACAGGTGTGGATTATTAAGTAAAGGAAACTGCTTCTACTGTCTACAGATGCAGAGTGTCTGCAGAGAGCCGTGGAGGGGAGAGCTGCCTCTGATGAAGAGGAGGAGGACAGGGGGCCGAGGGAGGAAGGACAGTGCTGCCTGTTAGGTGCGAAGAAGAACGTCAGCCAACGGCAAAGCTGTAGCAAAGGGTTAGCTAACACCTAACACACACACACACACGCAAACACACACACACACACACACACACACCTGCGTCCTTTATATCACTCCTGCATGCATCATATGCATGTGTTGTAAAGTGGTGGTAACTTTATCAGAACATGTGGTACTAGTTTCAGATCGTCTCTGGATCTTCAGTGGATACCTGTACATCTCTTTGCTAACATTTCACTACAGCTGCTTGCTACCATTATGTTAAAAGAGAAAAGGTGCAAACTTCCACCAATCAGAATTTCTGAAGCGGGTGTAGTCCTTCATGTGAAAGCCCTGAGATGCAAGTGTTTTATTTTTATTTATCTTTTTAATGTCATGTGATGTGTCAAGTTTGTGTAATACTCATGTCAAGAAAGACATGAGCATAATGCTAACACACAGAATATGTACGTTGTGTTTAGAGTGCATGGAGAAATTTAAAATAAACCGGAAGAAAACACGAATGCTTTCGGTCCTGACTGTGGAGGTGGTGCACTGCAACCTCTTGTGGCCAAAATGAGGCTTACAACAACAGTCACTGGCTTCTCAGGGGTGTGCACACATTTATGCACCTCTGTGTAACAGTCTAAGTCTAAACCAAATCAATACTCACACAACTACACAGCATGTCTTTCTATCACTGTGAGGACCATCACTGACATAATGGATTGGCCAATGTGTCCTCACAATGCAGAAATGTCCTCATTACAGTTATTTGACTTGAACACCAACACACACTCACACATGCACATAAAAAACTATTAACTCTGGTTTGTCTTCTTCCAGATGTCAGAACCATATGGTTCATCATTCCCTGCATGATAAAAACCTCATCAGCACTTCTAAAGACAGCAGGGGGCGCTGCAGCTGGAGGGGACCAAACCAAGAGCAACAGGAGGGAAACAGAGGCTTTGAAAAAGAAAAGGTGAGACAGATGATGGTACCAACACACAGAAGAATGTGGTTTATATGAAAAACATAACTGTACATAATAGTGCATTGGTTCATTTAACTGGATAACTTCAAGTTAAACTGTTTCCCTGTAAAAAAAAAAAAAAGTCAAGAGAGGTGAAAGATGAGGGTGATGCAGTCACATGTTCATGTTCACTCAAGTCTATTTCTTTGGCTTTGACCACTGAGGTCTAACTCACTCATCACAGTGTTTCTGCACCCAGACTCGCTCTGTGAAATGTTTGTCGAACTCAAACCCGACCTACTACAACAGTAAATTGCTACATCACAGCAGTATTAACAATCTAATATGTCATACTTGAACTTTTAATGGAGCATTGTTACTTTTATGTACGTAAAGAATCTGAATATTGTTTCCACCACTGTTTGACGTCTTAGCTTCTTTGCATTCATTCATTCCTCCTCCCGTCTCCCAGAGGCCCGAGGAAGAGGAGGACAAGCCAAGGCTGGAGGAGAAAGAAAAGACACGTCTGTTCCTGCTGGAGGAGAAACTCACAGATGCCCTCACACTGTTGCTGCAGCTACGCAACAAGGCACAGCTCAAACACAGCACACACTCTCACACCGTTCACCTCAGGCCTACACAAGACCTCCTCTGCACTGCCATCTAGAGTTTATTCCATGAGCCTGATATTTCCTTCTGATTATGTGTGCTTGTGTGCAAGAAGGATCCTGTTCAGGGACGGTGGAGGTTGGGTTCAGGGAGCGTATCCCATCATGCTTTTAGCAGGGTGCCTGGCAGGCATAGCTTAGGGGCAGATATGTAGACAAAAAATGTCACACACTTTTCCCTTTTTTTCGATGCAGTGTCTCATCATAAGTCAAAAGCCTGTCTTTTCCCTGTAGAACATGTCCCGCAGGGCCCTGGGGAAGATAGTGATGGACACCCTGGATGTCTGCAGCAGGAGTGGAGATGGTTGGTCTGTTCTACATCTTACAAATTGACCAAATTCTCACATCTTAGTGTTACTAAACTTTTTAATGATAAATTTCAATTTCTCTATCCAGGCCCTTCCAGGGTCCTGCAGGTAGCTGATGCTCTCTGCCTCCAGTTATCTTCCAGCGATCTACTAGGAGACAGAGGGGATGATGGAGGAGAAGGAGGAGGAGAAGAGAGCAGAGAGAAACTCCTGGTTACGTCCTCTGGGTGTCAAACCAGCAGTCCCAACCCTCTGCTCATCTCCTGTTAAATAAGCTGTTACTGCAGTACTTTATCATCCTTCTCCTCTACTTTATTTTATTCTTGGCTCATTTGCACCTATGTAAGATTCCCAGTTGTGTATCCCAGATTTTGAAACTGGTTCATTGTATTTAAAGATTAATTTTATTTACTTTATTCAGTCTCTTAGTGTTGTGTTTTGTATTTATTTCATCTGAACAATTAAATATTTTTTATCCAAACTGTGTAAGAGTTGATACACAGAACTTTGTCAAGATGAAACAAAATCAGCGTGACTGTCAAATTTCACTCTCTGGATTTTCTGCATCATCATTTCTTTCTTTGGGAAATACTGTCACAGGGGGTCACAACCAAGGCAACCAGGAACACGAGGGAAGAGAGGACCCAAATGCAATAACCCCCAAGACAGGCTAGGAGTAACTTAAAGTCTTCTAATAAACCAAAAATCACTGGAAGAGTCCAGGGCCAGGGAACAAAACTCAAACAACCAAAAATCATCCACACATGGAGAAAAAGACTCAGGAACAAAACTAAACAAAAATACAAAAAGTCCTTACTTGAAAACAAAAAGGAAACCAAGGTAAGTCCATGAGAGGAAAACGCAAGGTACAGGAACACGAACAAACACAGGGACGCTGGCAGACTTAGGTACAGACGAAGACACAATGTGTCACAGATGCTAACCTGGATACAGACACAGACAAACTGACAAGGACACAGGGAAACAAGGGCTCTGATTTCAAAATAAAACAGGAACTACAAACAAAACTTAAACTAAACAAGACTGAAAAGGTCCCAATGTCCACAAAAGAGTTCAAAACAAAAGAAAAAGGGTTCACTAAACAGCCCCCTTAGGGGCTAGTCATGACAAATACACTTTTCTTTCAGCTGGACAAAGCAGGATTGCACAGATTTAATAATAAAGAAGTAATGAAAAAAATACTCCACATCCTCCTGGGGAGGATTCAGCTGACTGGCTAAATGATGGACTGAACACAGAGTTTATGGTTTTAAACAGAATTCTGGGATTATGGCCATGTTCAGCAGTCAGCTGTGAAATATAAGAGTTTCTTGCTTTGTTGCACAGGAGCAAATCAGTTGGGAGGTTTAGGGTCAGGAGAGAAGAGCACAGCTTTGTGATCAGAGATGGCAGAATTAACCAAAGTCTCATCTTCCACACAGACACCGTGGAAGAGCAAAGTACAGGGTTAGTGTTTGAGAAAATCAGATTATACACTGAAACTTACTGACTGAATTATAGTTCTACTTAATCATAAACAGTATTACTCATATACTTCTATCTAAGTGAGAGTATTTTTAAATCACTGCATTGTTACTTTTATTTACTTACTGTTTCAGTAAGTAGAGTGTTTGTAAAGGATATGAATACTTCCTCTACCACGTTTGACAGGTGAATTATCTGCAGCGTCACACAAACGAACTTTGATATGAAAACAAACCTGATAATACTGTGACTCAAAGGTATTCATGTTTCACACATGGGTTACAGTGTTACTGCACTCAGGTCCATTAAAACATGATAAGCGGACCATTAGTCACATTGTATTATTATTGTACTGTTTCCTAATTTAATGTTTTCACAAGGTCTTTTAAAGTTTTCACAAGAAGCCATTGTTTAGTTTTCTACAGACTGTTTTAGTTTCATCCAGTTCTCAGTCTTCTTCATACATGATTCATCTTGGTTTTTGGTAAGATTAACACACAATGCTGAGATGCAAGAGAGGAGAAGACATCAAATCTTGAGATAGAAATGTTTTGCATGTTTAGGTTCATTGAGTATTAAATCAAAGAAGCTGAGTTTTCTGTGTGACAGTCTGACATAATAAGAGAGTTAGTGATTCTCGGCAAAGGCAGGAAGACAATGAACTAATAACTGAATAAACTGGGATAACTCCACCTATACAGCACAATGATAATGTCAAATTCAACATTAACCCCACAGGATAACATGAGTATCCAGTCAAACTGGATAATTTTCTATTTCTATTCCCCACTTTTATGACATTTTCCTTCCCTTTTATTACTTCTTAACCCTTTAAAGGGCAAGGAACCATATAGGGTAACTTCCACAGGCTTTAAAAATGGTGCCCCCACATCTCTCAAAGAAGGGGCAGAATCATGTGACTTGCAGCCTAAAGCTTTTTTAAAAAGTCAAAAAAGAAAAAAATGTCCTCTTATAGGCAGGGATGTAAGTGGACAGCAAGAAAGGCAGAGCAGCATTCAGACATATTGACTCCCAAGCAATCAGGCAGACTGACAGGTGGAGAGACAGATAGGCAGACAGGCAGACAGACAGACAGGGAACTATTTGACTGAGCCTTCCACCATCCCTTGTGGTCAATAAAAGGACTCAGGCAGGTGGCATGATGTATGTCACTGAAAGAGTTTAGTTCATAAAAAAAAAAAATCATGACTGTAGTGTTTCCCTGTAAGGAAATAAGTGACATAGCATATGTGTCATAATTTCTAACCTGTTGCAGAGCATTTCAGTGACAGTAAAACACTGCTCTCTGAATTACAGGGAGGTTTGCTGGAGTTTAGTAAACGATACATTTACAGTTAAAACTGCCAAAAACAGACCCAAAGACGGGGGAATGGTATGAAATAATATAGTCCTTTATTTCCAGCAATTTACAAAGTCCTGCAGGGAGAAAGCCCTCCTCCAGCCTCACAGAGGGAGAGCTTTTACAAGATGAACACACAGAGAACTCAAAAGACCTCAGCCCCAGTAAGACTGTACATGTTTTTACATCAGTTTTTTTTTCCAGTTTTTTAAAGGCAAAGTAACTGACTGGGACAGGTGGACATTTAGAGTCTGAATCAAAGCCTCGATCTCGATGTGGGTGTTGGGAGCCTGAGGATCGGTATGGTTCCCTGTGAGTTCAGGGGCTCAAGGGTTTGAAGCACTGAGGTTAACAAGGCAGTAGGTGGGTGAAGGGTTTTTAAAGGTGTGTTGCATACTGGGGGAAACATCTGGAATCAGAAGAAGGTGTGATGCTGTATTTTGTCATTTTTCACTGGTTTTCTGTCGTGTTCGTGGGTTGATGTCTTACTTCTACTGGTGATTAACTTGATTCCAGACCTTTCAGGTGCCCTGTAAGTCCAACCTGCTGGTTTGTCACTCTCCTAGTCCTCATTTTTACAGATTCACGTGAACAAAAGCTTGTAACTGATGCTACCAGCCCTCCTCTCCACCACTAGACATCATATATCATCATATAAAGTCATTATTACATTACACATCATAATCAACTTACTGTACATCTTTTATTAATCAAAGCTAATTAAAGAGACGCTACTCTGTGGTGAACCTAGCTCCTGATTGGTTATTCTGAGTCGAGCTTGGCTCCAATAGGTTAAGGCCTTTCTATGTCTTATAAGTATGCTTTCCCTGGTTGAGACAGGGTGTGTGTGCATATGTGTGAGGTGTGTAAAGACTGGTATTAGGCACTGTGCTATTCATTAGCCTCACCGCCAATCTATTGCGGCAAGTGACAAAAAGCTCTACTGGCCTTTTGCAAGGAAAGAAAAAACACATTTAAAGAGAAGAGAATGACAACAACATGGTGATAAAGAAACTGAACCAAAATGAAATGACAAAATAAACAACCTTATATATAGAATAAATATAGTATGTACAATTTGCTTTGTGTGCTTCTAAAAATAAATAGACAAACTTACTTGCCCCCTTATAGAAGTATTCACAACTTTCCATTGACATAGAGGCAGAACGCTGGCACCTGGTCAGTAAGAGAGTGGAGGATACAGACGGAGAGTCAACAGGTGGAAGGATGCAACTTTTACAAGACAGCACATACTGTAGAAAAGAAGACAAAAATAAATTCCACCTAGGGAGGAGATGTGTGGGTTTGAATCCAGGGGACACAGAGATACACAGAGAGGATGTAGAGTTAAGAGAATCCCTGTGTCTCCCTCTGTTGTCCATTTCGGAGATTACAGTACTTGTGCATTTGACCAGCGTCAGAGAAGTTGCTTCTTTTTTTTTTTTTTACAGTGGTTGTTTGCTTGATGAAATTCATAACACAAAACAATAATTATCAAGAGTTAAAAAGATTAGGGAAAGGAGGAAAGGAATAGAAAAAAAAATCACAATTGTAACATTATCGACACATAAAAAAAAAAGAAAAAAAATCAGTCAGACCAAAACCATTTTTGACAGATAAAATAATCAAGTTTTTTTGCACATTCACACTATGTGCCCTGTACATGCATTCTGCTGGCCCCTTCAAAACAGCACAGAAGTCTGACAAGTGCCGGATAAGTTCGAGAATCACATGCAGGTTTCTCCTAAGACACTGGGCTTCACCTCCAGGTCAACGTCTGTACTTAGTACAGTCTGTCAAATCAGCTCACGACTTCCTCTTTCATTCTCTTCCTCACCTGTAAGCCCTCAAAGTGAGTCAGCTCGGGTCAGCTGAGTCTGGTGGGAGATAGATTGTGTGTGTGCGTGTGTGTGTGTGTAGTGTGGGGGTTGTTTAAGTTATTCTATTCTATTTTTACGTATGACAAAAAATAAAAACAATTCCCCAGAATTTTATTGTAACCTATATTGAAACCTTCCTCAGTCCCCTGTCACACCAGAAACTACCACAGCAAAATGATTTTATGTGTGTGGACACAGTCTGGACACCAGGTACAGTTAAAAAGAAAACATTCGTCCAGTCAACTTCTGTCTAACGACTCACCACAGACACCATCTCTTTTGTGGAGCGGACAGTTTATATTCCTAAACAGCAGAAAGCATAAAATTTATTGCAGCAGTATTACAGCTAATACGCCAGCTAGCATCGCATTCCTGTATAGTCAGCATAGTCAAGCTGGTTTGCAAGTGGTCAGCTGTCCGAATCGGCAAGCCAAAATTAATCTCTGCTGCGGTAAGGCCTCAGACTTGATAGATGGTAGGCTCTTAACCAGGTGAGCTACAGATGTGGCATCCCTGCACGGATCTTTATGTGAATCTAAGTCTCAGGGCTACAAAATGGAAACCAGTACCAAAGCTAAAGTACTAAAAAGATTTGCCACAACTTCCCAAACTACCCGACTTCAAAGAACGTCATTAGTCTGCCTTTCATGAGAAAGATTCAGTGGTCTAAATGCTTTGTGGGAATCAAAATGAAATATGTGAAGATCTCTAATATCCGCACAAAATATCAGCAATCAGTACCTGAATTCCAGTTCCTGGAATCAGACTGTGCCAGCTGAACCCGAGTGAGCACGCTAAGGCCACTTAACACACTTTCACACTCTGTACCATGTGTGAACACAGTGCTGCTCAGTTGGGTAAGCTCTGCAGGTTTGTTCCAGTCCGCTGCAGCATGTTGAGCCTCTTGTCACTTACTATAAGCCTGGTTTGGGCAACACAACAACAACTAGCCTGCTCCAGTAGAGAGTTGGCAGATGGTTTCAGACAGGGACAGACTGGTGCTATTGTCACCTGGAACAGCTCATGGCAAAATAAGACCTGTCTAACCTCTTGGCATCCACAAAAAACAAAAAAAACAAAACATGGTGTGTGCGTTTTCCTTCCTAACACACAGCTGTCTGGTCATTTTCCACATACTATTTTCCACTGTTTCTGTGTGTTTGCTCACATTTTACTGTCTGACTCAGGACATTTCACAACTGTGATGTTTAGTAGAACTGGTAAAAAGTAATGTAACCTTTGTGAAGTCTAGAGGAGGTTTGAGGGTTAAAACACAGCCGACTGTGTGAATGAACACACAGTACTCACTAACAGAAACTGTTCAATAGTTCAATTAAATAGATGGTTCTCAATCTCCAACAGAATCAGAGGTAAATCTGTTCTTGTAGTGGCTGACGTAAGAGTTTGTTAGACTGTGATCTGATCCCAGATCTGATTCCCAATTCTCGAGCCCTGGGTTGCGAGGGAGTAAACACAGAAATTACAACCTCGTTTTCCTGCTCCTGTTCTTACTCAAATTAAGCTATCCGCTGATAGGAGCCAAAAGCGCTTTAGCTTGTTATGTTTGTGGTCCAGGCCCCTGTAGTAACCCCCACCTCGCCCCACCCCCCCAAGTCTGTTTCCTACTGTCACAAGGCCAAAGTAAAACAGAGAGAACAGCTAGCTCTACTGTATTCTAACACAAGCACATTAGATTTCATATTATTCTTTCTGTTTGAATGACAGCACTTGGTGATTAAGCATTCTAGGCTTGTTTGGATATATATTTTTTGCTGTCTTTTGCCATCTTGGTTTCAAGTGTTAAAAGTTTGATCTTTAAAACTGGGAGGGGCTAAAAGTCCCCATTGAAAATAATGAGGACTAGCCCTTCACATAGAACAGATATCGATTCATATCAAATGCATTCTTTACCAACAATAATAATCATTGTCAATAGTATAATAACAACAAAAGTAGTAGGACTCAGTTATTAAGTAAAATAAAGGAGGAGTAGTGGAGTCTATGGGGCTGGATCCATCAAGTGGAGATTTGTTGGGAGGTTGAGGTGGAAATACGTGTGTTTCCAAAGTTTCTAAGGTGAACCACAGATACTGTCTGGATTCTGAGCTGCTGCTGTGGTGCATCAGTGTCCTGATATCCTGAAGATGAAACGCTACTGCCCTACAAGTGAACTACATCAACAATCAGAGCCCTACAGGAGATTAGCCCTTTTAATGCAGACATCGTCCAGTTTCAGACAACGGGCGATGTTCGTCACTGTCCGTGCGTGCAAACGTACAGTGTGAGAAGTTTTTTTTTTTTTTTTTTGCTTTTCTTTTCTTTGTCTTTGTTTTGTTTTGTTGTGCGTGTGTCTGTGCATGCATTCAGTTGCCCACATTAGAGTCTCTGTCCCCAATGAACCAGCGCATGTGGAAGCAGAGGGCGAGGAAGCCGGTTCCCAGCAAGTCACCCAGAGCAGTCAGGTAGGGGATGGAGAAGTTGTCGGGGTCCATGCCTCGGCCCCACATCCAGTGGACCATCCAGTCTGCCAGGTAGAGGAGGATCATCACCTAGAGGAAGATGGAGAAGCAAACTTTATTTCCTGAAACCACACAGGCTCTGCTCCTCTCAGTAAGCAGTATAAGTAACTTATATGTCATGATTTTTCTCTGAACAGTCAAAATATTTTTACAGCTGTAAGTTAAGACAGAGGTGGTCGTTCACGTTAGTGCAAGTTTTAGAAGAACTGCTGCTGTGGCAGCAGATCTGATGTTAAACTTGTCCTGTGGTTTGCTGGTCTAACTAAATACACTAATGTGTATTTATTAAGACAATCATCTCACAAAACAACATTTACAGCAATATGAATGATTCAAAAAGTGTAGCTTCAAATATAAACTGTACTTGGGTTTTTTTTTTTTAGATATTTCTTTCCCCTCAACTGCATGTTTGGACGAAAAAAGTGTATGCATACATTATGTGTGTGTGTGTGTATGTGTGTGTGTGTGTGTACTTGGAGCAGTGCAGCAGCCAGGTAGAAGGTGATGAAGATGGGTGTCAGGGTGGTGTGTCCCCCTCTCAGGGAGTTGATGGTGTAGAGGAAGACGAGGTGACCGGGGGCGACCAGGAGGAAGAGCACACGGGCCGAACGAGAGTTCACAGCTGGGAGAGAGAGTCATGTATTAAAAGGATGTAACTAAGTTCCTTCTGCATTTCAAAGAAAGTAAGGCTGTTTTTTTTGTTGTTTTTTAAAGGACAGATGCTGGAACTAAAAGCCGTCATGGAACAATCTTTATTTAGAGAGGAGAGAAACAGTGGAACGTTCCACAGCCGCCCAGCAACTTACTGGAGCCGAAGAAGGAGGTGCAGGGTGTGGGGCACTTCCTGGGGGTGGGGTTGGGATCTCCCATGGGTAGACCGTTCATGTGCAGATAGGTGGATATCCGACTGGCCTGAACGGCGACCAGGTTACCCCCCACACCTGATACACACACACACACACACACACACAGGGTGAAAACATGGAATGAGAGCAAAACACTGTCAACATGGCTGTGATGAGCCTGATATAAAAACAAAAGTTCCAGCTATGGTATTTTTTTTTTTTAAATATTAAAAAAGAACAATGTGCTGCCTCCATCTGTCAGTTTTACACAAAGATCACTTAGCATACAGATATATGCTTACTCTGGCCTACATTTCTCTACATCTGACAGTGGTTTTAAGTTTTCTGAGCCCTCACCATTGATGACCGGGGTGAACACAGCCATGCCAGCAAAGTTCGGGTTGGTGACGGTCTTGTCGAGGATCAGACCACCGACACTAAAAGACAGAAGAGAGGGAATAACTCAAATGTACAGATATGTACAGATCTGTATACAAACTGTGTGTTGCATTCTGTTTGACTGTTCTTGGCTTGATTTGACAAAGGTTAAATAAAGACAATGATTGCTGCTTGCCGTACCTGCTGATAGCCATGGCGATGATAACCGGCTCCCAGCCGGAGTAGAGGACTTCTCTGGTGGATGGTATCTTCCTGGCTATCAGCACCCACAGAGGGCACATGGCCACAAACACCGCACACACCAGTGGGTTGGCATAGTTATTGTACTCTGTATAGAAGAAGAGATGGTGTATTTAGTCACTAAGCACATACAGAAGGATCATATTGAAATCTCTGCCTAGGAGCTAAATATTAAGCACACACAGTTCGGCAAAAGATTTTTGCACTGATGTTATTTTATGAAAGACAGAGAACATTTCTAACATCCACTTTACCATTGCCTAAAACCTGTATTTATTGGTTGTTATGAGCAGCAACACGTAAAAGCATGTTTGGAGAACTGGTCAGGACCTTAAAGCAACGGTATGAGTATTCCTCCAAATTAAGACCACATTTCCCATAATTCCTGTTGCCATGTGTCATACAAAGGAAAAAGAGGTAGAAAGCACCTGTCTCTTTTGTGTACAGTAATTACACCACACATTTCTGAAACATATACAGTTAGTAGTACAATGGTTTAGTTACTGTGCACTGTATATAGTAAAAGTGCTATACTGTACATTATATATATATATATATTTAAAATCATTTATACACTCACGACCATTGTTTGGAAAGTTGGACACGTTTTGCTCTTCAGGCTCTGTGTTTTGGCACATTTAACTTCAAATAAAATAACGGATACTACACAAAGTCTCAGCTTTAACCTGAGCAGGTTTACATCAGTACAGAAAGAACTGTGTGGCAGACAAAGACCTTTGAACATAACAAGTCAGGAATGCTCTCCAAGATGTTGGCAGACATGTTTCCTTGTCAACATTCAAGAGAAGACTTGATGAGCATAAGCTCAGAGGATTCAGCACAACATGCAAACCCCTGGTAAAGCTCAGAAACAGAAAGGCCAGGCTGCAGTTCACAGACACAGAGAGAAAGCAGCTCTGAACAGAGTTGTGTGGACGGATGAAAGAAAAATCAGCCTCTATCAAAATGATGGAAAGAGGAAAGTGTGGAGAAAGAAAGGAAGAGCTCATGATCCAAAGCCACCAGCTCCTCTGTCAAACATGGTGGTGCTTCTGTTATGGCTTGGACATGTATGGCTGCCAGTGGGACTGGGACACTGTGAATGCAGAGGTCTACAGGAGCATTCTGTGCTCAGATTCAGCCAAATGCATCAAAGCTCACTGGATTATTTCATCACTCAGCAGGACAATGATCCTAAACATAAAGCCAAAGAAAGCAAAGAGCTTTTCAAGGTGAAGAGCTGGAACATCCTCGACTGGCTGAGTCAGTCACCTGATCTCAGTCTGACTGAGCTGCAGTCTGCTTTCTGAAGACCAGACCGAAGGCAGAGAAACTCCACAACATGCAAGAGCTGAAGGTGGAGGAAGGAGCTCTGGGAGAGCATCACCAGGGAAGATGTGTTACTGTCCAAGAACTGGTCTGGACTGTATAGTTTCAGATTTTATTGGGCTTGTGAGGACTGAACAGGACTGGATTTGGACTGACAGCGGTCTTGTCTCTAGGAGGCAGTGTTGCTACTAAGCTGACACTACAGGAGACTACAAACCACCAAAAACACAGGGTTTAAGTAGACAAACAATGTATGCACACAATACCCAAACACCAGCTGTGTTTTCTGTTGTTGCGTGTTTGAGGAAAAATAACCAAAATAAGCTAAATATAGCAACTGACTGTGGCATTTAAAGCGAGTAAGACTGTAAAGTATGTGTACTTTCAGACAGATGTAAGAGTCATTATTCCATACTCTGGTCAGGATGGTTTCGTCACTCCTGTGTGTGTCAGTGTTTGTCTGTCTGTCTGTCTGTCTGTCTGTCTGTGGTGTGGAAACGATGGAACAGCGGGGAGTTTGTTGGAGCTGGGTGTGACGGTGGTGAAGATACTATCATAAAGCCAAATAGCTGTGGAGTGTCTCATTCTAAAACACAGGTGTGGGCGGCTTTCATCCTTATTTACCACGCACAGCCGGACACAGAGTCCCATTTCACATATTTCTACACATGCTGCTCCCTTTTAGGATAACATCTTCAAAGGTAATAAAGACCTTTGAAGCTGTATCACAGATTCCGCTAGTAACTAATCAGAAGCTTGAGTTCAGACTGTTGTGTACATTTATTCCTTTTCCTGACATAGATGTACCTTTGTACCTGACATCTGAACAAAGCTGCTCGAGCAGCAACATTTTGATGGCAATTTGCCTTAAATGAATAAAATTATATTGTGTGTGAGTATATTACCTAGTTCCTTGTACAGTCCCGTTGAGATGCCTGCTAGCAGGGACAAGGTGATCAGGTCTCCCAGGCTTGCAGCGATGGGCGTGGCCACATTGTCGGGGTTGATGCCGACCTTCCTGGACGCGACTATCACACCGATCATGATGAGCCCTGAGAGATTTCACGTCAGACGTCACAGCATTAGGACATCAGAGGGCACGATCACGTGCAGCTGCACATGTTAATATATGATACTCTGTGTGAAAAGTGATGCTCTGCAGTAACCATACATCAGGGCTCTGGCGTCCTATCGACTAACAACATCAAACAAGTGTAAGGAGCAATAAATAGCTACTCATAATTAAAGCTACAGGATGTCTGCACTTTTTATAATCAGATTTTGGCCTGAAATTTTGCAGGATCAATTTTAGCCTTTAGCCATGGTTTTAGGAATGAACGTAGTGGTTGGTTGGTGCACCACGCTGGTCCAGACAAGAAATAACTCAACATATTTTGGATGATTGAAAGGATTGCCATGAAATTTTGTACAAATGCTCATGGACTTCAGAGTTTTACTGACTTCAGTGATCCCTTGATTTTTTCATCTAATGGTACCATGAGGTTGACATTTGTGATTTTGGGGGAAATATCTCAACAACTGCTGGACAGATTTCCATGAAATTTGCTGGATACACTCATGTGCCCATCAGGATGAAATCACCTTTGTGATCCCTTAACTTTAACCAAGCACCATCAGCCTCAGCTTTACTGCCAATGTTAATATAACATTCTAAATTATGATGGTGAGCAAGGCAAACATTATACCTGACAAACATCTACTTATCACTGTCATTGTGATTGGTATTTAGCTTAAAGCACCACTGTCACTACAGCATGGCTGTAAACTCTTAGTTTTGATATTAACTGTATTAACAGTAATATAGTTACTATATCACAGCATTCTGTCTGTGTTACTTGAATGATAGTAAGTAGATGTATAACTACACACTGATGAGTTCAGTCTGTTAGTTTAGGTCACATTTAGCTGAAACAGTAGCTAACGTAAGTAGTATCTCAGGCTTGCTAACTTTAGCACAGAGAGTCAGATGAATCCCTGACAGGCCTGATGAGTAGCTGTTCACACTATGAATATCTCAAATCCTGTGTGGTGGCCAACTGAATGTGAAAGTGAGTGACTGAGATTTGTAATGTCTTCTGTAACATATGTTTGCAGCGTTTGGGTTTTTTTGTGTTTTTGTTACGTGTGTGAAGCAGTGATCACCTTGTGTGGATGTGAGACAAACTTCAGAAAACACTGACAATAAAGTGAAATTAAATCGTACCTAGCAGCAGAGAGGCTATGAAGGCAGTGGCCACGCTAGAGGCACACAGCAGCACTGCGTGGCCCAACCTGAAGTGTCCCTCTGGGATCCAGCCGAAGATCACGGCAGCTATGGACGCCAGGAACCCCACCACTGTGGCCTGGACCTGAACACACACACATGCACACATTAAAACGGTTTGTGCAACTACTGAATGCAGTCTTCTCATCCATTCCATCACTTATTTAACATTGTCACTATAACTAAACACAGTGTCACATGTATGGAATCGCCACTACAACTGTCTTCATAGAGCACCAGTGTGACCCAGTGTGAGTGCAAGCTGACCCTGCAGAGGAGGCTGTGCCAGCACCTGGCCAGCACTGGTTTAAACTATGGACTTGCCAAATATTACATAACTACAAGCCAACTTCAAATGGCAGATCCGCAGGAGAGGTGACTGACTGAGACCACTAGTTATGTCACATCAGGTTTTACTCCAATCAGCCACCTCTGTTCGTTTGTTAATATTCTTCTTGCTAAACGGAGTAATACAAGCAGCAGAGAAGACAAGGCTGGTGTGTGTGTGTGTGTGTGTGTACTTATAATTTACAAAATGCTGACATTATCTCAGTTTGCCATGTTTCTTCAATGTCCCGCTCACACCATCTCCTGCCAGTTCTGTTTCTTTGCCACCAGATACAGTGTCTCGTTTTGAGACAGTACTTGACTGACACTTCAACGATTCCTGCCTCACCCATGACAATCATAATTTCACTATTCTGAAGGTGTGGTGAGATCAGACAGTAAGTAGGAGGTGAGTCAGACACAGACTTTCATTCGCTTTCTGATTTCAGATCAGAGCTAGTGTTCAGAAGCTGTCATACTGTGCCCAGTCATGATCGCTCATTGTGTTTACTGTAAACACAGTGCACTTACGAAACCCAATTGTCCAAATGAATGGATTAAGAGAAAGTTAGGTCCGTTTCTGTTGGAGAAACTTGATTATTTGGTCATGTAAAACTGTAATCAGGTGTTTTTTGTGCATGTGTATAATAAAGATCCTGGGCAAGGATCAGGTTGCAGTGACAAAAATGTGGCTGAATGAAAGAACATCAGTCCTGGTAGCTGTGCATCATCAAATCCACAATAATGATGAGATATCTGATTATTCACTAACTGACCATTGAAGTGTATGCAAACTCATTATCTGATTTCTTGTCTTAACCTGATTTCTCCCAGTATCCTGGTTTGTTAAGTGCATAGTCAGAGATACTCTGTGACTCTGGAGTTGAGTGTACTGCTGTGTCTCATTTACCTGGATGAGGGCCAAGTTCCCCATGATCATCTTCCACATGTCCTTGGCTGTGTCCATCTGACCAATATTAGCCTGAGAGAGGCAGAAGAACACACAAGGTCAGCATATTATCATCTGTGTGTGTGTGTGTGTGTGACTGTGTGCATGCATATGCTGTTGCTTCTTGGTCCCATTGGAACAATAAGATGTCAGTTCTCTGGACAAAGGCACTCTGATCTGATCCCCCACCCTGCGGCCGACTCCACTTATCTCATCTCCTCTCTTTCACACACACACACACACACACACACACACGTACACACAAACTGATGGTCTCAAGCGTCAAGTGGCTGTGGCTACAGTGGGCTACTGTGTGTCCAGAGCAATGATCCTAATGGTCATCCACAGTGAGAGGACACAAAGAGAGGATCTTCTCTTCCTTTCTGTCCCCTAACATTTACATATGCAGGGAAGGGAAACATCTGGACACATGAAAACACGTACATGTCTGCATGGTGTCAGAGTATCTGATTCATCATCACGTTGAATAAACCAGTGTAAACCAGTCGAAGCTGAACCAGTAACCTGGTTACTAAAGTACAGGTGTCACCAAAAATGATCAACCAACTCAACAACTCCACTGAGCTCTTAAAGATCTTTTAGCATATTATTATTAGCGTCTTCGTAAGAACGTTTAGCTTTTTATTTTTAACTGCAGTTTTACAGCAAATTTATTGGCTCCTAACACAACCCACCAGCTGTCACTTCCCACAAACAGTGTTAGACCAACTGTACATTACCTGCTCAGCTCCAGACAATGTTTACAACTAGCTGGTGTAGAATACTAAATATCTAGCAGCTTAACAGCCACATATTACTCACAGAGTTTGATACAGACCAAAATAGAGCTCAACAAAGTTGTGTTTGTCTTTTCTCTTCATAGTGAGTCTTTAACAACCTAGCACCATCTCCACTTGATGAATATAACTGGCAGCATGACAGGAGAAACTCACAACTCTGACTGACAAGATGATCATGTGTGTAGGACCGTACGTCATCACAACTTGTGCATCTGCCAGATACACAGCATTTACAACTACGCAAACATACTCCTCGCCCACCATGTAAATGTGTACATGGGTGCCATCTGCAACACCAGTCATGCTGTTGCTCAGAGGGGGCAGACTGCCACAAATACCGATAAGAAGGTTTAAGGCAGCCAGATAAGAACACTGAGGGCACTGTATAGATACATACATATAGCTGCTTTCAGACAGAACTTTTATCTCCAGGAGTTCATACAGGAAGCTTTAATTTCATTCAATGAGGGTTAAAAAGGTTTTGCAACTTTTAGGAAAATTTGTTTTTAGTACAACAACATGCAAACTGATTCAGTACACAGATGAAGCTCAGAAATTCACATAAGCTTCGTCTGGTGTTATGTGATGATGTGTAAATATGATGCCAAGTCCTCAGCTTTTGCGGTGTGTGTGTGTGTGTGTGTGTGTGGGCGGGTGGATTAGTGGTGTTTGGATCAGTGCAGAGATGGAGCATGGTGAACGCTGTGAAAGTGATTCATGGATGACATAAGATGCATGAGAGGCTGAAACACCCTGAGATTCAAAAGCATCACTATGTTTTCCAGTTGAAAAATAATGTCATTCATTTTCAGCTGGTTAACTACAGCGAATATCTGTTGTTTACGAGGTCGGAGCCCAAACATAAATGAATAAATGTATGGAGTGTATGCTGAAATGTTCAATACACATAAAATGAGGATATAGTAGGCTTTGTAGCTGTTGTAATCTCCGATTACGCTGTATTTTTGGCAGCTTGGTAACAGTTGCAATGCAGGTGCTGCCAAGTTCCAGCAATTCACAAAATCCAATATCCTTATCCAAATACAGACAATCAATTAAGCTCAATAACATGAGACGGATTGAGGCAGAACTGATCAAACAACTACTTATTTCCTTTAGTCAGGAAAATGATGAAAGAGAAGGACAAGCCTCATTTCTGTAAAATATTCAAAGACAAAGAGGTTAAAAAGACCAAAGGAAAAAAAAAAAATCAAAAAGGAAACACGGTCATGTGAAATGAAAACTCCTACAGCCAGCCAGTACTAGGGATTACATTATTTTTTTCAGTAATAAGCGCATTAGGAAACTTACAGTGGTCTTAATCTGCTCATAATTAGCGGCGGCGTGGAAAGAAACGTGGTCCTGCTGGGGCCAGCCAGCAGAGCTAACAGTTATGTCTCAGGACAAACACCAGACTCTGGCCTACTTTGTGATGATGTGAGAATCATTTTCTGCTGAGCTGAAAACTGCGTAGACTGACAAATGCTTAAATGCTTCCACATATGCATCTATATTTATATTTATACCTCTCTCTCTCTCTTAATTCTAAATACGATACGGCCACGTAGTAACTGCAAACGGGTAAATCAGTGTTGAAGCATTGGTAAAACATTGTCGTATCAACTTCCTGAATTTGACACTGATTCGCTGTCACCTCTGCTCTCTGAATTAATATTGACACAAAACTCAAAATCACTAACCAAAAACAGTTAAACGTTTAACAAAAAATCAACATCAGGGGTCTGTCATCAAATATTCAACAGGACTGGGCTTTTATTGTGAGTGTGAATTGAGCTGTCCATGCTGGATGGGCTGCTGATAGCCATGCTAATCAGCTTCGTCACCTGTTTCCACCAGGCCAGTGGAAAGAATGTGAGGACTGGTGCACTTAAGAGCAATACTGGGCTAATTCTCTTACACCTTATAACTAAGGCGTGTGCTGCTAACCTCTGGTTAGCAATGCTGCTAGGTCACTGAGCCCTCAGACTATACAACGGATAATGGTACTGTTACCTCAGAAAGAAGCATTATAGCTAAGAGCTCAGTGGAACAAGTGACAGACATTAGGCACCTTTAGCATCAGATTCTACTTGTGTAACTACCTGTAACTACAACAAAACAGCATTTAATACCTAGCAGATAATTAACATATTCAGACAAGAGGTTTTGGAGATGAAAACTTCAGACAACCTGCCTTGAGTTCGGCATTAAACAGCAAACCAACCCGTGTGGTCAGGTGAACAGGGGGGATAGGGTCAGCAGGAATGTTAAAAGACAAAGAAGAGGACAGGAATGTTGCTTATCAGTTTGTCTGAGACCCAGGTCATGTTTGGCAATATGACCTGTGACCCCATGAACAAGTATGATAGTCTATAGATCAGAGGCAAAGAGACAGATTGGGTAACTTTTGAAGGGGAAACACTTTACACAGCCACAGTGAGCTGAAACAATGCTCCAGGCTAAAATCAGACAAGTAATTTTGAAGAGCACATTAAAACAAAAACATTTACAAATGTAACTACAACACAGGTAGAATGATTAATGGAACTGAAAAATTAAAGCACTTCTGGCAGGACATACTGTAAATGTGTTAATTCAGGATGGTGACAAAGTATCCACAATAAAGGTTAGACCTCAACTACACACACGCACACACAAAGACACACACACACACTCATCTTACCGCTGTGGAAAGTCTGGAGGCCAGCGTCATCTCTAGGTTGCCTTTGAGCCCCAGCAGCGCTGGTACCAGGATGAACACCTCTGACACCTCCATAAACACTGTCCAGTGCTGCAACAAAGACATGTAGTATCAGTAACACAGCATCAACATAGTAAATACACTGCCAAATAGAAACGGGACATATCAGATTCACAGAGACGCAGCACACTGTCACCTACATAGGTAGGATTAATCCTCAGTTGGGAGAAGAATGTCTCCGGGTATCTGTGACCTTGTTCTTTAACATTGATTCAGTGGTGAAACCAGACCTGTATGATGGACCGGACAGTCTGTCTCTACAGACCTTACACACTATGTATCATGTTGGCTCTCCTTTAACATGAACAAGGTCACCAGGACTTCATGCTGAAATGATTTATTATTGTCCTTTTTTGACTTTCATTCTCTCCATTCCCTTGTGATTCCCCTCCTCTACCTTTACTCACCATTCTTCATCTACTACTAAACACAAGGACACCTCATATCGCACTGTAATCACCAGAGTACACATGACCAGTTATGATAACAATTTGCTTACTTAAGTAAAACAAACATTTCTTTGAAAACATATGGGTGGTATAAATATGAACTCTGAATATTAACCATTAATATTAAAATGTATACCTCACTGTACTCCAAAATCAAATCAGGCCTTTGGTGCAACTATAATAATTCATTTTTATTAATAGTAAAATTTAGAGTTGTGTAGAGGATCTGGCCTGGTTCCAGGCCGCTGAATTTCCTACCACATATTTGCTGTTGTTTTATCATCAATGACTTTTTCTCCAGCTGGAGTAACCTTTGTAGGTTTAAGAATGGGAACATTATATTCCTACCACGCTACCTTGTGACACACGTGAAGAACACTGCCAGAAACAAATGGCAACAAGAGAGGATGAGACGGACGCAACACTCTGTCGTTGTAAATCAGCTTATTTCTTTTAACATAAACACGTTCCTAGAAACCGATGCGACTGAAAATTATGAGCTGACTTGATCTTGAACAGAAATAGGTTAATAATGACAGAATTTCAGGCTGAATGAATGAAATAAAACAAAATGGCAAGATGCTACCACTGTGTTGGAGAGTCCGGTTTATCAACAAATACAAAACAGTAGTAAATCCAGTAGAGCGGGACACACTTTACAGGTAAGATATTTAAACACTCTACATCAGAGTGCTTCAGTGTAAGGTCTAGAATGACACTGCCTGGCCAGACTCAGTGTGAAACAAAGTCAGGTAGAGGAAAGAGCAGGTAAGTCTAAAAGAGAACTTTGGCAGGTGGTGGTTTTGCTTAAGAGAATCAAAGATCATGTTTAGCATGTGCAAGAGACCGTGTCCCCTCAGCTATGCTTCCATATCCTAGTAGATGGCCTTCGATGAAATTTACAGTATAATTAGACCTGACCCTCGATAACCTCCTCCCTGGCTGCTGGCCAGTCCTTGAGAGGCAGGTTCCCTGTGAGTCTTGGGGCCTGTCACTGTAGTGAAGTGCCTCTTTCTGCTGTGCCTCCATTAGAGTTCATGCAGTGATAGCAGGTCTGTGGTCTACTGTGGCCAGAAACAAAGCTATTGCTGAGGCTGAGACCATCGATCTTTCTCCAGTGAAAGTGCTTATCTTTGGAGCCAGTCCCACAGGCCCCCAGCACTTACAGTCCAGTCCGCCCTGAGCTGAATCAATATTCACTGAGGCTGACACCAAAAAGAAAAGAGAGGGAGAGCAGAAAATAGACGAACGGAAGAAAATAGAGGAGTAGCTGACGTCGAAGCCACATGCAAACACTGTCAGCCTGCACTTCTCACACGAGCAAGCTCACATTTCTGTTTCACAGTGTTGCTGCCACTGTGCATTCAGATGCACAGTGGCGATAAGGGGTTGTCGTCTACAGTTGAGTGTGTGTTGTGTCAGTAGGTGTGGCACCAAAACTCCAGTGTGGGTTAAACTTCCTCTGTCTATCCACTTGCTGTCATCAGGCCAAGCACAGCTCCTTTCCAACAGCCAGCCCCTCAGCTTGGCTCACTGCCTTCTGCCAACCCAGCAGCCTTGTGAGCACCTCTGTGAGCACTCCTCTCTTCTTTCACAGCCGCATGTTTTCAAGCTTTCTCTCTCTCTCTCTCTCTCTCTCTCTCTCTCTCTCTACTTCTGTCTCACTCCCCTATCTCCCTCTTTGCCTCCCCGTGGTGATATATGTTGTTGTCTCCATGGAACACTGGCTCTGAGCCAAACAAGCCCTCCCTCCTCACGGCCACCTCCTCGGTTCTAGGAACTCTACAGGACGACCCCAGCACCTCTGTGTACAGACCTATAGGAGCTCTGGTATGCAAGCCCCACAAGGGTCGGGTTGCCCAGTTGAGTCACATGGCCCCATTTTATTTGTGATCACTGTACTTGCTGTACTGAGTGGGAAGCTGAACCTGATGGCATGCAATGTCAAAGCGACCCGGACAGCGTCACAGCCTCGTGTGCTAACGTACGCCACAGAGGGTGAAATTAACATAGCCCTGGTCAACATTAATAGGTGTACAAAAAGACAATAAATGGGTGAACACAGAGGATTTTTCATTATTTAATGTGGGAGGAGTCATTAGGAGAACTGAAGCTCCCCCACGTGTACACAAAAAAATAATCCTGATATCTAGGCTGCTGGCATCCAAGCACCAGATGAAGGTAAACCTGAACTCTCTGACCTCAGGAACTGCTGACAAGCATCCTGGAAGTGTTCAAAGATTCCTAAGGATCCTTGACAAAGTGAAAGATTAGCCAGGGCTTGGTGCAACACAAAAGCCTAACCTGCTAATCCTTTCAATCTCTATCACTCACATCCTAACCAAGTAGCTGACTGGGATGTTGTCATGTGTTAATAGCTGTGAGCTGATATGTTGTTAATGATTGTCAGGGTATGACATCTTTTGCTATCAGAAGAAAAAAACTGACTATGAATAGAAGCAGTCCATCAGTGTAATATAGTGTGCATTTATTTTTATTTTTTGGTGGCACTACGCAGACAAATCCTGGAAGAAATAGAATATAGTAGCACACATTTGAGCATGAGCAGATTCAGCAGCTGGGGATGGAAGCCAGCAGTTGGGAAGATGATTTGGTTGGAGGGAATAAGCCCACGCTCTGGTTTCACTGTGGTTCCTGTGTGAAAACCAGACAAGTGGATGTGGTTGGAACAAAATGGTGTCTGGTGGGCAGTGAGGGCTTGGCTGGTGTTAAACCTTTGTGTCGACCACGATTTCCTGTTTACTGGTGCTTGTATTTTTAGACTGTTTTTTAGGCCGAAGCTGCTTTATTTTTGAATTTCTGTCTACGAATACCACAGTGCAGGACAGATGGCTAGACTCTGAGGCAGACATAAACACATAGATGATTATGACAGTCAACTGTAATAACAATTTCTTTAAGTATTCTTAGTTTGTAGATTAGACTGCACAGAAAAAGGAACTGTAAGTGACAGAAACTAAAACTAGCCCTACACAAACTTCACAAACCATGTGTAACCTTCAGTCCAAGTGCACCGGTCACCCTCAAACTCCTAAGCTTCTGGCCCTGGCAGTGAAAGACTGACAGTTTTAGGTCATCCAGCTACTGCTGCTACCAAGTCACTGAGCTGAACTATGCAGACGTCTCGCTCCTCTATACCAGCCTGGACAGTCCTTTCTGGGCCAACCTCGAGTGGGAATGAGGCCAGAAGCTCTGTGTGCATGTGTGTGTGCTGCAGATCAAAGTGACCAATGTTAAAGAGGTCACATTTCAAAGAGGCCTTATAGAGTGTGACGCAAAAAGCCAAGTCATGCTCCGGTCCAAGCCGCAACTTTTTAAACTCAAGCCAGGTAGACGCTTTAACTAAAGGCCCGAGCACGTTACAGTTTTCAAGCTTACTTTTAGCAAAGGAACTGGCGCAGTCTGACCAGACCAGAGAGAGAGAGACTGAGAGAGAGTTTGACAATTACCTTCCTGCAAGGACAGGGAGGATTAGCTGAGTTAGCGTTTCACGGTGTCATGGAGGGGGAATTAAGCAGTGAGACAACCTGCTAGGTGCTCAGCCGAACTCACTAGAACAGTCACCTCCCTCTGCATTTCACTGCAAGCATTTCTTCAAGGTTCGCCCACAGTTGTGAGCATGGCTGACCAGAAAGGGAAAGATAGGGCCCTGTACCATCTGTATCTCCTGTTTCCCTGCCTCACCTCTAAAGGAATGGTGCACTGAGTGTTTTGGAAATTGGAGAAACTGCAGCAGCATGGTGCCTAAGTTGAGGCAGCATGAAAACTTTTTGACCTCAAACCTCTGCATTCCTGGTTTAGCGAGGATACCTAACCACATGGTAATGGAGGCTTTGACACCGCATTGTATTTTTTTTCACTCTGACTCTAGCTCAACTGTAGTGTGCTGCCATTTCAGGTGCTCAAAGAAACTACACTCAGTCCCCTGCCTGTCCCCCTCCTCTGTGTGCTGAGTTCCTGGGGTCCACCATGTTGGCATCAGTATGCGTGTACACAATGTGCCTGGACTGGTCTCCTGGCAGCCTGACACCCTCCAGCTTTATCTGCATCTCAAGCTGACTTTAAAAGAATATATGACCTGTCAGCATGACTCTGGCTTGCATTTCTACATTACACACTTACATATACTCAGAGCAAGACAGCAGCGATAGTGAGTCAACAGGAAAAGAAGGAAGGACAGGAATTATAAGTTGATTATGTTCTTTTCTTGGAGGCAGAGCGGATCCAGCAGCTCTCTGGTTTCTCTTGTATCAAAGTATTTTCAAATAGAAAGATGTGACAGGTCATTAGAAGACACAGTGTGCACCGGTATGTGCCTGCCCTGGGGACAGGAAGGCAGGCCATAGAGGAGAAAAAGGTTATGTAAATACCCCCATGGTGTGTAACAACTGCCCTATCCACCCATTCCCAAAGGCATGCCATCAGATAGGCCAGCAGCAGACACATGCCAAGGCGAACAGGGCTCGCTAAACCAGTTCATTCAAATGCTTCATGGGCAAGCCCATCCCTCAGTGTGACTCAGGACACATGGTCTACAAACTCTACTGAAGGTTTAAATAAGACAGAGGAATGGGACTGAAGTGGAGCTAAACAAACTTAGGTTAAAGTCTAAATGAGTGTCTGGATCTTTGAATCCAAGTAAACATGTGATACATCAAATAAATAAATTACTCTATGTTGGAGCAAAACTGTTTTAGTCCACTCCCACTATCTTCCAAAGTATCCAAAACATCTGAGTCATTCTTTCCATAACTTCTTTTATTCAGGATTCGGGATTTTATACGAGCATGACCCACTTTGTTGTTATGAGGAATATTTTTTTGCAGGGAAGAACTAACCACACAGTTTCTAATTAGAACCTTACAAAACCAAGAATAGTTTTCATAAACAGATGCTATGTGCTCACTATGTCCATTACAGAATGTGTTTGGATCACTAACCTGGACGATGTCTAGCACCATTCCCGCTGCCACTGTCCCAAACCCGGCCAGCAGGAAGGGGAACACCACCTGCAGGCCAATGGAGAAGGAGGTCTCCTTGAGCGGTGCCGGTGGTTCAGGGCTCTGGTTAGTGCTGGTGTCGTCACTCTCGTTGCTCTGGCTCGCGTTCTCCAGGAGAGCATCCTCTTCCCGCTGACCTTTGGCGTTGGCCCGGCAGTCCATCGCCACCACAATCTCCGACCTCTCCTCATCCTCCCCGGTCTCACTGGCCCTCTCTGCGAAAGATGTGACCTCTGTGAGCTCGAACTCGCCCTCGGTCGCAGGGTTCACCTCCTCAGGGCCCTTGGTGAGGATTACCGGGTGGACAGTGCAGTTGGAGTTGAGGAAGGCCGGTGTCAGCGGGTCTCCCTCCTTCTTCATCTCAATGGCCCCGGAGGACATGTCGATGTCGGGGAGTTTGTCTTGTTCTTTCAACCAAAGTACCATGCGGAAGCCTTTGGAAGACAGTAGGCTTGACAAAGAAAGGTCAGCGTGCCTCGGCCTAACAGTTTTGGGGAAGTCAGAATGGAATTTGCTACCTGATCTGGTTTTGAACCTGATCAGTCCAATTGATTTATCCCATTAAAGAGGTTTACAGGGAGTGGATGTTGCTATTAAAGACCAGGAGAAAACTGCTCTGTAAGAGAAAGCCTGCAGCAAGGCACATGCAGCCGTGTGTCTGCAGAGTCCGTGTTCCTGTCGGTGCTTCGGGAGCAGAACCAGTATGTTCTCCATTCACTGCAAGGTGCTCAAGGTAGGCCGACAAAAAAAAGAAGAAAGCATATTGGTTTAACACTGAAGAGGAAGGAAACAATGGGCTCGGGGACGTGCCACAGAAATCCCCTCCAGTCACTTGTACAGTCCTTTAAGGTTCAGTAAAAGCTAAAAATCACAGGTCTGAAGCGGTCAGATTGCAGCACAGACTGTTCACGCTCTCAGTCCACTGATCATGTCAGACTGGTCAGTGTACCGCACTGGGAATGTCTCACCTTACACCACGTGGCTGCTGGGAGGTTTGCAAGGGAGATATTTAAAGTCTGCAGTACAAGGATTGAATTACCGGCTGCAGAAAAGTACCTCTCCAACCAGAGTGGACGGACACCTGGGAAAAGAACAAATTCATTGATTATACGGTCTTTAATGTAAACATTGTCCAGCCCCATTCCAGGTTCATTTCCAACTATCAGCAGCTACCTGACCAAGTCTGCTTCCTACCAGTGTAACTATGATAAAATAATCCATATATCAAAAATGTAAAGTATAGTGGTTTTCAGGCACCCGTCTTGTTCCCTTTTTCTATTAGTAAACAATAACCCTACATAAATGTAGGCTAATATGGACATTTTACAGAAAACATAAATTCTCATAATGTTACAGGAATATTATAGCTAATCCCAGAAAATAATACTCTCTGTTATACATCACAATAATTCTACTGCTACAGTCCTGAAGATACATATAGTGATATTAGTGTGGATGATAAAGCTTCCTTTTGAGTGCCAGAAATCTCAGAGAAAGAGACTATTACAGTATCTAAGCCCTACAAAAAGCACTGTACTGTCCATAGACATTATGGCAGAACTGAGGAGAAGCCAGCAGTGAGTTTAAAAACAGTTTCCTTTAGCGCCAAAGTTCATTCCGGCGGCTAAAAATATTCTACCATTAACACAGGTGCTGCTCACATCCTCTGGAAACGGAGTCTCACTCCACCTTCAAGCCAGCAGTGCAAAGACAATAATTCCTGTCACACCTTTCAAAATAAACAACCTCCGTCCTTTTACTAGTGTAGCCTACAGTCAGAGCAAAACATCAGTCTCGAATTCAAAGTACAGCACACACAAAAGGTTGATTTAAGAAAACTCAAGAGAGGCTTCCTTACTAAATTACAGAAGTGAAAAAAAAACCTTACATCTGATCTGACATTTTCAACTAAGAATGCTTTTTCATTATGTATACCAAATATTTCTAATTTACATTTCAAATATTTTTTAAATAAATACAGACCTGATCTGCCTTCTATTCAATAATCGCAGCCTGACAGGCTAACAGAGCAACATCACTGACTTCTACAAATGGAATTAAGCAGCAGAGGTGTCCAATGAAGTGGTAATCCTGTTCATGGAAACAGATGTGGGAAAACAACATTTTAATAGTCCCACACGGAGCGGAGGTAAGGAACATTTCCCCTCCCGTTTCTTGTTTCCAGTCGTTACACGATAGAAAAACCACAGAAAAACCTTCTTATATTAACTCGGTTCTATGATGTAGGAAGATATAACTGACATTTTTATATTTAAATACCGCATGCACCTGATCCGACAGCACAACTCTGACATTTTCCCACAAGCTGTACACCAATAATTACATAAACGCTTTTATTTTGAAATCCAAACTCCAAGCTTCCTGTCTTACTGCCGCTGACTTGACGCAGCCTTGCTTCTGCCTGCATGTTGCGACATCCGCACACAAGACTTTGGTTTTCCCCGCTGAAACAATCCTCTGTTTAGTAGTCAGGACCAATACCACCCGAACCCAACATGGCAAAGGCGTAAATTAGTGCTCCCCTGGTCAGGGCTGAATAGACGAGCCCTCCTATTCTATTCTACTGCTCATTTAAACAAGGGCAGAGGGCTTTCTGTTCCAGCACCGGGCTGGAGCCCATGTCACTGCCACTATCACCACGAGTATTTAACTCGTTGAAAATTAATGCGAACAGAACATAATTTTCCACTCTCGATCATCAGCGCACATATAGACCTAAGGAAGAAGCTGGGCTTTGACAGTCTGAGTCGCCAAGTGACACATTCCGTTAGATTAAGGCGTTACGTGACTCTCACAGCCGGTCGCTCATTCTGTTTTTATGAAATTACAGCTGAAACATCCGGCAGGTAATCAGATAAAAAAAAAACAAAAAAAAAAAAAAACCTCCGCGACGGTGGTTACCTTTCAGTGTCAGCGGTACAGAGACGAGAAGCGGACCAACCGGAGTGATGATGATGATGATGGTGATCAGTGAGAGCACAAGGACTCCGTGTGGCTGGCTGCATGTATCCTCCACCTCTTGGTAACGCGCTCAGGCTGAGGCGTGGACGCCGGTGTGCACGCCTTATGTACGGTACCGGCTCTGCACAGCTGCCTTAATGGTTAATGGTGGTTAATGGTTAAACCCTCCCTCCCGCGCAGTTAAAGGCTGTGTCCCAGTCTGTCCCGACCCCGTCACATTGCACCCGTCCAGTGGCCCCCGCCGCCCGGCTGCTTGGATGCGCATCTATAATACACCCGTCCGGCGCAGGGGGCCAGGAAGCCACAAGGCGGGCCCTCCCTCCACACTCTGAGCTGACGATACTCTACCCCCCCTCTACCACCCTCCCACCCCTTGTCCCCACTGCGCACAAGCACGTCCCCTCCCTCTGCTCCAGTGTGTGGAAATGTGTGCCCGTGCGGTGCCAGTCTCCTCCACAAGCCTGCTAATTTACTACCAGGGGTCCGAGATACAGGTTTTAATTTAACAATAGGCCTAGATTTCTGAATGAATGGGCACACACGCATATCGGCACTGTCTAACTGAACTGGGGTGGATTTTAGTCACTCATCCACTAACACGGAGCATACATAAAATCAAGTCTTACATAAGTCAGTGGCGACATTACACCAAAGTCACCAGAAAATACAACAGATGCACAGGGGTCCCGAATAATAAAAAAAGATAAAATTATGTTCATTGATTGAAAAAAAACAAACAAACGATCAAACAAACAAAAACATGCCTAAAAGAATTTAGCACAGCATTTATTTAGGGACCTATAATGAGTGCTTATATGCAACAGGAGACCCTAACCTTTCCTGACTATTGAATTGAACCACCATATATGGTGTTGTTGATCTCCAGCATATCCTTAAGGACAATAGACAATATTTCCCATTGGTATGCTACTATTAGGCAAAGAAAAAAAAAACAGAATCATAATTCTATAGACAACACCCCATAATTACCTTTGTCCACCTCTGTCCTCAGTGACCACAGTCCAGTGATTGGATCTGCCTCAACGCTCCTCAGCTGAATGGAATACACAAAACAGAGATTATTATATTTGGTGTCTCTTCTACACACCAAGTCCACAAAAACCAAAAACCAAGCCAGAGATCTTTGACATTTTAACAGGTTATGAATGTGTTGCTGCTGAATATGTTAGCAAGCAGTTGCTTCTTTACACATCCTGCAGATACAGAGCAGCATTCAGAGTCATGTTTCTTGCCACCTGCCAAAAAGCCCAATATTCAGGCTCCTTTTTGCTCTAGTTTGGTCTCCACCAGTTAGTATCTCATTATTTCGCTACTGAATGCTCCAGTATGTTTACCAGCTAGTGACTAATTTTGCCATTTGGTGCTTTGGTGAAGAATGGGGTTTTTCAGAGCTGCTGCTGGAAAAAGTCGATGCGTCCGGTGACAGTTTGGGGAAAATCTCCTGTGGGTTTCTCTGTATGAGCAACTCCTGTCACATCACACACAGTCATTTGATCCACTGTCAATTTAAAAATATTGATTGCAGCGGCTTTTGTATTATTTCTGTTTATGGTTTTAATTTTTTTTAAGTGCATCTAATGTGTTGAAAGGGGCATTTTGCATTTTATGCTACACTGACTTTTTTTTTGACTTTTTTTTATGCAAACGCATTTGAATTGTCTTTTTGTTTGAAATCTGCTGTATAAAAACATTTACCTTGTCTCCCCAACTTGATGGTATTTTTGTCATTGTGAGGATTTACTGTTTTTTTTTCTCCTTTTTAAAAAAAATGATATTCTGGTTTTTGATTAGCTGTAATGTTCACGTAATATGATGTACTACTGGGACTCTTTTTCATCTAGGGATTGCACAGTGTGTGTGTTATCTGACAGATAAATTGCACACTCCCTTTGCCTCCTCATGCTGTTCCTAGGAGAGCAGCAGCTCTAACGATGTCCCCAGAGGACCTGCAGCTTTGTTGTACTGTTTGCCTGTTGCTACACAGCCGCTCAGCTCAGCATCAGCAGCCCCAGCATCACCCAGAGAGCAGAGGATGCAGTCCACCCACAAGAGGAACATGTGCTGCTGGAACAGGTTAGAGTGCAGCGTTTTACTCAAGAACATTTAGACACTGATGGACTTATCCTGTTGCAAATGCAGGGAATGAGCAGATGTGTCATTCTTTGTAACTAAGCATAATAAGGATCATAAGGTTTATTTGAAATTCAATTTACTTTGACATTCTGGGGAATATATTTGCTAATGTATTTACGTTCTTGCCAAGAGTTAGATAAGAACATTGATACCGGTCTCATGTCTGTACTGTAAATATGAAGCTAGAGCCAGCAGCTGGTTAGCTTAGCTTAGCACAAAGACTGGAAACAGAGGGAAACAGCTAGCCTGGCTCTGTCCACAGCCTGCCACACCTGCTAGAACTTGTAAGCCATGTTATCTGTTTCATCTTAGTTATTGTGCTTGTGCTAAGTGAGCTGACTTCTGGCGCTAGTTTCGTACTTAGTGGACAAACACAAGAGTGGTGTCAATCAACTCATCTAACTCTTGGCAAGAAAGTAAACATGTATACATACATGCATTTCCCAAAATGTTGATGTCTTTCATTCATTTCAAAGCGTTTTGCACAGTTGCTTTTTCGCTAGATGACCCGAAAGACATAATCAGACTGCAGCTCTCAAACTGGCATAAAAACATGGGATATGTGTGAGATAAAACCTGCGATAAATCATCATCCTTTACAGACACGTAGCTAAACTTAAGCTTGTTATTCATTTATTTTATGCCCCACTTTTTTTTAAATTTGTAAATATTTACTATTGCTCTGATTTGCAGATGTAATAGTCTCTAAGCTTTATAGCGTGACTGTGAATTTACCAAGGCTTATTTTCTCTAGAAAACGTCTACTCGCAGGAAGTTCTCTCAGCTTTGTGGGTAATTTCGCTGAGCGTAATCTGGAACATTTTAATCTACGACCCTGTTTTACATTTGCGATTTCTGGGTTTTAAGCAGCAAAGATTTCCAGATAATTGGGCAAGACTGTTTCCTGGAACAGTTATTTGTTCACACAGGAAAGAAACAACACTGCAGCAGAGTCAAATTACAGATTCATTCTCTCTGTCGCTGTCAATCAAACAGTTATAGGACATAAAAGGTACATTCAGGAATTCTTAAAGGACAATTCCTGGTGTTTTTAATTTCTTATTTCTAACCACTCAGTGTTCATTGCATTTTCTGATATTTGAAATCAGTTGGCTGTAACATCTCAGGCTCGTTAACTTACATTCAATTCAAAATAACATAAAGGCAAGCTTTTACTATGAAGGAGAATTTGACAATTGTACTTCAAAAGGCAAAATTTTGAGTAGTGTTTGTCTATATACATTCTTATATTCATTTTATTGATGTTCCTATTCACACTTTACATACATCTGACACATGTCTGTCTATCTTGGTGGAGGGATTGCCCCCGCTGTTACTCAACTCGAGACTCCCCACGTTAACGGTTTTGTTGGGTAGTTTTTGTTTCTTATCTGATCTGAGGGTGTTGCATGTTGTGCAAAATTGTAAAACGCTGATTTGTCACTTGTATTTTTGAGCTGTTGTAAGATGCCTCTGTATAATCAAAAGATGTTAGATTTTACCATTAAATACTAATGGCTTTACTTTGGCAGCCTTTTTTGTTATATTTGAACAGCATTTATTTACTAATATTTACTTTGCAAAATATCTAGGACCTAGTGGAAAATAGCATTACAGTGACTCGTTTATTTAGGGAAAAAAAAACAACAATGCAGAAAAAATACAATTGTACAACATCGAAGCTAAGTTTATTTTCCACTCATTAAATCTGCTTTCTGTTGTTAATATATAAACTCACATACAGTTCACACCCACAATCTCTCTCTGTCTCTCTAGCACACAACACACACACACACTCACAATCATTTGTAAATATAAAGCCACAGCCAAATTTGAGCTGAGCGTCTCTGTCATTCATTGATTGGACAGGATATCTTTTTGGCACGATCGACCAAAACCGTTACAACATCCATTCACTGGCAATGATTCAAAGTCTAACTGTAGTTTAATATGTTTTTTTATTTCCTCTCAAACAGGAGCAGTACAGTGCTGAATTAATGTGTAACTACCACAGAAGTCATCCAGCAAAATGGATGAGAACAGAATGGCATCTGTCATGTACTTTCTTACATTGCAGGGGTTGGAAGAAATCTTTAAACCTGCACCAATCAGTATTTTAACTTTGCTGTAATACTGGATTGTGTAATGAACCCACACAGAAAAACCACCCTACTATGCAATTTTCCTTAGTTCTACCCACAACTTTTAGCATGTTACAGAATATTGTCTAGATTACACTGGAGACTAGCTGGTGAACACAGTGCAGCATTTCACAGCTAAAGAGACAGATATTTTAGATAGTTAATGGAAACCAAAACAGAGCTTTTTGGTTATCTCTCTTAAAGTTTCAAATTATTCAAAAATTCAAATTAAAGTTATTAAATTATGCTGATAAATGACTAAATCCACATCTTTGTTTTGCTACTAGTGTAAAAACAAGAGCTGTCCACTGAGGAATATTTTGAAAATAGGAAGATCTCTGGAATCCACTGTAACTGTTGTGAATCCAGGTGAATCCACTACAGGAAATTACTTTGATATAATTATCCTTTTATTTCCAAATTATTTTCTAAAGTACATCTGGACCCATCAGAGTGCACTGAGGACCTTTTTCACAGCAGACATTTTGTCCTGCTGCAGAAGAAAAAGCACAGGTGTTACTAATAACATTAACGATGGCCCAGTTCTTTGAAATGTCTCACGGTGTGAGACAGTGAGTCAGCGTGTACAACACCAGGACCCTGAGACTGAAGCAGCTACATGGAACTCAGCCTTCATTCATTTTACTGTTTACACCTGTGCTTTTCCTGCTCTGACATTTCAAAAAGGATTTCTGGGTGGAAAATGTCCTTTAGTCATGTAAGTAGGCTCTTTCCAGGGCCTCCCTAAATGTCTTAGCTTCCTGTGGTATATCATTTTTATAAGGGTTCTTAATGATCTTCAAGGAGTTGATGAATTTATCCATGTATAGGAATTTTTTGTGTACGTGTGTTTCCAGATGCTGCACTGGCTCGGTGCTACACATTGACCGTGGCCCTGCAGGAATGCAGGAGTGGAGAATGGAAACTCACGGGTTGTCCTTAAGAGGATTCAGGAGGTAAGAGGATTCGTTTAGATTCTGTACACATGATACAGTACTTGACAAGACGAGATGACTGTGGCTCTGGCTTGGTACATGGAAGTTAACGTGTTTCCACATCTGCTGGAAAAAAACAAACCAATGGTCATTTCCAGATCAGAGCAAGAGAAGCAGAATTTGGGAAATTTTACCAGTGTTTTAAGAATCGCCAGGACACCAGAAAATCTGCCATCAAATCAGAACTGACTTTAAGTGGTGATGAGACCTTTTCCATTTCAGGTTTTGTCTCTTAACTTCCTGTTGCTATTGATGATCATGGCAAATACTAATCAAAAGTCGTAACCTTGATTCTATACGTTTCTTAAATTTAAGACACTCTTTGACACAAAGTAACATACAATGCTAACAGTCCTCAGTGCTGTATGTAATTTAGCAAAACTTGTGAGATATTTCCTTTAACTAAGGTGCAAGGTGATTACAAGGATCAGAATCTACACGACACTTTCCCACTTATTGTGTAGACAGGAAGTTAAAAGATAAAATAAGAGTCAGATCACTTCTTTGTTGTATGAGGTTGATAAGACAGGATTCATGCAGTGAGAAGACTTAATGTAAGATTTTTAACCCATGTCCTGTGCTGCAGAGTCACGCACAGGACATGGAACAGTATGACCCTACTCATCTGGCAACTGGTCCGTGTAACTACGTGAGATATGAATAATCTTTCTGTCAGGTTAAGAAATCTACCTGACAACAACACTGGATGGATGTTTGCTTTAGAGAGAAAAAATGACGGCCATGCCACTGACTGCCAGCGAAGGGAGAAATAGCTAACCGAATGGAAACATGGTTACATGTGGACATACAGTACGGTGCAGTATGGAGTCCTTCTGCTGGTTAATGATCCTACAGCCTCCTTTTCCAAACCAGGAAGTGAGGTGAGAACGGAAGACAAAACAGCGCTGGGCCCCAGCAACACCTCGGCAGAGTGGCTGTCCCTGGCAACGCTGAGGCGGTCTGTGCCAGTTTTGGGCCACTTCTGTGCCGGGGCTCCTTTGAGCCCAGAAGAATGTCAGGGGGGAGATTTGGAAACCTTCCCTCAGCTCAGGATGAATGGCTGTCCACCGAACACACTCCCCCGCTCTCTCTCCCATCCCCTCCGGCCTTCCTCCTCTACACACAGAGCTGCAGCAGAAAACTGCGACAGGCCCGAGTCTGAGTGTTCACTTCTTCTTCTGCTCGCTCCTCCTGTGAGTCATTATATACCTTGGTGAGAGCGCTGTCACTAACATCATCCAGTCACTTCTCTCCATCACATTAATTAGCTTAAAGGCCATTTAGGGACATTTAGAACCAACACTCCTCCTGGTAACAATAACATCGTACTCAACAGGCTGACTGCTGAAATCAGCAGGCAAAGCAAAATCATTCAAATTATGTCAGATGGAGAACCTGAGCTGCCAGTGTACTGTAAGAAGGACAAACAATGGACGCACCGACTGTGTCCGTGGTGATGTGTCCATGTGTCTGTGTTCAGCTCAGTGTCTCACTGAATTGGCCAGAAACTCCACTTCCTTCTGTTATTTCCCTCCACTGTCTCCTGTTTCCTCTCATCTCTGTGCATGTAAAGCAAATGATTAAAGCCCAAGGATACAAGTGAACTTTGTGCTCAAATAGAAACACCACAACTTACGTGGACGTCTCAGGGTGTCAGTTTCCGCTGCTCCTGGTGATTTTGTTCTGTCTCTAAAATCCGCTTCACACTCTGTCTGAACATAAAGTCATAATCATGATTGTAACATTTGAAAATGTGGCATTGCATTTCAAAGTGCTTTGCCAAAACTAAACAGAAGTAAAAAGACTTGAAGTTTAGTGCGTTTGTGGTGGAGCTTTACTCATTTTTTGTTACCATGTCACCATTGTATACTGTACCTTCATGCAGTACAAACAGCCCAGCTAGCTAACTAACAAGGGTACTGAAAATTAGCCTTCATCTGTCTCTGTCTGTCATGTGACCCTAACCTCAGCAGACCTCTACTGACTTCCAAGGTGAGTCACATGTGACAGATGGAGACAGATGACGGCTAATTTCCAACAACTTTCTACAGCGAGGGCAAAGACGTGCGTTCATTACAACAACTCATCATGGAGTGCAGATGGAAAGTGGATGTCCTGACCTGTGACCCCGGGCTCTTGTAATGAAAGAGCTGTGACCAGTACCAGCAAGTACAATACACTCCCAGCGTTTAAGACGGGAAGGGGTGTGTGTGTGTGTGTGTGTGTGTGTCAAACATGGAGGAACCGGTGTGATGATTAAAAAGTTAGTGAACTCTGCAGCATGAAAATCCTTTTGTAAATGACAGAAAGGAGTTAGAGAGTAACGAACATCCCCGGTTTGCTGTTATGTGCCTGTGTGTCCGTGTGCTTGGGTGGGTGAAGAGTAACCTCCTGCAGGCAGCACATGGTTCACCCATTAAACAAAACAGACATCATCATCGCATCATGGAGAGATGGAAACTGGAGAACGGAGACAAAAATACTTTGTTTGAGGTCAGAGGGCAGTGTGGAGCAGACCGGGCCTCCGTGAAAGGGCACAGCAGTGTTTTTGAAGTTTTAATACAATGCCCAGCTGCTACGTATCTTTGCATAGTTTTCAATACTTATTTGCCAAAATGTGCTTTAGAGTCTAAATTATTATTTTTTTTTTCCATATTCTTGAGGATTACATTGGTTTCCATTCATTAGACTGCAGTAAGAAAATCAGTATGCGAGGACTTGCTTGAGTTGGGTGATCCATTTCAATGAATGTCTCATTGGCTTCTATTTTTGTCACTTGGCTTTGAATTGTAACACAGTAGTACATGTGTAGCCAAGCTATTCATGTAAAAGGTTTACACTGCACCAATAAGCCATTCCTGTCCACATTTTATTGTTTTCCCTGTGTATAATATACAAAAGTGGGAAACTAGCTTTTAAAGGGACACTGTAACAGTAACTATATAACTATATAACTATATAATCAGAATGAGATGTATTTTGTTTTATTGATTTCACTGAAGTCTGAATGTGTTAGTGGCACTTGGTCAGTTGGCAGCAGGACCTGCTGAGGAAACCTGCTGGAGAAGTTGCTTAACTGATGTTATTATACCTAGCAAGACAGCAAATTTCCTCATTTCTCATCGTCCACAAACACAACGCAGAGTTCACAGCAAAACACAGTGCTGGGCCAGACTGGGTTTCTAAAGTGTGTGACTCAAACTCAAGGTTTTCATACACACTAAAACTGGCTTTCCTGCAACAAAGAAAAACATCTGTGTTTGGAAAAAGGCTGGTGGTAATGTAAATATACAAAAACATTAGATTTATCCTTTAATGATATCAGCAAGTGGAGGCTGATTCAAGGGTGGAGGACAACCTCAGCTGCTGTTGGGCATAGTTGTGTGCATCCATGTGACTATAATTTATTTATCTTTGTGCATGTGTGTGTGTCTCTTCCCTCAGACTCAACCATTTTCTGCAACAGAGGAAGTTCTTGCATCACTGTGGAATAATGAGGATAATAATGATAAATCAACTTCATATAGCGATTTGCGGTTTGTTTGAAGATGAATGAGGAAAAAAAAGTGATGAAGAAAACTTCCTTCACTTTCCTTCTGTGGGAAATATTGTACTTTTTATTCCACTACATCTCCTATATCTGACAGCATGAGATACTTTGCTGATTATGATTTTTATATGACCATTTAACAAAATGCGAAGGATGATTATACATTAAACAGTCTAACAGCATTAAAGTAGTTAACGCCTCCTCAAACAGCTAACACATTAAAGGGTACCTGAATCCAGGTACCAGCACCTGGAGATGCCTTTATCTCACTTAATACTTTGTATTTTAGTTGTACAATCTTACAACAACCACAGTGTAAAAAATGAAATGTTATGGTTTTACAGGGGATTAGGTGCAGGAGTGCACCTGGCCAAGAAATAGTCCAGGATATAATCTCCCAAAACCACAGCTTTCACAACTTGGACGCGTTAATAAAGGATCTTTGAAGGCTTTGTTAACTTTAGACAGATCCAGATGAGCTGCCTCCCCCTGTCTGACCTTGTCAAAGGCAGCACATTACAGATACACTCCTGCACAGGAGACTTGTTTGCATGTGTACTTTCCAATAATTCCACTTAGGCGGGAGGTCTTCTACCAGTGTTTGTGACAAAATAGTTCAAAATCCCAAAGGTTATCAGCCCTCCACATAAGATCTGAGAGATGCTCAGATATGTACAAACTACAGCAGTGACTTTATGTAGTTCACTGCAGTTACATCAACTTCCACTATAATGGAAGTTGAGTAAAGAAACAGGCTGTGAACAACTATTGAATATTGAAATCCTGACTCCAGGAGAGTCATTTATTATTAAATACAAATCCTACACACGCACACTGCACACTGCACACGCACACACACACACACACACACACACACACAGGATGTAGTAGCATTTGACTGTACAAATACACTTACACCCATAAATTATGCAACAGGTTTAGAAACCAGATCAAATATGACCCCCCCCCCCCGACAAACAACCAGGAAAAGATTACGACATCTGATTGATGACACTGTGCACTTTCAGCTCTTTCTTTTAAACTCCTCTGTCATACTCACACTGATGAATGCTGTTGGTGTGGATACTGCAGTATGCAGGGATTGAAGTGTCCAGGTAAACACATAATTACCTGTAACATAACAAAAAGAAATGTGTGTATTAACCAAGAACATCGACACAAAAGCCTTCTGCAAATAAACCAATGACAGTATTGTCTGGTTGTTATTCAGCGTACTGATGATCTCTAATGCAACATCTTCTTGAGCCTTTATCTCTTCAGAGGATAAAACTAATTTGAAATAAACAGTAAAAGCTAACCTAACGTTTTGAGTAAGTGATAGCCTCATTTAGCTCAGTGTAAAAAAAGCCAAGAGGCAGCAGTTTTTATTTTATGAGGTCTCATGATTGAAACACATACGTTTTCTTTCCCTTTTCAGATACCTTATTTCACACTGGAGTGAAAGAAACATTAAAGACAATTTTCACGTAGTTAATCTTCTTGTTACCTAAACGGTTCGGCAAGTGTCACTAGTTTAAGCTAATGACCCCCTCCCCCGTGTCTCTGCTGCTTTGTCAGGGAAACGAGTTTGACCGAGTTAATGTGGAAAAAACACGGAGAGGAATACAGCAGAGAAAACACGCAGCCAGCCTCACTTGAATCCAATCAGCCTGTTTTAGATTGGGTGATGTCTATAATGGGTGTGTGTGTGTGTGGGCAAGAGTCATTTATAGAGTAAAATTTGATCCTTAGTGGGAAGCAGAAAAAGCCTCACAGAGGAAATCAGTGCAGATGTAGAGTGAGCAGTGCATAAGCATTACCTAAAGAGCCTCAACAACCATTAGTAAACCTGACTGTAAAATTCTGATTGCTGCCATTATTGCTATATCACATTAATTGAGTACGAATCACTTCTAACAGTCAAGGACCCTTTATAGTGTTAACTTCACAGCAAATCTGGAGTTTCAAAATAAAACCCTCGTCCTGTGTAGACAATTTTCCAATGTACAATTTTAATTTTTGCCCATTTACTTTAGTTCACTTCAAAGATTTGTCATCATGTTGGGATATTGGATGTTTCCCACACATTACCTTTGTGATTTGTGCAGTTTAACCTCCTCATAAGCTCTCAGTCTGTCTCGTTTGTTTTTTTCATCTCATGATATCTAACATTTATCATTACAGCCACTTATAAATAAAAATTCAATTTTCAGAAAATAAATTAGGCTTTTACTTTTCTTTCCTTATCACTGATCATAATGTACATACTAAGTTAATACAATTTTTAATTTTGGCTCAACAAAGTGTTTCTATTCAAACATAAAGAAAATCAACTGATTTCAACAACATACCTGCTTATGTAATAACATGCTGTCAGTCTGTAGCTTCCTGTGGAGAACCTCACACTGTCATGAATGTTTGGGCTCATGTATGTAATCACTGCCATCTAGTGCAAAACAGGTGCAATACAAACTTCAGATCCCATTTATTCCACTGGATATAACTGCTCGCATTCTCCATATTACATAACATGACTGGATGTAGGACAGAACAAAAATGAATCGTGTTGTAGGATGAAATTAAATCTTCAGAAGATGAATTCTTAGCACAATTAAAACTTTGCACCGCTTATTCATGTGAGCCAAAGAGACGAGAGTCTGGAGTTGGCCGTAGTGACAGCAAGCATGATTCCAGTTTGTAGAATAACTCTGAAGTCACAAAAACAACCTGAGTGAAATGTTATTAAGTGATAATGGTTACTGCTCAGCACAGGCCGCACAAATGAAACACTGAAAAGACATTTGTATTGCTTCAGGAATAAAATGTGTACAATCAGTCAGAATCAGAGAGAGTCCTCCTCTTTGCCTGCTCCAGCTCTCTGCTAATCACTTACACAAACAACTCACTGTCATTTAATGCATCTTTTCTTTTCATATATGCAATGTATAAGAACAGATCTATGATAATAATCACAAATATGCACTGTTACAGCACAGAAGAGTGATAATATAGCATTCTCAGTGCAATTACTACAATACACTAGAAATTATTGATGGTAAAGTGTTAATTACTTTAGTGCAAAGTTTGTTACACTACAGTTTACTAGCAAAGGTTTCCCATATTTAATGACTTCTTGTGCTATGTTATACTGCATGTCATGTCATTAAACTAAGTAAAAATCTTAAAAGTGGAAATCACACTATCTACATATGCTCAGTTAGCAGTTAGCAAGCTGCACGCAAGTAAACACAAAAACAAAGACGCAAAAACCCAACATGAAATGCATATATGCCATAAAATAGCTCTTCTATATATAGAATTTTCTGTCTACATTACGAGACATGGTCGCTACAAAATGTCCTCCTCTCCCAGTATGCACTACAACGTACAACGCAGAAGTCAAACATACTAAAAGTATCAAGAAACATCACTTGTATAAAGAAAGAGCCAGCTCCTCCATTGTGCATGTGTGTGCTTATACGTGGGTCTCAGTGTCAGTACAGCCCAGCAGGGGGCAGTGTTATCTGTTACATGACAAGACCAAGTCAGGGACTTTCACCCAGACTCCATCTCTCTCTGACCGTCTTCAGTGTTTCCTACATAACGCACTACAGTCTGATTGAGGAGGGTTGGACAGAGAAGAGGATGTGGAATCTCATCTGCCTGCGTTCATCTGGCGTCAGTCGCTACAGGCTACAGATACTCCTCTTCTTTTACATAGAGGATCTCATGGGCTGAGCTGGGAACCTGAGAGAGAGACACACAGAGAGACAGAGACAGAGAGACAGAGAAAAGATGGAGAGACAAAGGCTGGAAATATTTCCACACTGATCCAGAATTAAACACTGATACTTTAAATAAATGAAAAGTAGTTAACATAGTCAGTGGTGTGACCGCTGTTTTTATATTTATTATATTTATATTATATTATTTTAACTATAGTAGGTGAGCACCATATCAACAGTACAAAACATAACCAGTTAACTGCAGAAACTAACCTAACCAAAGGATTAACTAACTGAAGACAAAATCATCTACACACAGTCTCACTTTCTTTCCTTTCACAGTGGCGATGACACAAGAATTATGCAGCAGATTCTCCACCAGGGGGAGCTGTTCAGTCACTCACTGATGAGTTTCATTCACTCTGTTAACACCAACGGGTAAGGAAAGGGAGAGTGATTCATTGTCTTTATACATATGGAGGTTGAACGGTTCTGTTTCTCACATCAGTGATTATTTAAGGACCTGAAAACAAATTTTCAGAATCACGTTCTTATGATGGCCTCATTTTCTGGCAACATTCACGTAATTTTATTTATTTATTTATTTTTTTATTTTATTTTATTTTTTTCCTGTTCTTTTTGACAGGACAGGGCTTAGTTAGAAAAAGCCACATATCTCACCCCTGTGCCTCAGTCAAGATTTAACAACTGAATCAATCAAATGTTAAATGTTAACAACATCCACCCAGTCTTGATGAAGCAGATTAGCTGAGTTTTGTTTTGTGTTAAACTCACAAATAAATAGCTTGGGTTTTGTTTTGTTTTTCAGACTTGGTTTCAGGTGCTTTTCAGACTTGAACTGATTTAATTTAATTTATAGCTATAATAAACGAATACCAATACAATTTAATTTGAGCCTGTAAAGCACCAAATGTGAGTTTTGAAAAATGTGTTAATTAATCATCTTTAATTTCTCTATAAATTGGGCTTGATATTAAGCTACTTCAGGCACTTGATTATGAAACAGAGGAGTTCAGATTTGTCACAACGGTCTGTGGTTGCAGTGGCCTGTCTACAGTGAACTTTATTTAACAAACAAAAGATACGTCGAGTTTGACAGTTCAACAACAAGTGACAAAACAAAACCTTGACTAAAGGTCCCCTTACTTGTTTGTTCAGTGATATTCCACAGTCCTCATCAGCAGACTGATTCATGACTCTGAGAACCACAAAAACATCTGCAGCTTCTAGGCAGCTGAAGAAACTCAATCTCCTGATGAGAACTCAAGCATTAAGCTACAAAATTTCCTCTGACTGTTTTCCAAATATTCTAACCTGCTGATGCCGCGGCTTGTCTGGCCGACAGGTGGTGCAGGTTGGACCAGAAAAGCAGAAATGCAGCTCTGAGATGGCTGAGACGCTGGCTCTGCTGGTGTTTGGGCCTGGTTTCAGGTGCTTTGAATTAATGTGTGTGTCCTTGTTAACTTATGTTGGGTCACCATGTTGTACAATGCTCCTTACTTTATATAAACCTCACTAGGAAGCTGTCACTGCTTCAGTCTTTAAGTCCACAGAACAATTGTGAGAGTGGACATATAAGAGAGACTTAGACTTAAGACATAAAAGACACTTCTTTCCCTCAAAAGACAGAAAAGTTACAGCTGGAGAAGGATTTGAATCCCATTTGAATACTGTGAATGATCAGGGTTAATTCTGATGTGGACTAACTGTGTAGCAGAGATTATTATTATTACAGAAAATTGGAGGGTATTTCATGACACTGCTCATTACTGGGAAAAGTCAGACATTACTGTCCAACACTGTCATGTGCTGTGTGTAAAGTAAAGACAGATCTGCGTGGGCTTGATGCTGATGGACAGACATGCAGTGAACAGGTAGACAGGCAGCTAAGGGCCTTTTCTAAACACATCCCTGCTCACTACAGTGTGTCACTGCACATGAAATCACACTCAGCAGCTGGAGAGGGCCCTTCACATTAAAGAGAGGGTAAAAATAAACAAGTAAACAGTGGGACACACAGTGAGCATCGGCCACATTGGTTTGTTCAACTGGTGAGTTACTCTTATTATGTCCTGTTTAACTGTAAACACTGTGTGTATCCTTCCCTGTTAAACTGAGCCCTGCCGTACCTGGTTGACTCCTCCCACCACCAGGAGGCGGTCTCTGATGACAATGGAGGAGGCGGAGCATCGGGGGAAGGTCATGGGAGCCAACCTCTCCCACTTCTTCTTCTGAGGATGAAATGCCTCCACTGTGTCCAGTGCTGAGGGTTCATGACCTAAACAATACAGGAGGACATACACACACACACAGACACACACACACACACAGTCACACCAGACATATCAAAGTATATCAGTTTTGCTTCTTGTCCCACTATAATGGCTGGAACGCAGAGGTTTTCTCATGAGGACACTGGGATTTGTGATGAGGTGGAGCATTTGTCCAGTGAGGGTAGTAAACTGTCTTGTAGGGACTATTTCTTCAGTAGAAAGTAGTTCCAATGAAAACCGTGGGGAAAAACTCAGCTCTGTAGACCTTTACCCAAAGACACTGCCAACGACAGACAATTCTTTTTTGAATTTATGGTTCATTACAATCTGTCTATTTTTTTCTTTATGTAAGAGATGAGATTCTTTGCAGTAATGCCAAATGTTGCGACTCTCCAGAGGAACTGATATCTGGACTTCTGCTGAAAATAAACACAGAGTAATAGCTTTGATGGTGCTGGACTCATCCTGGACACGGCCACTTTGTTCCCAGTACTGCCAAACATGTACAACAGCTTACCTGTATGCTCTGCAGAGAAGCATATCTAACCTAGGCTACAGCAAGATCCCAACATCACATCTTTATATACAGACACATGTATCAATCCTGCTGCTGAGTGGTAGAGCAAAGAAATTCAACCTTTGCTTGGTCAGTGTGATGAGAGTGGACATTTAAAGCCAAAGGTGTGAGAGTTGGTGACGCTGTGGTCGCTGTAAGGGTGAGATGTGGATGTCAGGGGACAGACCTCAGCTCCAGCGGGCTCCGGCCCAATTTAACCCCTGAATACAACAAATGCAACCATTTCCCCTCTTTTTAAGCTTGTGTGTCACATTCTTGGTGAATTTCTTCTTTGTCTTGTTGTGTAGGGCTGGTCGATCAGTTACTAAAACCAACATCCTGACTCTTTGACTGACAATAGATCCATTCAAAAGTACAACATATTTCTCTTCTCTTCTCTTATGAAATGAACCATGAGTTCGCCGTGGCTTCATCTAAAGTCTAAGTGTAAATCTAAAAGACGCTGTTTCACTCGGCAGTTTTCAGTGATGTAATTAACCATGTGTGTCTGATGTAACTTGAAAAGATAAAATGGCTGAACTGTTGCAGAGATGGAGCTGGGGGCCGGTGCAGATTAGGAAGAGCTGCTACGGGAAAAGATGCCGTGTCGGTCGTGGGCACACTTTGGCTTCAATCAACACAGCACAGACAAAATGAAGCTAAATGTAAATACCGCTGGAACACAGCAAAGTAGAGCAGCCTCTTTGGAAATGCTCAGTGTAGTATGTGTGGCGAATGTGCAGGAGAGAGAGAGATGGTGCGGCTGATTAAAGTACATAGGCTGGATGCTGGAGTGGAGTCAGTAACAGTGAATGTTCTGTTGTCAGAAAATAAATAAATGCTACAGCTAATAAAAAAAAAAAAAAAACAACAACAGTGTTCTGTTTACCAGTGGCTGAGTCTCATAACAAGGATTAACCCTGAAGTTGGCTATCACTCAGCCCTGGAGCAGTACAGATGTCTCCCCTGTGCTTTGTGGCCACAGCCGGGGGGTTGACACAGCAGTCTATTGTCTCACAATGGTTGTTAAAGTAATGTCACTCTGTACCTGAACACAGCCCAGTGGTGGAATGAGTTAACATGAGCCATTAAACTGCTATCCTAAAAGCTGAAACAGATGATCAGGAGAAACCAAGGTGAACAGAAGCTGTCAGCTGAGACGTCTTGGCTGCTTCAAACAAGCCATATGGACACTTGTTTGTGCTTTAATCTCTGAAGTTGTTCTGACATGAATCATACAACATGAATGCAGCACAAACATGTTTGAGCAGCAGAAGTTTGAGTTTGCTGTTTGTATTTCTTACCAAGTCCTCCTGCCACTACCATCCGGCCACGCAGGAAAGCAGCCGCGAAATCAGCTCTCTTTGTTTTCAGCACCACCGTCTCCTCTGACTTCAACCAGGCACCTACAGAGGAAGGAGAAGGAGAAGAAGAAACGAGATCTGATAAGACTTTAACATGAGCACATGTGTGAGTTTGTGTGTGCGCGAGCTTTTAAAGTAGCTGAGGTGAAGTCCAGTGGCACCGTGGTCCACCTTCAGCTGGACAGGATGCTGCTGAGCTTGTTTTCAGAGAGTGACCTCCATGAACAGGTCATCCACAAGGCAGCTGCAGTCAGAACATGAACATGCACACACACACACACACACCAGGCAAGGACACACAAAGGTTATAAACGTACACAGACTGCAAATATACAGTGAGGGGACAGGAAGGCTGGAGTTAAGGTCAGACTACTCCTAAGGAGAGAAAGTGAGGATTCTTTTGTTGGCCTGCTGGCACATCAATTTCATGACTGAACTTCAATGACAAAATTTGAATTGGTGAATAATGGGAGACCAACACTGACACTGGTGATGACAGGGTCACTTCAAACGGCTCTGTTTCTGAGTCTGCCTCCTGTGGAGCGTGGACTACTCTGATCTCTGAAGTCTGATGTTTGCACAACAGCATTAAAATTCAGCGGGACGCCCGCACCTGAGAACCTTCAGAGACACCAGGCTCACCGTAAAACTGGATGTGCAGTAGTGTGAAGGTTGTTGAACTAAATTAGGAAGAAGCAAATTTAAATTCCTGTAAAATCCTATGTATTTATTTATTATTAATACTACACATTACACCAGCTACACATTTTCCTACGCTTCCTAAAGTTATGTGAATGTATTCTTACTGCTTACTTTCTGCTTCTGCTATTGAGTTACCGCAAATGTTCAAAGTGTATGACCTCCATTCAGCTGTCCCGGTCGTCAGAACCAGCTTCCTGTCTGTCAGGAGCTGAGAGGACAGTGACCAAACGTCTTACTGAACGGTCAGAATTGTTTTTATTTATTGATTCCTCTCATCCTCCAGAGGGCGGAGCTGGGGATCTGCCTATAGCAAAACCAGAAAGCTCACAGTGACACCGGCAGCCTCGATCTAAATTAATAAGTTCTTATCATATAAAAAGCAGATTTGTGTGTGGAGATTATGTTTAAGCAAGAGAGTCAGTGGGGAAAAAAAAAAAAAAAAAGATGACACGGTGACGCACATGTCCCAGAGTCAGTGTGCAGTGATTCGTTTGATAAAAGGGAGACGTGTCTGCTCTGTGAGACGGGCGAGTGACATACGTCTGCAATGCTTCTAAAAATATTTTCTGTGTGGATTAAACACTTAGAGTCACCAAACAAGCTGTGGATGTTTGCATGTTGATCAGTGTGATCATACATTGTACGACAGCTGCTAATGTGCTGTGTGTTGGTAATCCTGCTTTAATTCAAACACAGTCACGTTTGGTTTCGTCCACAGAGCGAAACCAAAACATGTTGCTCACAGTATTTTAGGCATCAGTTTGCTTGTTTACGCTTCAGTGCACTGAGCTTTATTGTAGGTGGCTTTGTTTAAGTTCATTCTGAGCTGTGTGCTTTACTTTGGGAGGAGGATGAGTAGCAGGTCTTGGCCCCAGTGGTCACAGTTCACCACTGCCGACAACAGAATTTATTCCTGTGAGTCATTAGACACTTTAGACTGGTAATTGCAAACTGATTGTTTTGGCTTGTCTTGTTTTTCTTATTTGAGTGTCACAGCTTCCAAAATGTATTTTTTTC